>NC_135894.1:52990175-53452675 GCF_964194155.1 Cetorhinus maximus
TGTGGTTGACATACTTGGCTGGTTGTTGCCACAGAGATCTGAGTGCCACGTGAGTGCAGTCCATGGCACCCTGCACCTATGGAAAACCTGAGATCTGGGCAAATCCCAGCATTCTTACATCCTGGCTTTCCGGTCCCAGGCGAAATGCACAAAGTTGTGCACCTTCGTGAATATGGTGTCCATGACCTCCTGGATGTATTTGTGGGTGGAGGCTTGCAATATAACATAGAGGTAACCCATGGAGCCCTTAAAGGAGCCACTGGCATAAAAATTGAGCACCGTGGTCACTTTTATGGCCACTGGCCGTGGATGCCCTCCATGTCCCCATGGCACCAAATCCTGCAGTAGCTGGTAGATGTGACTGACTAGTTCCCTAGACATGTGTAGACTTCGGTGACACTAGTTCTTGGTCAACTGCAGGAATGAAAGGCGGTGTCTATAAACCCTGGTTCTAGCTAGGCACTGACCAGTGACGGCTCGCTGTGGCTCTTCAGCGGTGTGTGCGGGAGTCCCAGCCGTCCCTTCTTCCTGAGGGTTTTGCTTCTCCCTCTGTCCAGCCAGGTGTCTCCTTCACCCCCTTCCCCTTCTGCCATGAGGCATATAGCTAGGTCACCAGGGTCCATGCCCTGTGTACTCCTCCTGCAGGATGAAAGAGAGAGACCTTGGGTATTCTAAGAACCTCTCTTGGTTAAGTCTGAAGGCCCCCTTAATGCATCCCAGGGAATGCTGGCTAACACTTGGATGGCCAGAATTTAATGTGCTGCATAGCTGCCCGAGAGCCCACCCAAATCCACCCCACTCCACTTGACCGATTGGTGGAAGCTTTGTCCACAGGACTGCATGCTGTGCTCTCAGCTCAGGTGCAGACATTCTCCTAACCCGCACTGCAAGGCTGCACTGTTAGTTTGAATCATGGGGGAGACTGGTCCAAACCAGGATGATGACCAAGCAAGGGGCTGTGAGCACCTCCACCAGTGACTGCTCCATGGCCAGCTTTGGCAAGGAGATTGTACAACTTGCTCAGTCATCCAGTTTTTCTCCAATCTATTAAAACGTTCATCAGTCTGCAGTCTGTGCCCGAGGGGTGGAAAGCTCTGGAACACTTGGTGGCAATTTCATGTCTCCATATTGTTTGAGTGGGCAGATAAGCTAGAGGCCGGACTCCAAACATGTCAATGTGGCTGCATCTGAACTGTCTCAGCTGTGGAGGAATGGTCACTTTATACATTATTGCGTGGCTGCTTCCGTCCCCCCACCCTGCATGTGCTTGTGCACTACCATCAACCGCAGTACTGCCCTTGCCACCCCTACCCAACTAGTCACCTCAACTGCAGGGCATCCCATGCCCCTCCCCCAAGTTGCCTCAGCCGCAGTGTAGCCTTTGCCCGCGCCCTCCAAGTCACCTCAACCGCAGTGCAGCTCTTGCCCAACCCCCCCCCCCCGCCCCCTCCCGCCAATTCACCTCAACCACAGGGAAGCCCTGGCCTGACACCGCACTGTCAGCCAGCCGGAATAAAGCAACTTGCCTGTGCCCTCACCTGAGTGTGCAGCGCTTCAATCTTGAAGTCTAAAAGGCAACCCTCGCGAGTGCTGCGCAATGTTACTGTGCACTCACCTCTGAGTTCTCCTCAAAATGCAGCCCGCCAAGTGCACGCCTTATATATGCTGTTGTGAAAAACGGCGATGTACTCAGATGGTCCAGCGTGGGGGCTGATTCTGGCGAGCTGGGCTTACAATGATATGCAGATATATTGCAATGAGGTTCCCAACATCCGATGGTGGGAAATGCGGCCCGCCATCGATGGACACAGCGGACAATTGCAAACTGGTTTCACCACGTTGTAAAACCAATTTTTGGCCTTCCCACCATATTGTCCTCATACACCGCCAAACACACCTGACGGCAGTGGGCACGGAAAATTCCACCCAATAAAGGGACCCCACTTACCCAGCTATATTACGCTTGATTAATTACAAATAAAAACAATTTATTGTATCGAGTTAGATGTATTTTCAAAGAACATAATCATTTATGATTTCTTATTTTACAGCTTTCTCCAAGTGGACCTGCAATATGGATTAACACTTCCCTTGGTGTGTCCACAATAGTTGCACTATGGCCAATTGGGATTGTTTTTCAAAAAGTCAAAGTTGAACTTAAAAATCAGAAGATAATCCCCAAATTCACCCTTTATCAGGTAAGATTGGATTCTGCACCTTGCAGCTATTAAAAAACACTGTATATTCTCTTTAAAAAAGAACAAATGTTAGGTACCAGGTTGGTTTGAACGTTATTAGACATAATGTATGTCCTATTGACGAGGAAAATAAATTAAGCTACACAATATTAACTTTTAAAAAACTTGTATAATACAATAAAAGTGCTACTGTTACTGCTTCCTTTCTACTCTTATTCATTTTGAAAATACGTTATTCATATGCAGGCACATGTTTCCTATGGGCAGAAATCTTATGTTTGACATGAATGGGATTGCGACCAAATCAGATAATAATTACTGCTAACTTTACAGAGGTTATATAGGCTGCCCGCCATGTTCTACTGTGCACTGCTGAAGGAAAATAGCACACTGGCAGACCATGACAGTAGTGTTGAAAGTAGTGTTAGTAGTGTTGAAGTATTTACATAACCATCAGTATGATTCTTGATTAAGCATTTATTTGTATTGTTCAAAAATAATAGTCAAAATCTTAAACTTTCTTTAACTGAGGCTTTTATGAAATTTTATGTTGTAAAAATCCATACAGCCTCTTTTACTACCTTGATGTGGAAATACCCAGTCCTACCCAGGGAACTGAAGACACAAGGGGCAGGATTTTTGGGTTGTCAGGTAGGCGTGGTGGGCAGGCCTGGGAACAGCTGGTAAAATTGGATCACACCAAAACTGAGGGGTTGGGAAATACACCACCACTTATAAAGGGGGAACTCAAAATCAAAATCTGTTTACAGACAGGTGGGGAGAGGAGAAATCAGGGCTGTTTGAATTAACCCACCCTCCTGCCATAACAGCCAGCATAGACTCAGTGGGCTGAATGGTCTCCTGTATAATGATTCGATGACTCTAAGTTAAAAGGAATTTTCTTTGTAAGTTTTTTATGTTCATTTGCCATCTGTGAATTAAAGCAGCCTAACGATTCATATCTGGTCTTCTCACCAAATGCCTCAGTTTATCTTTTAAAAGGCTGGTGAAGTATGCATGAGGGCAAGTGCTAAGAAGACAGTGTGCAGTGTAAATCACATGGCGATCCTATTGCTGAAGTAGATATTGTGCACTCGCTTCAACTTAAGTCACTCCATCTGTTTACATGATTGACCAACATTGTTGAACCCAAGAGATTATTTAAGGCAGGCCTGAAACCTGTAACAATCACTCTGTTTGCCTGAATTAGTTTTATTAACCAGATAATTAATTGATTGGTCAGCATGAAAAGTCATATAATCAACTTCAAGAAATTACCATTTGTCAAAGCCTACCTTGAATGCTCTATTCCCATGGTTTATGTTATACTTGGTGATTTTGATTTTCTTTTTTTTATACAGATTTCATTCATTCTTACTCAACTGCAAGCTGCTATTATCAACATTACAGCATTGGCAGGTGGTTTAGCCTGTGCACCTCCATTTTCACCCACAGCCAGAGCAACATGTATGTTGTTTAGATAAGATTTTATTTTAAATCTATTATACACCATATATTGTCAAAAAAAATACCTTTTGGATTTAAATTTGAGGAATGTGCCACAAAACCATAAAAGAAAGGTTTCCAATCCTCCATGTTGGGGTTACCACTAGCCCTGTTACGCAGAAATCCATCACTTTCCACCAAGTCAAGAAAGAATTCTGCATGACAGAATTTCCTTACTACCTGGTCAAGGAAAGAACATGTAGATTTCTTATTACTTGTCAAGATTGTTTAAGTGATATCAGACAGATGTACAGCATGATCTTTACTGGACCTGTGCATTCCAATAACCCTAAGCGGTTCAGTGTGGTTGGAATAAAAGTACATAATTATAAATGGACAGGGTAATTTGACTTTGTTCATGGTACGTCTTGCTTAAAAGTGGGTATGTAAAACTTTTTTTACATATTCACTGTGCAAACAATTTTTTTCACTGGTGCAGTGCCTCTCTACTAGCCTTAACATGAGGTTAGAAATAGGGAATAGGGCTGTAACTCTGTAGCCTATTCTCCAACTTGTGCTCACCACTGACAATCCTCCACCCTGCCAGGAGGAGCAGCGCAAAATTGCCCTAAGAATTATATATACTTTTTCTCAAATGGCCTATTGTAATTAATAGAGATCTTTTGCCCAATTAGTCATTCAACTTACTAATTACAGTTCAATCTTTTCCAGATATGAACCAGCAGCTTCTCATAATGGAGATGTTTATCATCACTTTGTTATCACGAGTTTACTACAGGAGGAAATACAACTTACAAGAAATTGATGAAATGCAACCCACGGTCAAAACACAAAATGACCAAAACGTCTTGAATGGTACCTCTCGAATACCATAACAGAAGGTGAAATCATGAGAGTGCAAAACACCTTTTTCATGACAAGGATTTATATTATATCATTGACAATTTCTCAGCGCTATTTTTGGCCTTCAACAAATACCAGCCTGTCCATTCCATACAGCTCAAACAGGTTTGTTTAGATTCTTATCAGTTTTAACAATTGACTTTAATTGGGGAAATTTTCCTGTTCCTATGTGTATTGGATCTTTGGGCGCAGTGAATATAGAAAATTCATGTGGAGATGCCTTGACAGAATCCATATGATATTTTATCGATCAAAATGAATAGATGGAAAATAGCAGACAATTGGGAAGATCCTCTCTTCCACGTCTGTTTTCACTATTCACTACACCCAGTCTGACTATTTCAGATGCATATCTGAAGCCTACCTTAGTTTCTTCACCAATTTCACAAAATTTTAGAGAAGTGTCAAATAGTCTTTGGCTTTGCTTATGAATCAGCTCTTCTTGAAAAACACATATGAGGCATTTTACATAGTCAAATGAAGATATCACTCAATCAGGCAAAAGATAAATGTAATCTCAACTATACCTTGTAATGACATTTCATGAACTATTCATCCAATTATGGAGACATTTAAGTATTGGGATTGTGCTGTCATTCTCTGAAAGTCACATCTGTTTTCCACTGAACATTTTTAGAGAAAGCATGGAGATCAAGCACATTGTATGGATCCAGTTTCCTGGGTCAAGGGTTATACATATATTCAAGCCAGACTCCTACTGGAACAACAGCAAGCGAGAGCCAACTCATAATTCCCAGTTAGAACCAGGCAGTGCTGAATGGGATCAATTTTGAGGAAGAATGAGGAAAGGTTAGGGAGACTACTGGGGACCAAAGACATCATCATCTGAAAACCATGGCTGAAGGGACAAATGATTGGAACAGGAGCCTCTTCTCAGCTCTCATTAGAGACATTCAGGCCATTCTTGCAGTTGTCTGGTGATACCAATGAGCAGGAAGAAACGGGATGGAGGGGAGGGAAATGGGATCGCGAACCTGAACCATGGCCTCACCATTGGTATCTGCAGTAGTGGCCTGTACTAACAGGGCTGAGGAAAGGATGTTTAGGTTGGATTAGTGGTAAGCCTTGTCAAATAATAGTGCCCTTTCGCTGCTGCTATCATGACTGATTTGGACAGCATAGAAACACCTGTCTGCCATAATATTTCAATTACAATAGATTGGACATCTTCATCATTGGGATGAAAATGAGCTAGTTATTTTGTCTACAGGCCAATTCAGAGAGCATTTTCAGGCATAATAGGATTTATGCCCCAATTGAGCACTCCTTATAAGGTCCTGTCCTCAGAGGGAGCACTGGAGAACAGCCCAGATTTTTCATTCACTTTAATGGATGGAAAATGCAGCTTCTGTCAACCCACCCAGCATTTCTTGTGATATACCACTTACTCAAAGAGGCAACCCTACTCAAAGGTAAATGCAGGATTAAACAACTCCTCAGATAAGGGCAGAATTCATATCTAAAACTGAGGAAGCTACCTGAATCTCATATACTCTGGCAGCTTTACAGCTGAAAAGTGGGTTGTGAAATTATTGTTCGTCTTTACTGAGTATCATACTCAAGTTAAAACATATGTTGATCTTAAAGTTACCAACAATTCCTCCATCTAATTCAGTATGTTTGTAACATATCTCAACTTTTGTTAATTAACTAGACTCCAAATTAATTTGACCAGTTTCTATGCTTTAATTCTTTGATATGTCCTGATCCTAAAAGGAAACATTTGCCAAATCCTAATTTCTTCCTTAAATAGCATGATATTGGGCGGAATTTTCCCTTCTGGGGCTAAGACCAGGATTTCCCGGCACTGATGAAACAGGTGCTACCGCAGTTCTAGTTTAAGAAGGGCCTCACATTCTGGTGGTCACTGTACAGGCCTCAGCTGGAGGAGGCAGGGTCAGCCAAACTCACTGGCACTTGGAGGAGTGCTGGGGAGAAAGTACCTGCGAGGTTCACGTCCGAGTAAGGGCCTCCAGAATCAGCCTTCCAAGAGATGCTGGAGAGGCAGCAAGTGACGGAGGAAAATCAGGCAGAGATGTCAGAGGCCCTCGACAGGGTGGCACACGAGGTGAAGGAGCCCACCTGCCTGCTGGCTGATGAAGTGGTGCTGACCAGTGCATGCATGGAGGTCTCCGTGGGGAGGGTGGCAAACTCCATGGCGAACCTGGTTCAGTAGATTCTGCTGGAGATGCGCACAGACCTGCACTCCATCGCTGTAGCCATGGGTGAGCTTCCGCAGTGGCTACATGAGAGGGGGATGGGTCACCTCGATCTCCCTCCAGGTGCCCCTTCCCCTCAAGGAGTCAAGCAGGGGCCCTCAGAAACACAAAGGGAGGAGGAGTGGCAGTTGGATACCCCTGGGACCTCTGCTCAGAGCTTTCTGAGGGCGTCCAGTCGTTCTGAATCCCCTTTGCCTTCAGCCTCATCCTCTGTGACTGCAGAGGGAGCAGCTGCCACACAGCAGGACAGCCAAAATAAGCCAGGGCCCTCCAGGCCTCCAGTCTCCAGAGGACGGTCACCAAGGTCAGCCAGGGCAACAGGGCCAACTGGTCAGCAGGCTGCCTCCACCCCTGCTGTGGATGTCAGGGGAGCACTTAGAAGAAGTGGTAGGGAAAAAAAACTTAGAAGTCCTGAATTCACAAGTGGTTGCACGGTTGCACCATGATTGTTACACATATCAAACTTTTGTAAATTTAGTTCACTTGCACTTTAATCACATCTGATGTAGTTTGTTTGTGCTTTAAGCCTTTGTGCGCCTCCCCCACCATCATCTTCCGAGGGACTTGTCATCCCCCGGAATCAGGCATGTGCAGGGAGGCAAAGGTCTTTGCACACACTGAGCCTTTGCCCTTCACACTCTCATCTACCCCAAGGCCTTAGCTTTGTAGATACTACCTGCTGGAGTTCCCCTTCATTTTCCCAGTTAAGCTGACCTGCATCTCCGTCCACCCCTGATGACCCAACTCGCATGATGCATCTCGAGATCTCCACCACGAGGCTCTGCACAGTTGCAAGCAGCCATGGTGCTGGTAAGGTTTGAGGTAGAGCCTAACACCTTTTCTCCTCCCCCCGTCACCAACACCCTCAATTGACCTCCCCCTCCACCCAGAAATCATTTTTGACCTCCCCAGAGTTACCCTTCAACCCTCCCCCATCACCACCCTTCCCAAAAATCCCACCCCTGTTACAATAGACATGCCCACCCTCATCCTTCTGACCCCCTGAATCCACAGCAACTTCTGCATCCCCACCAACAACCTTCAGCGCCCCTTCACTCGACATCACTGCACTCTCACCCTCCCACCCCACTGACTCCCCCTGCCCCCTTTAACCATCACCATCTCGTCCTACAACAGGTACCCTCAGAATATCCTCCAGCAATCCTCCATTGACTCCACTGGCCCCCTCCCTCTGAACCTCTTTCCCCTCTGCAGCCCACTATGCCCATCCACACCTCTGCACCGCTCCATGCCCCTTCACACTAGCACAAGCTCAGCCCCTGCAACTCAACGCGTCCTTCCCACCCTCCTGGTCTGTACCAGCTCACCATTGCAAAAACGCCACTGAATCTCTCTCTTTCCCCTATCACCCCCAACCTCCCCCGCACCCCCTCCACACCTCCCCCCCTCCCCCCCCCTTCAGCTCCCAGGCCTGCACATTCACCCCACCTCTTCATTCCGTTCCTCCCCATCTTCACCCCTACCACTCCCCCCCACCCCAGCATAGACCATTGCAACCCACCAATACTTCCTGCTGCCTTCCACCTGCAGCTTGATGATCCAAACCCTGGAAGAATTTGCTGTGCTGAGAACAGGCACCTCCTGGAAGCTGCTTTGCAGAGAAGATCCACGTGGTGGATGCTCCACATGGTAGATGCTCCATCCACCCACTGCTGCACGTAGTGTTCCAGGGTCCAGTCGCTGGAGGCCCCCATCTTCCATCCTGAATTCTGCGAGCTGCCCCAGGCCTTCTGCAGGTTAGTGCCAATATGTACATGCCACGTTGGTCCAGACGTGTTCTGGACTAGTGTGATTTCCCACTGGCATCATGAACGATCAGGCTTGGGAGGTGCTATTCCGGTTGGGCCTTCGCCTGCATCCCATTAGTGGGATGCAAATCGGTTCCACGCCAGCCTCTGGCAGGAATTGCAACCCACCATTGCAGCCAGGAGCAGAAGATCCCACCGTCATTTTACAACAGTGGGGAACCAATTTTTGTGCTTCCTCATCCCGCCCACCATTAAACCCGCTGCGTGGGGGGCTGGAAAATTCCGCCCATTCATTTCTTTTTGTTGTGTCAGGTCCACATTTTGAGTAATTTTTCTCGAGATATTACTTGTGGTCTTTATTCATGACTAGTCCCTCAGAAAAATTCCAGCTGAGGGATTTTACTTTTAAACCACAAGTGATGCCATCAAAAACAACATTAATAAATTAATTACACAACTTTCAGAAATCTGTAAAATAGCATGGAGCAAATTCTGAGAAATGCTGGTTATACTTAGTTACCTGAAAATGCTGTAATTGTCATTGAGTTTCATTTTGAAAGCATATTCATTACTCAATGCACAAATTACAGCATACTGTGAGAGACTGATTATTTGTATATTAAGGCTAGTTGAAAATTAGATCTTTTCACACATGAAGATTAATTTCTATTAAGAAAAATGTGGATCTGAAGAACTAAAACAAATTCTGGTGTGCAAGTAATCTATTTTACCACATCTATTTCTGGGAACTGGTATTATTAGATTAGCAGCAGTTCTGCAAAACAAATTGTTGAAATCTGATGCAATAATTATATATTCTTTCACCGAATTATGTGTTCACAGGAGTTATATACTGTAACTAATAAAGCAAAGTCAAGCAGGTGGGATATTAAAATCAATACATTTGTAACGTTCCGTAATAAAGATATGTCAAATTAAAGTAGATACTATCATCTGTTTGCTATTATCTTTCATATACAGCCAAAATGTGTGAAGAAAATATCAAGTGACTGGATTTCATTTAATGTCAATTCAGTCTATGAAATTTAGATAACAAGTTGAATACAATTGCTTACGCATATACTTCCATAACTTATAATTTACTTGACATTAGTCTTGTGCCTGTTAATAAAATAAAATGATTTATTTTAAATTGTGGTCTAATGGTTAAAAGAGAAAAAAAATACACCACCTTTCACAAGCTTTGGATATCCCAAACCACTTTCCAGCAATGAAGTGTTATCACTATTGTAATGTAGAGATGTACCAGCCTAATTATGCACAGCAAGGTCCCTCAAACTCCAATAGGAATATGACTAGATAAAAGCAAAATACTGCGGATGCTGGAAATCCAAAATAAAAACAAAGCGGAGAGAAGTGAAGAGAGATGGGAAAGAGGTGAAGAAAGTGGACAGAGTGCACAGGAAAGTCCTGAAGAAGAGTCATATTGGACTTGAAGCATTAACTCTGTTTCTCTCTTCACAGATGCTGCCGGATCTACTGAGTTTTTCCAGCACTTTCTGTTTTTATTTCATTACTAGATAATTTGTTTCTGTGATATTGGTTGAGGCATAAATGTAGAACTTCCTTGCTCTTATTCAAAAATTGTGTCATTTTTTTTTCTGTGTCTATCTGATAGATAGTCTTAAGGGGAGGGGGTGGCATAGTGGTATTGTCACTGGACTGGTATTCCAGATACCCAGGGCAATGCACTGGGGACCTGCGCTCGAATCCCTCCACAGCAGATGGTGGAATTTGAATTCAATAAAAATCTGGAATTAAAAGTCTGATGATGACCATGAAACCATTGTTGATTGTCATAAAAACCCATCTGGTTCACTAATGCCCTTTAGGAAGGAAATCTGCCATCCTTACCTGGTCTGGCCTACATGTGACTCCAGACCCAGAGCAATGTGGTTGACTCTTAAAATACCCTCTGAACAAAGGCAATTAGGGATGGGCAATAATTGCTGGCCTAGTTAGTGATGCCCACATCCCATGAACAAATAAAAAAAATGATAGGGCAGAAAGTGCCTCTGTTTAACATCTCATCCTGAAAGACGGCACCTCCAATCGGAGTATCCGGCTAGATTTAGAGCTCAAGTATGGCTTGCCTCTGAGTGAGAATGTTGTGGGTTTGAGAGTACTACCACTGAGCCATGGCTGACACCTCCCGTGCTGTAGTCAGATATAGGTGCTGTCTTGCAATTCTCTACACATTGAATTCTGTGATGTATCTGATTATAGGCTTCATTTTCTTGCAGGGTTTTTAAACATCTGAATGCAGAGAGGAAACCCTGAACAAAGAATAGGAGAGTTATCAATCAGACAAAACAAGTTATTTTCTCAGAATTAAACAATATTGAAACTTGAATAGTTCTATTATACATAGAAATTAGATCACAGAAACAGTTCACCTTGATGTTCTCATCCCCCAAGTAGTCCTCATCCCACATGACTACTCTCATTCCTTCATCTGCCCTTTAATGACCTCAACCAGGAACTCAAAACTGCATTGAAAACCTCATAATGTACAAAAACCTTCCTTCTGCTTTTCATACTAAATCCCTCACATCAAATTTTGTACTAGTCTTGTTCCTCAACCTTCGACCACTGGAACTAACCTGTTTCAATCTAGTCTGTCTCATTCCTTCATAATTCCATCTGCCACATTTTTCCTATTCCACTATTTTATCAATTGAAGTTTCCTTTGGTCCTTATAATTATTAAGTCTGCCTCCTATCTGCACATATGGACAACGTTCCCTCTAGGCTTATATGCAATTCATCCATGTACACAATGAATGGAAGTGGTTCCATAACAGAAACCTGAGGGACAATCCTACCCACTTCTATTCATTTACTCTCTGTTTTCTCCCATCTAATCACTTTTTAATCCATTTTGTAACTTTTTTAAGAATTTCAATGTGGTCCTGTGTAGTACCTGTCAAAGTCTTTCTGAAAGCCTGGGGCAGCAGTGGACTGCAGTATTGTTGTGGAGTGATGATGAGCAGCATTCTCCCCATGGCTGCACAGAAACAAAACTGTTACAATATTCACTTACTTTTTGATGGTGGCCTCCAGCCTGCTGATTGGGTTGCTGAAGACCTGGATCAACTGGGCATAGCATGTGGGGTGCAAGTTCTGCCCTGTTGATAAATTTTGGTCAGAGTCCTAAAGCAATTGTCTCTCAATTGGAACTAAAATGCCACAACTTCAGGATCATTTTGGATGAATGAACTATGATGGACCAAATAGTTACAGCACCATCTTTGGAGCAAGCAAGAATAACAAGAGTTCATGTATCACTAAGGTGCTCGCTTCAAAGGAACAAGAACCTTTCTGGCACTGGAGGTAAATGATGCACTGTTCATCAGGGGCAGCTCATTTCCCACTAACTAGTAATAGCACCTTGACACAGCTTCTCAGTTTCAGTGCATTGCTGGTTCCCCCAGACTCAAGAAGGTCACTAATTGTACCCACATGTCTAGGTGCATAACAGGACTCAATATTTGTAGTACACTTGGCATTAGGGCTTCCATTTTATCCCAGTGCAGCTGGCCAATGATGAGGATCACCGAATCATAGTCACAATGCTTTAATCTTATAGCAATCATCTGATTTGAAGACTGGAAGAATGGCAGCTCAGCAATGAAGGATAGCCCTATGTTATGATAACCTTTTAGTGGCCACAGACAGAAGCAGAGTGTAGACAGAATGAAGCTCATTCAATCTCTAGGATTCATAAAGCATGTAGCATTGGTATTTTGAATCTGCATATCAGGTGCTTTGATAGATGAGAAAACGCTTTGCAGTGGACTCATTTTTATTTACTAATCAAAAATGCAATTTAACCAAATCTGGATTCCCAGTTAGTCATATGTGACTGGCGGCTAATGTAATGGGCAAAAATGATATGGATATATGCACCAAGTAATTAGATTCCATGGGCTGAATTTTATGGCTGACGTGCGGGTGGCAGAGCCCGCACGTCAGCGCTTAAAATGTCGTGCGCGCGTCCCGACGTCACTGCGCAACATCGCGATATTTAGGTGGGCAGGTGCGCTATGCAGCACGATGCGCACCTGCAATTAATTAAAGATCTTGTTAAGGCCCTTAACTCAGCAATTGACGCTGATTTTGAGGAGCCCGTGCGAACTGCGGCTTGGCGCACGGGCCCAACGGGCAGATGGGTAAGTGATTTTTTTAACAAACCTCATCCACTGGCGGGATGAGTTTTAACGTCAGCATTAAAAAAAATTAATAAAGTTTTTGTGCACTTTATTAACATGTCCCTTCTCGTGTGACATTGTCACATGAGGGGGACATATTAATGATTTTTTTATTTTTAAACTTCGAAAACCTATAGCCATCTCCCTGAGGCAGCACTTAGCCTCAGGGAGATGTGTGCTCTTTCACGCACATGCGTGAAAGAGCGCACTCTTGCATTTGGGGAATCCCCCCCACCTGCACAGGAAGCACATAGCGCATAGCGCTTCCTGTCGGGTGGGCCTTAATTGGCCCGCCCACTTAAATTGGCGGCGGGGCCCGTTTCAGCGGCAGCAATCGGCTGCCCACCCGCCGCAAAGTCATTCGGGCCTGCCAGCCCATCAAGGGCAAAATTCAGCCCCAAGCTTCTTTTGTTCATGGAATTTGGCCTTCACTGGCTAGGCCAGCAATTATGGCCCATCCCTAGCTGCCCTTGTTCAGAGGACATTAACGAGTCAACCACATTGCTGTGAGTCTGGAGTCACGTTTCGGCCAGATCAGATAAGGATGGCAGATTTCCTTCCCTAAAGGACATTAGTGAAGCAGATGGGTGTTTACAACAATAGACAATGGTTTCATGGTCATCATCAGGCATTTAATTACAGAATTTTTATTGAATTCAAATTTCACCATCTGCTGTGGTGGGATTTGAACCCAGGTCTCCTGAGTATTAGTACTAGTCCAGTGACAATAACACTATGTCACCACTTCCCCTGTTTTTAGTACTGTACATTGATTGCATGTAAGGCTGTGAGTGAAGAAAGACTTCAGGTAGATTGTAGAACTAACCTGTGGTCTTACAACCCAATTTCCTATCTTGTGGCCTTATGCTGAGAGGTTCACATTGTAAAATTACCCCTAGCAGACATTGTGTATTTTCCTAGATCATTGTTGGTATTTAGTAACTGTCATGTAGGGTGGAATCTTGTTGAGGCTTAAGAGCTGATGAGAGGCCAGCACTGCCTCTTTTCAGGAAGGCCTGCTGAAACACAAGCCAATTAGGATGTTTTGGCGCCACTGGCGGGCTATCCCCTGGAATCAAGACCCCAGGGATGGAGGTCTCGCTCTTGTGCTCAGCAATGCCACTGGGGTTCGTGGGGTGGGGGTCGGAAGGAAATGTGTGCAGGGCGGTCGGCAGCAAGGGCAGGGGGGTGGTTCTCAGCAGGCCCCCCTTTCCTGATGTCCAGTCCCTTGATCAGGCATTTTGATCAAGGGACCCTCCCCCTGACAGGGAGGCAACAAGCTGGCTGCACAGTTTTACCTGTCATGCACGCTACATGTTGACAGGCCCACCCACAACTGGGTTAATACCAGTGTCAGCAGCATGAGGCCCTTAAGCGGTCATTAATTGGCCACTTAAGGACCTCAATAGCAACAGGACGTGGAAAGCGACAATGACCTTCCTGCCCAAAACTTAATTCTGGCAGTGGCGGGAAGGCAGTGGGGTTCTGGTATGCCACCTCCCACCTAATTACATGCCCTTCCTGCCTCCAAACTCACCACCAGCGAGAGCACAAAATTCTGCTCTCAGTGACACATTCCTATAACTTCTGCATCAGTTACATTTTTATTATTTTGAGATGCATTACAGCACTTTTTCCATGCTCAGTAATGACAAAGTATAACAGCAAAGAAGAATTAAGAAAACACTTTTGAAAAAATTGAGTAATGGATAATATATTATATAGAATAGCAGGTCTGACAGATTAAGGCAGTAATTTCAGGAGCTAATGACATTAATAAAATGTTCACCCTTCACAGTTGTGATCTGTGACCTCAGCGCAACTTCTTTGACGGAATTGCTGCCAGATATTTATTTTATATAAAAACAAATTGTCCCCTTTTATTTATGTCAGCCATTTACTCAGTAGTCCTGGCACTAATCTGAAGAGCATGCAGTTGTATGAATCCGTGACCAATCCTATGTAATTACTGTGTCACGCTCTAATTATATTTGTAAGAAATTGAACTAAATGTGTTAAATGCATAATGGATTACTTTTTCCCCTCATTGCTTCAAATTGCAGGTTGTTTTATTTAACACAAAAGGATACTGTCTTATTAAATTTAAGTTTTTCATTAATAAAGTACACACTAGCTTGACATCTAAAAGACAATTGCAGAATCCGTCTAAAAATTAAATCACAGAAGATAAATATAGATAGTGTTACACCCCATGAACTACCTTAGTAAGAGCTTCAATCTAAAGAGCAATTAACTGTGCTGTATCATGGTTTAACTTGTCTGGTGATTTGATTAATATTTAAAAGCTAAATTATATCAGACTCCTGAGTATGTCAGGGTTAACGTTATTAAACTTTAACATAAAGCACCACCATCCAAAAGTACTTTGATGTCGCTATCTCAAAGACAAAGATAGCATAATGCTGATGATGAGTCTGTAAGATCATAACCAGTGGGTTCGTAATCGAATCAAACTTTACTGTCAATTATTGTTTAGTATTTACAGTCCTTGACAATAAAAATGCATATTCAAACTTAAGATTCAATTGTAAATGACCTTTAGCCTGACAAGATATGTCTTAATTTGGGTGTGCTGTACCTGAATAAATAGTGGAAATTCATACATTAAAACATTGGGAGGTAGACATCTCAGTCAAGCAGGACATGAATGAATTAACAAAACAGCCCACAAAGAGATAAAACATTAGTAATTCTAAGTACAGTAAATCCCAGCCTCAGACAGATCATATTTGTTTGGAATTGTATTTTTGTCAGCAGTTAGAAGTTTTAAAATTTAGTGAATGAATCCAGTGAGGATGTAATGAGCAGGGTAAATAAAAGGGAACCAGTAGATATAGTGTACCTGGATTTCCAAAAGGCATTCCATAAGATCATAAGAAATAGGATCAGGAGTTGATCATTTGGCACCCCAAGCCTACTCAGCCATTCAATAAGATCACGGCTAATCTGATTGTGGCCTGAACTCCATTTTTCTGCATGTCCCCCATAATCCTTGACTCCCTTGTTCATCAAAAATCTGTCTAACTCAGCCTTGAATGTATTCAATGGCCAATCCTCACCTGCCCTCTGCAGAAGAGAATTCCAAAATCTAACGGCCATCTGAGAGAAAAAAAATTCCTCCTCATCACTATCTTATATGGGAGACCCTTTAGTTTTAAACTATGCCCCCTAGTTCTAGACTCCACCATGAGGGGAAACATCCTCTCAGCATCTACCCTGTCAAATCCCCTCAGAATATTATGTTTCAATAGGTCACCTCTCATTCTTCTAAACTCCAAAGAGTATAGGCCTAACCTACTCAATTCTAATGAATTAGTCAAACACGATTTCCCTTTCACAAAACCATATTGAATTTGCCTGATTGCATTGTGATTTTCTAAATTCAGAACCTAATTTCAGGAAATGAGGATGTCGAAGCAGATTAGGTTGAGATGGGAAGTGATAAAGGCAAGAGGTCACTTTGTGGGAGTGGTGTACAGGCCCCCTAATTGTAACTACATGGTAGCACAGAGTATAAAGGAAGACATAACGGGAGTTTTTTGGAAAGGTTCTCATGAAGCTATTAATGTATATATTATTGGAAAATATTTTTCTTTTAAAATAGAGGTTTAGTCTGTGGGTGTGTCTTAATTGGATTAAAGCCAGCTCGTCTGGATGCTTTGATGTGTACTAGTTTTGATATGTAAGAGAGATAGCTTGCATTTGCATTTTTGAATGGACCATTCAAGAATGGGGTGAAAACTGACACCTATCTAGCAGATACCAAGAAATATGTTTATATTACCAATAAAATTGGTATTATGAAAGGGGTTTTATTGTTAGAGAGGTTTAGTTCAGAGGCTGGTGATACAATGAGAATTTACATTCAATGGGCGGTGGTAGGTATAACTTCAACAATTTTGTGTGTGCAGGGCAGAGGCAATGTGAGATCAAAAGCAGCTGCAAGCCTCCAACTGTCGCCACAGGAACCAAAGTGAAAAGAATCTCATTTTGAATTCATAAGATGAAAATGCTTTGCCTGGTGTTTAGTTAAGTCTATGGGTTGCTGTTGCCTTAATGGAGATTAGTTTGGGAATTTGTTGAACGTTATGATAGTAGTAATTTGAAGCCATGTGTATATATATTTTAACCTGTGTAAATTAGTAAAATGTTTCATTTAGCTTAATGTGAAACCTCAAGAACTAATGGTCTGATTCCTGAATTTAGAGTCGCATCTCAAACATAGCACATAAAATTATAGGTTATGGCAGTTGTTTAAAGTTTCCCTCTGGGATTTTTAAATAACTCAGCTTTACCAACTGCATCGGTCATAACAAAGGTACGTTGACAATCATGGGGAATTTTAATCTACATATAGACTGGGAAAATCAGATGGGCAAAGGTAGCCTAGATGAGGAGTTCATAGAATATTTTCGGGATAGTTTCTTAGAACAGCACATTCTGGAGCCAACCAGGGAGCATGCAACACTAGATCTGGTATTGTGCAATGAGATAGGATTAATTGATGGCCTCATAGTGAAGGGACCCCGAGGTAGCGGTGATCATAATATGATTGAATTTTACGTTCAATTTGAAGGAGAGAAGAGTGAGTCCAAGACTAGTATTTTAAACCTAAATAAGGGCAACTATGAGGGCATGAAAGCAGAGCTAGCTAAAGTGAACTGGCAAATGAGGTTAAGGGATATGTCAATAGAGATGCAGTGGCAGACATTTAAGGGTTTATTTCAGAATACACAGAAAAGATACATTCCAATGAGAAAGAAGAATTCCAAGGGGAGGACCCACAATCTGTGATTAACGAGAAAAGTTAAAGACACTATCAAACTTAAAGATAAAGCATATAATGGCACAAAGATGGGTGGCAGGTCAGAAGAATGGACAGAATATAAAGAACAGCAAAGAATGACAAAAAGATTAATAAGGAGGGAAATATTAGAGTTAAAGAGAAAGCTAGCTAGAAATATAAAGACGGATATTAAGAGCTATAGATATTAAAAAAAGAAAAGAGTTAACAAAGTGAGCATTGGTCCTGTAGAAAGTGAGTCTGGGGAATTAATAATGGAAAATAAGGAGATGGCAGATGAATTGAATAGGTATTTTGCATCAATCTTCACTATAGAGGATACAAGAAACATTCCAGAAATGGCTGTAAATCAGGAATTGGAAGGCAGGGAAGAACTCAGGAAAATTGCAATCACCAAGGAAGTGGCACTTAGCAAATTATTGGAGCTGCAGGCTGACAAACCCCCTGGTCCTGATGGACTTCATCCTAGGGTCTTAAAAGTAGTGGCTAGTGAGATAGTTGATGTGTTGGTTTTAATTTTCCAAAATTCCCCAGATTCAGGGAAGGTTCCATTCGATTAGAAAATAGCAAATTAACTTCCTTTATTCAAAACGGAAGAGAGACAGAAAACAAGAAATACAGGCCAGGTAGCCCAACATCTGTCATAGAGAAAATGTTAGAAGCTATTATTAAAGATGTTATGACAGGGCACTTAGAAAAATTCAAAGCAATCAGGTAGAGTCAACATGGTTTAGTGAGAGAGGAATCATGTTTAACATATTGGAGTTCTTTGAAGGAGTCACATGTGCAGTGGATAAAGGGGAACCGGTGGATGTACTATACTTAGGTTTCCAGAAGGCATTTGATAAGATGTCACATGAAAGGTTATTGCATAAAATTAAAACTTATGGTATAGGGGGTAACATATTGGCATGGATAGAAGATTGGCTAGCTAACAGGAAACAGAGAGTAGTCATAAATGGGTCTTTTTCTGGTTGGCAGGATCTAATGAGTTGTGTGCCACAGGGATCAGTGCTGGGGCCTCAACTGTTTACAATTTATATAAATGACTTGGATGAAGGGACAGATGGTATGATTGCTAAATTTGCTGGTAACACAAAGCTAGGTATGAAAGTAAGTTTTGAAGAGGACAAAAAGTGGCCACAAAGGACTAAAGATAGGTTAAATGAGTGGGCAAAGATCTGGCAAATGGAGTATAATGTGGGAAAATGTGAAATTATCCACTTTAGCAGCAAGAATAAAAGAGAATATTACCTAAATGGCAAGAGATTGCATAGCTTTGAGATGCAGCGGGATCTCGGTGTCTTAGTACATGAATTACAAAAGGCTAGTATGCAGATACAGCAAGTAATTAGGAAAGCTAATAGAATGTTATTGTTTATTGTGAGGGGAATTGAATATAAAAGTAGGGAGGTTATGCTTCAATTGTAGAGGTCACGGGTGAGACCATATCTGGAGTACTGTGTACAGTATTGGTCTCCTTATTTAAGGAAGGATGTAAATGCGTTAGAAGGTTTACTAAACCAATACCAGGAATGGACGAGTTGTCTTATGAGGAGAGATTGGACAGGCTAGGCTTGTATCCGCTGGAGTTCAGAAGAATAAGAGGTGACCTTTAAGATCCTGAGGGGTCTTGACAGGCTGGATGTGGAGAGGATGTTTCCTCTTGTGGGAGAATCTAGAACTAGGGGTCACTGTTTAAAAATAAGAGGTCACCCATTTAAGACAGAGTTGAGGAGAAATTGTTTCTCCCAGAGGGTTATAAGTCTTTGTAAATCCCTTCTCAAAAGGCAGTGGGAGCAGAGTCTGAATATTTTTAAGGCAGAAGTAGATAGATTCTTGATAAACAAGGGGGTGAAAGGTTATTGGGGGTAGCCGAGAGGTTACAATCAGATCAACCATGATCTTATTGAACGAAGCAGGCTCGAGGATCCGAGTGGCCTACTCCTGCTCCTAATTTGTATTTTCTTATGTAAATGTCCTGCTATTAGCTCCTTAATAATGGATTTAAGCATTTTCCTTGTGACATATGTTAGGCTTAGTAGCCTATAATTTCCTGCTTTCTGTCTCCCTCCTTCCTTGAATAGAGATGTTACATTTGGAGTTTTCCAATCCACTGGGAGCTGTCCAGAATCTAGAGAATTTTTGGAATGCAGCCATTATCTATTGTGAACAAAATCAGGCAAGAAAATCATTGAGGTTTCAGTGCTTACTGACATATTTCTCTTTTATGTCTTCAGCCCCTCAACTGTCACTGTGTTCTTGTCTTGCTTTTACTGGTGAGTTCTAGGGATCCCTGGAAACACATGCGTTCAGTTGAATTCAATACACCATGTTAATATCACTGCAATTGAGCAATTAACAGATTGTGACAAAAGTCTACATTGTTAGTATGTTACAAAGCTATCTAGTACATGCATAAGTGCATGTACACACTGGGAATTCAGTTTCAATAGGTATAATAGAGATTAGAGGAGACATGTTCTGGTTGTAAACAGAAGTCTTTCTACTTTGCTCCTGATGCCTTGAATTGGATGGATGAAAAACTGTTACATCTAGTACTCTAATGTTGCAATAAATGTTACAGTATTTTTTAAAAAGATAAATAGGCGGTGGGCCTTCATAGTTCGGTCGATATCCTGATGGCACTCAGGCTATCATAGAAACTTTCCTCTTCATCAAATATATTTGAAGACAAGTGATTGTCATCAGAATATCTGTCAGAACCATAGAACCATAGAAAAGTTACAGCACAGAAAGAGGCCATTCAGCAATCACCTCTATACCAGCAAAAAAAAAGCTGTCTGCCCATTTAATCCCACCTTCCAGCACCTGGTCCATAGCCTTGCAGGTTACAGCACTTCAGGTGCAGACCCAGGTACCTTTTAAATGAGTTGAGTGTTTATGCCTCCATCACCAAACCAGGCTGTGAATCCCCTTTCATAAATCCATGTCAATTCTACACAATCATGATTTTTCTAAGTGCCCCATTATTACATTCCTAAAGAGTGTAATTTCTGCTAAATATCACCCCTTTTTGTAAATTTTAAGCTAGTTGTTTTAAATTTAATATGTTACTGACTTTGCTGTTAGGTTCACCATCTTCCTGCTTTTTGCAGAAATTTATTCAGCCCAACACCTGAAAAAGAAAGTCTTTCACTCATATAGCACCTTTCATGATCTCAGGAGCTCCCAAAGTGTTTTACACCCAATTAAGTACCTCCAAGCTTAGGCATTGTTGTGCTGCAAAAGATGTGGCAGTCAATCTGCACATAGCTTGCACAAACAGCAACAAGGTAATTATTAGGTAATGTACATTTTTTAGTGATGTCGTTTTGGATATAAATGTTGGCCAGCACACGAGAACTCTCCTGCTCTTCCCCAAAAAAGTCCCACTGAATCTTTACATCATACCTAGGAAGAGTTTAATGCCTCACCCAAAAAGTACACCTCTCATGATGCAGCACTCCCTCAGTTAGGAGTGTCAGCCTGGGTTGTATGTTCAGGTCACTGGAGTGGGACTTGAACCCACAAAAGAAGTGTGTTAAGGCGGTGACCAAAATTGGCTGTCATTTATTCATGGGGCAGAATCTTCTGTTCAGCATGCAGGGGCGGGCCGACGTGTAAAATGACACGCAGTGACGTTGGGCGTGCATCTTGACATCACTGCACGTTATTCCGATCTTCAGTTCAGCGGGCGCCTACTGGAGTCGGCTGCGCGCCCGCCAAACTGTCAAAGGCCTGTTAAGGCCATCAATGAACTAATTAAAGTACTTGTCAGGGCTGCCCGTCCAACCTTAAGGTTGGCGGGTAGGCAAAGAGCCCAGGCGGCCTTCACATTTTTCAGGGAACCTCATCCAATGGGCGGGATGAGGTTCATGAAGGGTTCATTAATTCAATAAAATGTTTTATGAAAATTCATAAACATGTCCCAGCTCATGTGATAACGTCGCATGAGGGGACATGTCTGAATAATTTTATTTTTTTATTTTTCCCAGCTTTATGACTGAACTTAATCTCCCTGAGGCAGCTCCGTGCCTCAGGGAGATTTCTGCGCTCTTTCACACACATGCACGAAAGAGCGCAGGCCCCAACTCTCCCTCCTCCCCCTGCCCACACAGCACTGAGCGCTTCTGGGTGTGCATCATGCTGGGCGGGCCTTAATTGGCCCACCCATGTAAAATGGCAGCGTGCAGCCGATCACAGGCGGCAATCGGCCCCGCATCTGCCCGTGCCCGCTCCCGACCGGCCCGCCTGATGGGGATAAAATTCTCCCCATGTTTTACTGAAAAACTATTAATTTTAACAGCACACATCCTATTAAGCCTTAAGTAAATCATTGGAGAAAAGCAGGTACTAGTGAGTGAAACAATTGTTTGGGATACCTGCTTTTCGTGTGTTGTTGTGAAACCATGCCTTATATCAAAAAATTGATTTTTGAATTTACTGGCTGAAAACCCATAATTGATTTTATTTAAAATACTAAAGCCACATTCCAGTGACTTGGGATCACAGTCAAATATGGCTGTACACTTGCATCACTGTACCTTCTACATTCCAAAAACCATGGAAATGGAGATAACCTGTCCCCAAAATCACATCTGGAACAGTGGCATTGAAAGAGGATGAATGGAAGCCATCTTCTATCCCATTAACAAAGCGTACAGACAATCACCTGGGCACTCAACTGGATGGAGACAAACCATTAAACATTATCACTTGGACAATAGAACCTTGTCTGAGAGAGGAATTCCCTGTCATGATCTAATCAAGTTACAACTGGAATACACTAGCCATGACCTTATTTGGATCACTAAGCAGTTGAAGAGACATGGTCATCTGACAAGCCAATCCTTTGTGTGTTTTAAATGCTTGCTTACTCTGCAGAATGGGCCAAGCAACAGAGACGCTGAAGGAACGAAACCTTGAGTGGGTTCTTTTTCTCTCCATCCAACTTGCAAGTTTTTGAAACCTGTCTGCTGGTTTTGATTTTCCAGGTGCTGCAGATTTATAAAAACAACTCAACCCAATGCTGTAGTCTCCAGGAAAACAGATAAATCGCCCTTCTACATCTTTAAACTACCTTAACACCCAAAGGAACAGGACCAAGTGAAAGCAGCAGGACCGCTGAATTCAGACTCAAGCTTGCCAAATCACTTACCTTCATGAGTCATATAACCCTTTAATTTTACTGAACTCTTAACTACTGAATCTATTCTCCTCACTCTGTAATCTATTTGTGTGTGTGTGAACTTTGAGTATGTGTGTGTGCGCATGTATGTGCGTTTGTGTGTGTGTGGGAAAGTGGGTTTTTATTATTTTACTTAGACCAGGTTAAGTACAATAAAAACTCTTCTTTTTTAAAAACTCAAGAAGACCCGTCTGATGGTCATGTCTTTTATGGTCACAGCATGTAATCAGATATGCACTCACGAAATTGGCATCCATTTATATTAAAAAAAAAGGCTTTTGCGGTCAAACGAGGTAAGGGGAAAAAGGGGAGCTGTTCGAATCCTTCTCACCTGATCATAACAGTGTACATTGACACACACTGGCTGTTAATACTTTTTTAAAAATTCATTTATGGAATGTGGGCTTTACTGGCTAGGCCAGCATTTATTGTCCATGCCCTTGGAAAGGTGATGGTGAGCTGCCTTCTTGAGTCACTGCAGTCCCTGTGGTATAGGTACACCCAAAATGCTGTTAGGGAGGTAGTTCCAGGGTTTTGACCCAAGCAACAGTAAAGGAATGGTGATATATTTCCAAGTCAGGATGGTGAGTGGCTTGGAGGGGAACTTCCAGGTGGTGGTCTTCCCATGTGTCTGCTGTCTTTGTCCTTTTAGATGGTAGCAGTCACAGGTTTGGAAGGTGCTGTTTAAGGACCCTTGGTGAGCTCCTGCAGTACATCTTGTAAATGGTACACACTGCTGCCACTGTTCGTCCGTGGTGGAGGGAGTGAATGTTTGTGGAAGGAGTGCTAATCAAGCGGGCTGCTTTGTCGTGGATGGCGCAAGCTTCTTGAGTATTGCTGGAGCTGCACTCATCCAGGCAAGCGGAGAGCATACCATCGCATTCTTGACTTGTGCCTTGTAGGTGGCGGACAGGCTTTGGGGAATAAAGAGGTGAGTTACTCGTTGCACGATTCCTAGCCTCTGACCTGCTCTTGTAGCCACAGTATTTATATAGAGCCATAGAGTTTACTGCACGGAAAGAGGCCCTTCGGCCCATCGTGTCCCCATCGGTCATCAAGGCCCTATCTACTATAATCCCATTTTCCAGCACTTGGCCCGTAGCCTTGAATGCTATGGTGTTTCAAGTGTTCATTTAAATACTTCTTAAATGTTGTGAGGGTTACCACTTCTACCATCCTTTCAGGCTTACCCCACTCCCCGCCCCCCCCAACCCTCTGGGTGAAAAAGTTTTTTCCTCAAATCCCCTCTAAACCTCCTGCCCTTACCTTAAGCCCTCTGGTTATTGCCCCCACCCTCCTGCCGCTAAGGGGAAAAGCTTTTTCCTACCTACCCTATCTATGCCCCTCATAATTTTGTACACCTCAATCAGGTACCCCCTCAGCCCTCTCTGCTCTAAGGAAAACAACCCCACCCTATCTAGTCTCTCTTCATAGCTAAAATGCTCCAGCCCAATCAACATCCTGGTGAATCTCCTCTGCATCTTCTCCAGTGCAATCATATCCTTCCTGTAGCATGGTGACCAGAACTACACATAGTACTCCAGATGTGGCCTAACTAATGCTTTATACAGCTCCATCATAACCTCCCCTCTCTTGCATTCAATGCCTCGACTAATAAAGGCAAGTATCCCATATGCCTTCTTAACCATCTTACCTACCTGTCCTGCTGCCTTCAAGGATCTATGGACATCCATGCCAAGGTCCTTCTGATCCTCTGTATTTCCTAGGGTCCTACCATTCATTATGCACTCCCTTACCTTGTTAGTCCTCCCAAAATGCATCACCTCACACTGTTCAGGATGAAATTCCATTTGCCACTGTTCTGTCCATCTGACCAGTCCATCTATATCGTCCTGTAGTCTAAGGCGTTCCTCCTCGTTATTTACCGCACCACCAATTTTTGTGTCATCTGCGAACTTATTGATCATACCTCCTACATTCATGTCTAGATCGTTAATGTACACAACAAACATCAAGGGACCCAACACTGATCCTTGCAGCACACCACTGCACACAGGCTTCCAGTCACAAAAACAACCTTCAACCATCACTCTCTGCCTACTGCCACTCAGCCAATTTTGGATCTAATTTGCAAATTGCCCTGGATCCCATGGGCTCTTACCTTCTTGACCAGTCTCCCATGAGAGACCTTGTTAAAAACCTTATTGAAGTCCATGTAGACTACATCAACTGCACCACCCTCATCTACATACCTAGTATCCTCCTCAAAAAATTCAATCAAATTTGTTAGACATGATCTCCCTTTGACAAAGCCATGCTGACTATCCTTGATTATTCCTTGCCTCTCCAAGTGGAGATTAATTCTGTCCCTCAGAATTTTTTCCAAAAGTTTTGCTACCACTGATGTTAGACTCATTGGCCTGTAAGTTCCCTGGTTTATCCCTACCACTCTTCTTGAATAGTGGTGCCATATTAGCTGTCCTCCAGTCCTCTGGCACCTCTCCTCTGGCCAGAGAAGATTTGAAAATTAATGTCAGGGCCCCTGCAATCTCCTCCCTTGCCTCCCACAGTAGCCTAGGATTCATCTCATCTGGGCCTGGGGATTTATCCATTTTTAAACCCGTTAAACCATTAATACCTCCTCCCTCTCAATGCTAATTTGCTCAAGTGTATCACAGGCCCCCGTCCCTGATTTCTATACCTACATTGTCCTTCTCCATAGTGAATACAGATGGAAAATACTCATTTATAACCTCACCTACATCTTCTGGCTCCTCACACAGATTTCCACTTTGGTCCCTTATGGGTCATATTCTTTCTCTGTTTATCCTCTTGCCCCTAATATACTTATAAAATGCCTTTGGATTTCCCTTTATTTTACCCGCCAGTGATTTTTTATGCCCTTTCTTCGCTCTCCTAATTTCTTTTTTAAGTAACCCCCTGCACTTTCTATACTCCTCTAGGGTTTCTGCTGTTTTGAGCCCTCGGTATCCACCATAATCTTCCCTTTTTTTCCTTAACTAATCCTGTACATTCCTCGACATCCAGGGTTCTCTGGACTTGTTGGTCCCACCCTTCACCTTTATGGGAACATGTTGGCCCTGAACTCCCACTGCTCTGATGTAGATTTTCCTACAAGTAGATGCTCCCAGTCCACTTTGGCCAGATCCTGTCTTATCATATTAACATTGGTCTTCCCCCAAATCAGAACCTTTATTTTCGGTCCACCTTTGTCCTTTTCCATAACTAACTTAAATTTTACTGAGTTATGGTCACTATCACCAAAATGCTCCCCCACTGACACTTCTACCACTTTCCCGGCTTCGTTCCCTCAAACTAGGTCCAGGATTTTCTATGTATTAGCTTAAAAAGCTTGCCTGGGTACATTTTAAGAATTCTGCCCCCTCTAAGCCTTTCACACTTTGTCTATCCCAGTTAATATTGGGGAAGTTGAAATCCCCTACTATTATTACCCTATTATTTTTATACTTCTCTGAGATTTTCCTACATACCTGCCCTTCTATTGCTCCCTGACTGTTTGGGGGTACACACCCAGCAATGTGATTGCCCCCTTCTTGTTTTTAAGTTCTACTCATATGGCCTCATTTGAGGAATCTGCTAAGATACCATCCCTCCTTATTGCAGTAATTGACTCCTTGATCAATATTGTGACACCACCTCCTCTTTTACACCTCCCCCCCACACCCGTCTCACCTGAAGATTCTATACCCCGGAATATTGAGCTGCCAGTCTTGCCCCTCCCTCAACCATGGGCAGAATTTTGCCATCGGCAAGCAGGGGGCAGGGCCCCCGACATCATCCCGCCCCATTTAAATTTTCAGGAAGGCGGGAGCACAGCCAAATCAGCTGCGGGCCCACCGACCTGTCAATGGCCATTTGAGGCCATTGACAGGATCATTAAAACAATTAAAGGACCTGCCTGTCCAACCTTAAGGATGGCAGATAGGCCAGGAGGCCCGGCGGGCAATAGAAAAAACATGAAACCTCATCCAGTGGCAGGATGAGGTTTCATGCAGGGCTTTAAACATTTTAATAAAGTTAGTATGTATATTATGAACATGTCCCATCTCAGGTGACATTGTCACATGAGGGGGACATGTTAGGGAATTTTTGTTTTCTATTTTTAACATTTTTCAGAGCGTAATCGATCTCCCTGAGGCAGCACTTAGCTCCCCCTCCCGCACAGGAAGCGTATAACGCTTCCCGCCAGACGTCACGCTGGGTGGGCCTTAATTGGCCCGCCCACGTAAAATGGCGGCAGAGTCCGCTCCTCCGGCGGTGTTCGTCTCCCTGCCCACTGGAGATTGGGTCAGGCCCGCCCGCCTGACAGGCAGAAAATTTTGCCCCATGTCTCCATGATAGCAATGATATCATATCCCTATGTGTTAATCATCACCCTCAACTCATCTACCTTACTCGCAAGACTCCTTGCATTAAAATAAATGCCATCCAGCCTTGCCATGCTCACTTGTGCCTTAACTTAACTATAAAAGCTCTACCTTCCAGATCGACTTGGTTTTTCCTCTATGCTTGTCTGTACATCACCCCCCGGCTATACCTCCACTCCGTATCCTATCCCCCTGCCAAATTAGTTTAAACCCCCACCAACAGCACAAGCAAACCGCACCCTCCGCCCCCCCCAACAAAGATGTTGGTCCCATTCCAGTTCAAGTGCAACCCGTCAGACTTGTACAGGTTCCACCTTCCCCAGAAACAAACCCAGTGATCCTGAAATCTAAAGCCCTCCCTCCTGCACCAATTCTTCAGCCACGCATTATCCTCTATCCACCTATTCCTATACTCACTAGCACGTGGCACCGGGAGTAATGCAGAGATTACAACCTTTGAGGTCCTGCTTTTCAATCTGCTACCTAGCTCCCTAAATTCTTGTTGCAGGACCTCAGCCCTCTTTCTACCTAGGTCATTAGTACCAATGTGAACCACGAACTCTGACTTTTCGCCCTCCCCCTTCAGAATGCCCTGCAGCCATTCAGTGACATCCTTGACCCTAGCCCCAGGGAGGCAACACACCAGCCTGGAGTCACGTCTCCAGCCACAGAAATGCCTGTCTCTACCCCTCACTATTGAGTCTCCTACCACTATTGCTCTTCCTATCTTTCTCCTCCCCCATTGTCACTCTCACCTCACCTGCTGGATTGGAAAACCTGTTTAGGTGGGAGCCAAAACCATAATTTGGAGATTTGCCTGAGGAATAGTTGTGGCGGCATTCGACATTTTGTACCTTCATCGTTTTGAACAGTAAGAGTTTCATCTCGTCACGTGTTCTTTGGACGTATGGGACTTAACCTACATTTGAGGTTCTAGTTGACATAGTTGCAACAGAATGTTCACCACCAGCAGGCAGCCTTGGAATAAAGCAAGATTGAACTTTTTTGTATCCACTGTGTAATGTTTAATTTATATTGGCTTTGAATTAAACTAAATGACAATTAAATTAAAATACAAACTAAGTTGAAATCTTATTTATTGATTTTTCTTTGCAGTTGTTCAGTAATCGCAGCTCTTTTGTTTGTTGATTTGTGGATCATAATAATATTAAAGTGACAACTTGCCTCTCCAAAGGGAGTTGCTCACATGCAATTTAAAGTGCTGCAGTTAAATCTGGTAATCTGAAAGTTGGAGCCAGATTCCCGATGTACTGTCAATTCCTGCATTTTTAATCGCCACAGCTGCCCCTCCCCTGCCACTGCGCTTACAAACCCTTAAATCTCCTACACATTGACATTTACCTTAATGTGACAGGGCTGAGAGAGTTTGTTATTTCTTTAATGCACTGCACAAAAATATTTACATCAGCATATTTACTGCAAAGTATGTCCTAAAATTATTTTAGTACATTTTCTATATTTCATAAACCTATTTTTTCCCCAAAAGTCATAATGATTATTCTGTGTAGAAAATAGATTCTGAAACAAATATTTTAAACTCCCGTGAACGGATTCAATCTTCATTGATTTCTAAGCATTTGCTAAAACCAACTGTTGCCAGTGTTTGCTCATTGCCTTAGCACTGACACCTGTTTGTTCCCAGATACAGGTGGTGAAAGCTGTTCCAACTTAGTTGGCTCCAACAGCATTGTTGTGCCATGTTTGTACAACAAACGTCCCACTAGTGTTGTGTTTTCAGTCAGAAGCAACCAGCTAAGGTAAACAGGGGAATATTACAGCAGTATTTTGAGAGCTGGAGCAGAATGTCTACATAAATTCTCCATCAGGATTGATTTGTGAAGTGGGAGAAACAGAATGGAAATAAAGACTAACACCTCACAAAAAATAAAACAATCCATTCGATAAAGTGAGAGGTAAAATTGAGAAAAGAGGTGCTGATACTCCACAGGTGTTTCCCAAGTCTCCCATTATAACTTTGACAAAAAATTGGCAGACCCCTGGAGTAATGGCAGGAACAGATATTTTCAGCCTTTAACTCTGTTTCTCTAGAGATTCTGCCAAACTCCTGCTGCAGGTAAGGTGAGGGCTTGGGAGGACGCCATAGAATTTTTAGGCGTTAATCTGTTTCCTGTATAGTCATCACATAGAATCCAAGGTCAATTTCTGGCAAAGCTATCAATCTGAAACATTATCTTACATTTATATTTTTACAGGTGCTGTGGGGCTGAGTTAAGTGTTTCTAACACGTTCTATTTCAATTTCTGATCTGTACTGAGTTAGCTGACTTCAGCCAGGCTGGTAATAAAGCCTCTTGAGTTATGGAGGGGAACATTTGAAGCTGTTGCTGATTACAAAACAATGATCTGACGCTGGCAGGAAATTGTGTTTTTGTGGACATTGACTGATGACAGTGTTGAGTTTAACTAAAATGACTACGCCCCCCTCCACCTCACCAGAATCAAATAGTTGAGATATGTGATGACATGCAGTAAATGTAGCACGTTTGGAGGAGGAAGATGACTTTGGACCTATGGCTCGCAAAGCTCTCCACCACTGGGGGTTTCCTAGTGTCATGGCTGAAACTCTTGTAGATTCATTGGTAGAGACTAGTTGCTATGATTAGTTAAGAACTCCATTATCATTGTATCATGCAACTACCAGGATGGTAGAAGACAAAATAGATGGATCTTGGTTTTATATGGCATCTGATTTTATTTTCCAATAAAAAAAAGCAAATTTGGGTGGTGTGCAAAATGAACACTGATGTGATCAATCTGATCACATCAGCTTCCTGTCGAACAGGTTGTTTTAAAATCACTCCCTTAGAGGCTGCATATGTGCTCAAAAATTAAAACAAAATAAAGATAAATACAGCACATGCTAGAAATCTGAAATAAAAACATAAAGTGTTAGAAATACTTAGCAGGTCTGGCAGCATCAATGAAGAGACACAAACAGTTAACATTTTGAGTCAAATATCGCTCTTCTTGCAATGAAGCATGGAGTGGAGCAACAGCTGAAAGGAATGCATTCCTCTTCTCCACCACCATAAGGTTCAATGGAGAGCTTTACGGAGGGTATAAAAAGAGGATACTTGCCTGTTCAGCCACTTTCAGAACTATGCTTAGGCCCTATCATCTAAACAGAACATTTTTTTTCTTTGCTGTCGCTTCTTTCTCCCAGTGTGACTTCCTTCTGAAACATTAATCCTCCATTGCAAACTTTGGCATCTGGACTCCTCTGTGCAAATGATTCCAGAACTGGAAATACAGCTGGGGTTAGGAAGGCATTTCACAGCCAGACAGGAGTCTCCCACACCCCAACCAGAGATGCAACAAGTTGAAAGTTGGGCAGAGGAACCTCAGCCAAATGATCATATCTGCTGATGACATGAATAATCAGGTTTTAAACAAAAATATTTTAAGCTTTTTTAGAACAGATGAAACAACAAGAAATATATTAAAGTTATCCTTATTAACTTTCTAATCTTGTTAGCCTTGTAGCCATTGTCTCTGTCTCTACTACAAAATTCACACCCTAGCCACTGACAGGCTTGTATGACGTCCAATATTGGGAAGATTGAAGTCTTTGGTCATTATTAAAACATCTCTGTTCCCTAGCCATTGATTCCATCCCTTTCACTGGCAACTGTCAGAAGCTGAACCATACAGTTCACAACCTTGGTGTCATATTTGGCCCCAAGATGAGCTTGCAACCATATACCCAGGCTATCACTAATTAAGACTGCCTATATCCACCTCTGTTACATCAACCAACTCCTGCTTCCCTCGGCTCATTTGCTGCAGAAACCCTCATTCTTGTTGTGTTACTTCTAGGCTTGACTATTTCAATGCACTCCTGGCTAGCCTTTCACATTGTACCCTCCATAAACTTGAGGTAATCCAAAACTTTGTAGTTCATGTCCTGTCTCACACCAAATCCCATTCACCAATCACCCCTGTGCTCAATGACCTATATTGATACCCAGTTAACTAACACCTTGATTTTCAAATTCTCATCCTTATTTTCCAATCCCTCCAGGGCTCACCCCCTCCCCATGTCTGTAATTTCCTCCAGCTCCACAACCCCCCAAAATATCTTTGGTCCTGTGAGTCTGGCCTCTACAGCATCCAAGACTTTAATCACTGCAGCATTGGTAACCACGCCTTCAGCTGCCAATGTTCTAAACTTTGAAATTCTCTCCCTAAACCTCTTTCTCCCTCTACCTTGCTTTCCCCCTTTACACTACTCTTTAAAACCTACAGCTTTGACCAAACTTTTAAACATCTGGCCTAATACCCTTATGTGGCTCAATGCCCTAGCTCACCTTATAATGCCCATGAAGCACTTTGAGATATCTTATTAGGTTAAAAGTGCTATAAAATACAAATTGCTGTTGTTATGAAAGATCTGAAAATACATATGAATACATATGAGGACACCTCGGCGGGCTCATGCAGCGAGGCAATATGGGTAGAGCTCCGGAATAGGAAGGGTGCAGTCACAATGTTGGGGGTTTACTATAGGCCTCCCAATTGCCGGCGGGAAATTGAGGAACAGTTATGTAGGCAGATTTTTGGAAAGATGTAAAAGCAATAGGGTTGTTGTGGTGGGTGATTTTAACTTTCCCTATATTGACTGGGAATCACTTAGTGCTAGGGGTTTGGATGGTGCAGAATTTGTAAGGTGCATCCAGGAGGGCTTCCTGAGACAATATGTAGATAGTCCAACTAGGGAAGGGGCAATACTGGACCTGGTATTAGGGAATGAACCCGGCCAGGTGGTCGAAGTTTCAGTAGGGGAGCATTCCAGGAAAAGTGACCATAATTCAGTAAGTTTCAAGGTACTGGTGGATAAGGATAACAAGAGTCCTCGGGTTAAGGTGCTTAATTGGGGGAAGGCTAATTATAACAATATTAGGCAGGAACTGAGGAATTTAGATGGGAGGCGGATGTTTGAGGGCAAATCAACAACTGACATGTGGGGGACTTTCAAACATCAGTTGATAAGAATTCAGGACTGGCATGTTCTTGCTAGGATGAAGGATAAGCATGGCAAGTTTCAGGAACCTTGGATAACGAAGGATATTGTGAGATTAGTCAAAAAGAAAAGGGGAAGCATTCATAAGGGCTAGAAGGCTGGGAACAGATGAAGCCCGTGGAGACTATAAAGAAAGTAGGAAGAAACTTAAGCAAGGAGTCAGGAGGGCTAAAAGGGGTCATGAAAAGTCACTGGCAACCAGGATTAAGGAAAATCCCAAGGCCTTTTATACATACATAAAAAGCAAGAGGGTAGCCAGGGAAAGGGTAGGCCCACTCAGGGACAGAGGTGGGAATCTGTGTGTGGAGCCAGAAGAAATGGGAGAGATACTAAATGAATACTTCTCATCAGTATTCACCAAAGAGAAGGATTTAGCGGTCGATTTGTCTAGGGAAGAGTGTGTAGATAGCCTGGATCATGTTGAGATCAAAAAAAGAGGAGGTGTTAGGCGTCTTGAAGAGTATTAAGGTGGATAAGTCCCCAGGGCCAGATGGGATCTACCCCAGAGTACTGATGGAGGCAAGGGAGAAGATTGCTGGGGCCTTGACAGAAATCTTTGTATCCTCACTGGCTACGGGTGAGGTCCCAGAGGACTGGAGAATGGACAATGTTGTTCCATTGTTTAAGAAGGGTAGCAGGGATAATCCAGGAAATTACAGGCCAGTGAGCCTTACGTCAGTGGTAGCGAAATTATTGGAGAAGATTCTTCGTGACAGGATTTACTACCATTTGGAAGCAAATGGGCATATTAGTGAGAGTCAGCATGGTTTTGTGAAGGGGAGGTTGTGTCTCACTAACTTGATCGAGTTTTTCGCGGAAGTGACAAAGATAATCAATGATGAAAGGGCAGTGGATGTTATATACATGGATTTCAGTAAGGCCTTTGACAAGGTCCCTCATGGCAGACTGGTACAGAAGGTAAAGTCGCACGGGATCAGAGGTGAGCTGGCAAGATGGATACAGAATTGGCTTGGTCATAGAAGACAGAGGGTAGCAGTGGAAGGGTGCTTTTCTGAATGGAGAGCTGTGACAAGTGGAGTTCCGCAGGGATCAGTGCTGGGACCTTTGCTATTTGTAGTATACATAAATGATTTGGAGGAAAATGTAACTGGGCTAATTAGTAAGTTTGCAGACGACACTAAGGTTGGAGGAATTGCAGATAGTGAAGAAGATTGTCAAAGGATACAACGGGATATAGATCGGTTGGAGACTTGGGCGGAGAAATGGCAGATGGAGTTTAATCCGGACAAATGCGAGGTATTGCATTTTGGAAGGTCTAATACAGGCAGGAATTATACAGTAAATGGCAGAACCCTTAAGTGCATTGACGGGCAGAGGGATCTGGGTGTATAGGTCCACAGATCACTGAAAATGGCAATGCAGGTGGATAAGGTAGTCAGGAAGGCATATGGCATGCTTGCCTTCATTGGCAGGGGTATTGAGTATAAAAGCTGGGAAGTCATGCTGCAGCTGTATAGAACCGTGGTTAGGCCACACTTGGAATATTGCGTGCAATTCTGGTCACCACATTACCAGAAGGATATGGAGGCATTGGAGAGGGTGCAGAGGAGGTTTACCAGGCTGCTGCCTGGTCTGGAGGTTATTAGCTATGAGGAGAGGTTGGAGAAACTCAGATTGTTCTCACTAGAGCGACGGAGATTGAGGGGCGACTTGAAAGAAGTTTACAAAATTATGAGTGGCATGGACAGAGTAGATAGTCAGAAGCTTTTTCCAAGGGTGGAAGAGTCAATTACTAGGGGGCATAGATTTAAGAAGAGGAGAAAACTATAGAGGAGATGTGCGGGGCAAGTTTTTTACGCAGAGGGTAGTGAGCGTCTGGAATTCGCTGCCAGAGGAGGTGGTGGAAGCAGGTACGATAGTGGTGCTTAAGAGGCAGCTTGACAAATACATGAATAGGATGGGAATAGAAGGATACGGACCCCAGAAGTGCAAAATGTTTTAGTTGACGGGCAATATGATCGGCGCAGGCTTGGAGGGCCGAAGGGCCTGTTCCTGTGCTGTACTTTTCTTTGTTCTATGTACATAATTCAAAGTCACAGTCTACAAATATGCTCATTAAATACCTTTATACAACTGGTGCACATTATAAATTCGTTATCTGTCAGTTTTGGTCTGCTTTGATATCATCAAGTATTTTGTTTGTATATGAAAGTATAGTTACCACGCACTGTCTGTTAAAAAATTCCTGGCCAGAATCACTAAAAAGAGATTATTGGTAACTTTCTTGGCAAAGACATTGCTCCTAAGTGCACCCTCATCTACAAGCGGAGGGGGGAAAGGGAGGAAATTAGAAGTTTGTGACCCATCTCACTGTTGAATGTGGACTATAAGATTCTGTCCATGGTCATCGCCAATTGGGTCGAGTCTGCTCTGGAGTTGGTGATCCACCCTGAACAGACCTGCGATGTACCTGGCAGGAAGATCTCTAACAGACTCGCATTACTCAGAGATACGATTGCTTATGTACGGACAGGAGTGTGGACACCTGCCTCATCAGCCTGGACCAGGAGAAGGTCTTTGACAGAGTATCACACGCCTACATGGTGGATGTGCTCTCCAAAATGGGGTTTGGGAGGAATCGATAACTGGATCCAACTGCTCTACACAAACCTCTTTAGCACAGTTTCAATCAATGGGTGGGAATCAAAAAGCTTTCCAATTAAATCTGGAGTCAGGCAGGGCTGCCCTCTCTCCCTTGTCCTGTTTGTGTGTTGCATAGAACTCCTTGCTGAGTCCATCAGGAAGGATCCGGGCATAAGAGGAGTGATGATCCCAGGCATTGGAGGCACTCAGGTCAAAGCTTCCTTGTACATGGATGACATCACCGTCTTCTGCTCGGATCCGCTGTCGGTGCACAAACTGATCAACATCTGTGACCAGTTTGAACTGGCCTCAGGCGCCAAGATAAATCATGACAAGAGCGAGGCCATGTTCTTTGGGAACTGGGCTGACTGATCCTTTGCCCCTTCACCGTCAGGTCACAGTGCCTGAAGGTGCTGGGGATATGGTTCGGAGGAACCGGGGCATGCATTAGAAACTGGAAGGAGTGAGTAGCCATGGTGAAAAAAAACTGGGCACGTGGGAGCAATGCTCCCTCTCCATTATGGGTAAGAACCTGGTCATCAGGTGTGAGGCACTGTCAGTGTTGCTGTATGCGGCACAGGTCTTGCCCCTTCCTCGCTCCTATGCTGTGGCGATCACCCGAGCCATCTTCCGCTTTATCTGGAGGTCGAAAATGAATCGTATTCGCAGGGACATGACATGCAAATCTCTAGATAAAGGGGGAAAAAACGTGCCCAACATTGCCCTCATTCTGATTGCCACCTTTATGTGTGGCTGCATCAAGCTATGCGAAGATCCTCAGTACGCAAACATCAAGTGTCACTACGTGTTGAGGTTCTACCTGTTCCAATTGTTGCTAAGGATGGGTCTGGCCACGCTGCCGTGGAACGCTCCAAGTAGTTGGACTGTGCCATACCACCTGTACCTCGTGGAAAAATTTTTGCAGAGAAACACCTTTGACCTAAAGTCCATCAGGCAGAGGTCAGCATGTAACGTCCTACATGTTCTGAGGGAAAAGGAGATAGTGGCTCCTATTGGATGGTTCCCTGAGCAGACTGTCAAAGTCATTTGGCAGAATGCCTCATTGCCAGAACTTTCCAACAAGCACCAAGATGTAGCTTGGCTGGTGGTGAGAAAGGCCCTCCCTGTCAGATCTTTCCTACACACCAGGAGTCTCACCCCCTCCACACATTGCCTCGAGGTGGTTGTGGTGGGGAAGAGACCGTTGTTCACCTCCTTGTGGAATGTGCCTTTGTAAAGAAGGTTTGGAGAGAGATGCAGTGATTTCTGTCGAGGTTCATCCCGAGCAGTTCTGTGACACAGGACTCTGTGCTCTATGGGCTGTTCCCAGGGACACACAGAGACAAACATCAACTGCAGCTGGAGGATCATCAACTCGGTGAAAGACGCTCTTTGGTCTGCCCGAAACTTATTGGTCTTCCAGCGCAAAGAGTTGCCCCCGACCAAGTGTTGCAGACTTGTACATTCCAAGGTCCAGGACTACGTGCTGACGGATGCACTAAAGCTTGGGGCAGCTGCAGCAAAGGCGCAATGGGGATAGGTCACTGTCCAATGCCTTTCAGCCATTGTGCACCGAGGGGCTGGGAATTGTATAGACCCCCTCAGGCTGTATGACTCACATTGAATGTATGCAGTGAATATTACATGTATCACGATTGTATTGAAGCACCTCAGAGTCCAACATGATCTATGTAGACAACTTAAATACCATTGCGCTGTCTGACGGTCTGTTATGACCATTTTGAAATGTCTGTAATGTTCCTTGATTGTATTGAAGCACCTCAGGGTGTGACATGATCTATGTGGAAAACTTGAATATTATTGCACTTTTTGTGATGGCCATTTTGAAATATTTTGTGACGTTCTTTCAAATATTTTATGAATAAAGTATGTTTTTGCAAAAAGAAAATTCTAGATTGTAATCAATTTTTGAACAATATAAATCCTTCACTCAACCTTTTATGTTGCTAGCACAAATAGTAGTTGAGACAAATAGCGTAGACGCATTTAAGGAAAAGCTAGATAAACATTAATGCGAGCAAGGAATAGAAGGATATGTTGATCGGTTGTGATGAAGAGGGGTGGGAGGCATCTCGTGTGGAGCATTAACACCAGCATGAACTAGTCGGGCTGAATAGCATGTTTCTATGTAGTAGGCTCTATGTAATATATAAATTTGTATTTCTCAGCTATTTGCGCAGATAAAATAGGTTCTATACAGGTTCTATACGCCTATGTAACACAGAAGCTGCAAACTGTATACTGTGATTTAAATAAAGCAGTCATTTAAATGGCAGTGAAAGCAGTTTTCCCATGAATAGTGCAGTTAGTTGTATATGCAAGGAATGATGTTAACTAAATAACAAATCATGGAAACCAAATAAACAGGTATCTGGTTAAAGCATTGTCATGATCCAAACATCAAATTCCAACATAACTACAATATTTCCCATTCACTCCAGCTACATGAAATTTCTGAACAAAGTATAACATTTTTGTTAAATTGAAAACATAAAGTTTATCTAAAAAAAAACAAAATACTGGAAGTATCAGCCTATTTTAATTGCTCCACCATTGCCTAGGCCATAAGCTCTAGAATATCGTCCCTACACTCCTTCTCACTCCGTTGTTTTCCCCCTTTAAGGCACGCCTTAAAACCCACCTGACCTAATATCACCTTAGGTGGCTTGGTGTTATATTTTGTTTTATAATGCTCCTATGAAGTTCTGCAGGACAATTTCCATTTATATGGTGCCTTTAACATTATAAAAATGCTCCAATTTACTTTGCCCTAAAGGAGCATTTTCAGACAAAATTTGACACTAAGTCACATAAAGAGACGAAGGACCAAAAGTTGATCAAAGAGGTAGGCCTAGATTTCCCATTACATTCCACCCATTTTTGAGATAGTATGGGGGCAGATTGATTGATTATGCTTGACCTTTGTCACTCATCCAATTTTGCTTTAACATTTCTGGAACTTCCTATCCATTTTTATGTAGTCACATGCAAGTAAGATGATAATGATGTACGAGTGTTATATATGCAATGTTCTGTCATTTTTGTTTCATTTGTGCTCAGTCATGATTCTGTCACTACAAAACAGGCCATACAGGATTGCTGCACACCACCATTGAAGGGAGAATAATGTTTAAAAGGACTAACGGATACATTTACAGCTATTGTAAAAACCTATTATTCTCTTTTTTCAGAAAGAGGCAGAATGGTGGTTTGTTTAAAATTCTACTTGATCTTTGCTTCTTGGAGGAAGAGGAGGAGTAATGGCGAGTGAGGCTGCAGTAAGTACACATGGGCAGTTGCCCCAACTGCATTTGGCAGTAATGCAATGTGCAATGAAACAGTGGCTTCATTTTCAGAAGGTAATTGTAAAACCTACAGTGATAGGGAGGACCAAAGGTTCCAACGCAGTGAAGAGCCACACAAAATGTGAAGCTTTTGTATCAAGAGTCAGCTCTATGTTGAATGTTAATACAGAAGAAGCACCTTTGTTGATTTTATATTCAAAGGAGAACCATAAAGTCTGTTATTAATGTAGGTTGACTGTTTGTATTTAATACTGCTTATTTATTTGGTTACTGTTCAATAAGTGTTTCTAGTAGTTTATAGCCTAGGTAACTGTATGATTCATTGTTTATTCTCCCGCCTATTGAAGTCAGGGAAATAATATGTGAGTATATGGTAAATTCAGTAAACTGGGGTACATGAAAATTAACTGTCAGACTCCCACACAAATGATACTGAATCAGAGAATGTTAAAGCTCAAAAAGATGTTAGGCCCATCCTCATGGCTGTGTTGGCTCTATGGTAGACCTATCAAATTAGTTCCACTCCACTGCTCTTTCCCCATAGACATGCAATATGTTTTTCCCTTAAAGTATTTATCCAATTTCCCTTTGAAAGGTACTGTTGGATTGGCTTCAATCACCCTTTCAAGCAGTGCATTCCAGATCACAACTCGCTATGTAAAAGAAAAAATGTTTCCCCATATTGCCTCTGTTCTTTTTTGCCAATCACCTTAAATCTGTGCCCCATGCTTACTGACCCTTCTTCCACTGGAAATAGTTTCTCCTTATTTACTCTATCAAAACTCCACATGATTTTGAATACCTCTAGCAAATCTCCTCTTGACCTTCTTTGCTCTAAAGAAAACAACCCCAGCTTCTCCAGTCTCTGCACATAACTGACATCCCTCATCCCTGGAATCATTCTCGTAATTCTCTTATAAAAACAAAAAGCTAAAAGCTACTGCGGATGCTGGAAATCCAAAACAAAAACAGAATCACCTGGAAAAACTCAGCAGGTCTGGCAGCATCGGCGGAGAAGAAATCAGTTAACGTTTCGAGCCTTCATGGCCCTTCGGCAGAACTGAAGCATAGTTAGAAGAAGGGAGAAATATAAATTGGTTTAAGGTGGGTGGGGTGGGGGGGGGGGGTGTGTGGGGAGAGACACATTGAGGGTGTGGTGATTGTGGAGATGAGCAGATAATCAAAAGATGTCACAGACAAAAGGGTCAAAGAGGTGTCGAAGGTGGTGACATTTGTAATTCTCTTCTCCACCTTCTCTAAGGCTTTGACATCCTTCCTAAAATATGATGTCTGGAATTGCACAAAATATTCCAACTGTGGACTAGCCCGTGTTCCATAAAGATTTAACATTCATTCCTTGCTTTTGTATTTTCAAAAGCTCTTTGATAAGGTTCATGACAGAGTTTAGGGTATGTAGAGCCAGGGGACAAATAGCTGAATTAATAGAAAAATGGCTAAAAAAATGTGGAAAGCAGAGAATAGGGGTAAAGTGTGGTTACTCAGACTGAAGGAAGTTAGAAAGTGTCACTAAGATCAGTGCTGGGATCACTGTTATTTATAATTTACATCAATGATTTGGACTTAGATATAAGTAACTCAGTATCAAAATTTGCTGATGACAGCAAACTGGGGGTATAGCTAACATTGAGGAATAATGTAAGATAAATACAATTAGACAACTTGCAGACTGGGCACTTAAGCGGAAAATGAACTTTCATATAAATAAATGTGAGGTGATGCATTTTGGCAGGAGAAACAGAAACCTTAGAAAATAAGGAACTGAATAAGGTAGAAAAGCAAAGTGATTCAGGGATGCAGGGAAATAAATCATTAAAAGCAGCATCACACGTTAGCAAAGTAATAAAACACAGTGATTTGTTTCTAGGAGTCTAGAATTTTTTTTTATTCATTTGTGGGATGTGGGTGTCACTGGCTAGGCCAGCATTTATTGCCCATCCTTAATTGCCCTTGTTTAAAGGGCATTTTTTTTTTAAAGAATCAACCACATTGCTGTGGGCCTGCAGTCACATGCAGGCCAGACCAGGTGAGGACAACAGATTTCCTTCCCTAAAGGGCATTAGTGAACCAAATGGGTTTTTATGAAAATTGACAACAGTTTCATGGTCATCTATTAATTACAAATATCTATTGAATTCAAATTCCACCATCTGCCATGGTGGAATTCAAACCCAGGTCCCCAGAGCATTACCTTGGATCTCTGGATTACCAGTCCAGTGACAACACCACTATGCCACTGTCTCCCCCAAATTCAAAAGTAGTGAAGTTATGTTATACTTGTCTTGTATACACTTGTCTAGAACTCTGGTCAAGCTGTAATTTGAGTATTGTGCATAGCTCTGGTATCCATAATTTTAAAAAGGACATAGAAGCAATGGAGAAAATGCATAAAGTATCTACAAGCATGGTACCAAAACTGAGAGCTATCAGGAAAGATTGAAAGATTGGGCTTTATCTTCAGAAAAGTGTTAGACGTGACCTGATAAAGGTCCTTAAAATTAAGAATAGATTCAACAGATGTGGAGAAAATGTTTCTACTTGTGGGAGAATCTAAAACCAGGGCCTATAAATACAAGATAGCTATAATAAATCCAATAGGGAAATGAGGAGAAATTTCTTTGCTCAGAGAGTGGTTAGAATACATAACTTGTTCTCACAGGAAGTGGTTGAGGCTTAGATACCTTCCAAAGGAAACAAGATGACTAAGAGAAAAAAGGAATAGAAAGACATGCTGAAAGCCTGAGATTAGATAAATGGAATGAGAGAAGATCCTTACAAAGTATAATTACCAGCAGTCTAGTTTGATGTAATGGCCAGCTCCTCTGTTGTATATTCTATGTACTCTATGCCTCTATTAATATAGCCAAGGATCCAATATGCTTTTTCTTAAAAAAAAAGCTGCTTTGTCAGCTTGCCCTGCCACCTTCAAAGATTTGTCTACAGGCTCCAGCAGGTCTTTCTCTTTCTACATCCCCTTTAAAACTTACTATTTACTTTATATTGACTTTTATCATTCCTCTGAACAAAATTGACCACTTCACATTTTCTGTATTCAATTTTATCTGACATGTGGCAGCTGATTTCACCAGTCTATGTCCTCCTGAAGTCTGTTACTACCCTTTTCACTGTTGACTACTCTCTGAGTTTTGTGCATTCTGCAAACTTTGAAATTATGTCCTGTATACCCAAATCCAGGACATTAATATATGGCAAAAAAACAGTTGTCCTAATACTGACCGACTGTATATTTCTCTTGAATCTGGTACCATACGAACAGGAGTAGGCCATTTAACCATTTGATCTGGGTGTCCTGGTACATGAGGAAAAGTTAGAATGCAGGTACAACAAGTGATTAGGAAGGAAAATAGGATGTTGTTGTTTATTGCAAGGGGAATGGAATATAAAAGTCGGGATATTTTGCTACAGTTGTAGGGGCATTGGTGAGACCACATCTAGAGTAACATGTACAGTTTTGGTCACCTTATTTAAGAAAATATATAAATGTATTAGTAGCAGTTCAGAGAAGGTCCATTCAACTGATACTTGGGATGGGGGTGGGTATCTTATGAGGAAAGATTGTACTGGCTGGGCCTGTAACCATTGGAGTTTAGAAATTTGAGAGAAGATTTGAAATTCAAACATACAAAATCCTGAGGGGACATGACAGGGATGCTGAAAGGATGTTTTCCCTTGCGGGAGAGACTACAACTGGGGGACACAGTTTAAAAATAAGGGGTCTCGCATTTAAGACGGAGATGAGAAAAAATATTTTCTCTCAGAGGGTCATGAATCTTTGGAACTCTTGGTGCAGGCAGGGTCAATGAATATTTTTATGGCAGAGGTAGATAGATTCTTGATTAACAAGGGAGTCAAAGGTTATCAGGGCTAGGCAGAATATGGAGTTGAGACCACAATTGGATCAGCCATGATCTTATTGAATGGTGGAGCAGGCTCGAGGAGCCGAATGGCCTACTCCTGCTCCTAAGTCATATGCTTGTAACCGCTTTGACCTGTTCTGCCATCCAATGATATTGTGGCTTATCCGCAAACTAACTTCATAGTTTGCTTTTGATATGAAATGCTAAATGTGGAATCCCAATTGAAGATTGTTTCTAAAATGAACCCTTGGGTATGTATGGTTGTATGTCTACCTGTTGGAGAATTTCAATACAGAACTTAAAGCTATTTGTTGGTGGATCTTTTTTGTTGGTGGATGCCAATGACATAGCATTGTTTTGGCATTGAATGCCATTTCCCATTGGTCCTGCCATTTTTGCATTTCCAGGAGATCATCTAGCAGTAAATTGATATGATCTTGGGTTTTCCCTAATATGTAAACAACATCGCTATATCTGCAAATAGACCATGTTTTTTAATTTGTTGAGAAGGTCGTTTATGTATGTCAGGAAGAATCAATAAAGGTCTCAACACAGTTTCCTTCGGCACTCCAGAGAGGATATCTCTAGGAGAATATGATTCCCCAACACACAACACTCTTTGGGTGGAATCGTCCCAGATTTTCACTAAGTGTAGAAGTGGGCATGAGAAAAGAAGTTTTACCCACTGGCCGCAATGGAGGATTTTCATGCCATATCATCCCCTTCTTGCCTCATTAATTATGTAGCCACAGGAAACACGCTGCTTCACTGGCAGGTGGCCTGTGAAGCCCCCGCCATGCCGTTACCTCACCGTTTCCTCACTCTGGGTGCCATGTCCAATCTGCAGTCATGCACATAGTTCTCAATGCTTGCAGTCCAGGACTGCTCCAGTGAAGACATGGCCCCAAAAGCCAAGAAGAGTTCAGTGATCTGTCACTGGAATGCCTTTTGGAGGCCCGCTGTGGTGTCTTCCACCCCCGCTTTGGCCGCAGGAGGTCCAGCAATCTCACCACGCCAGCTTAGGAGGAGGCGATGGTCAGTACCAATGTTGCACAGAAGAGGTAGGCTATCCAGCGCAGAAAGAGGATGAATGATCTCATCCATGCCGCCAGGATAAGGCAACCATCTCACACTCGTAAGTCTATCACACATTCACTGGCATCTCACTCACTGACAGCTCAGGGGACATCACCACACTCTCTCACACACACCCTTATGTGTCCATCTGACCTCAACTCCTCTGGAGACTGTTTCCTCAGCCCTCACCACCTTGATGCCACTTGCACAGATCAACACGGGCCCCCACACACACCGTGGGCTACACCCCTTCCCCAGTACAGCCCTCGCCCTGCAGTGTCTTCCCTTGCCTGAGCTCCCCCTCCTTTATCCCAAGCAAGCCTTAGCCCTACAGCCATTGAAATGCCACCCCTGTCTTACGACTGGTCTGGTAGGTAGAGACCTGCCCATAAGCCCCCCTAAAAGTGATGTTGTGCTGCCTGTGAGGCCTGGCACTGATGACTGCAGGTGCTGCCTGAAACAAGGGAAGCAAACAAACCTCAAAGTGGCATCGAGATGGTGAACCAGCTCACCAGGTGCACTCGCTTATGTACAGTTGTGAAACACTGTATGGCGTGATTTTGGATGATCCAGCATGGTGGGATGATTCCGGTGAGCAGGGCTTATAATGAGATGCTCAAGTATTGAAATTATGTTCCCGATTTGTGGCGGCAGGAAACACGGCCCACCATTGACTGGTGGAGCAGACGATCACAAACTGGTTTCACAATGGCATAAAACCGATTTTTAGCCTTGTTGCTATATTGTCCCCCCCGCCTACCATGATGCCCGACCCGATGTCAACGGGAGCGGAAAATTCTACCCTTTTTCTTTTGTTGGAAAGGAAATGCTGGATCCAATTTAATAACATCGCTATTATGACGCGGCAGATGATGTTTGCCATTAGCAAAAGAAAATATTTCAAGAACATACATAAAACTACAAATTACTACTATAATGACTCCTAAAATTCCAAATTAACCTGACTCCCAGTTACACCCCCTTTAAGGCAGCGGTCCAAAAATAGATTTTAGATTTTAAACAGATCCAGCAAATTAACACAATACCCTGGACAGTGGAATTCCAAATGGCTTTCTCCAGCTTCAGTTTCAGTAGACAGCAGGCTTATGCACAAATGCTGGAGGCTTCATTAAGGCTATTTCACTCACTTCTGTTAGATCTCACAGGGCCTTCTCCTGACACATAGCCTCATTCTTCTTCATATACGTTTCTTTCTTTTTAAAATGTAAATTCTATTATTTTATATGTCTTTGAAACTGTTTCTTCCTCACAATATAAAAGCTTTCTTGTTGCTACTATTTATTGTCAGTAACCTTTGGGAAAAATAAACATATTCCTTAGCCATGCTTATCTGGCTAGTTGTACAGACTAAAATCCCTTTGAAATCCAAATCTCCCATCATCTATCTAAAAATGCAAATTCCCTTCACACTCTACATGCTAAGCCAACATTCATGTTAACTCATTAGCATGTCAAGCACCTAGCTTCTTTTGATGAGTTAAAGCTTGCAGTCTACGTGACTCCAAATGTAATTAAATCACACTCAGACAGACCCAACTACTTACCCCCATAAATCTACTTCACAATAAACCAGAAAAATATTATAAAAATTATTATACTTTCATGGCAGACTCCCTGATTCTGTAGTAGTGAAGTTTGGACAATAACTTTTCACAAGGAACTCTGACTAAGGCTTTTGAGAAATACAGTATTGCCATGTGAGTAGTTTCATCTCTTTCAAGACTCGAAGCTAGGTCATCAACAGTCTGTAAAAGCTGCGTTTTCACCTGCAAACCATGTTGACAATCCATCAGGATATTGTGAGCTTCAAAGTGCTTCATGCCATGAGAATGAACAATCTGTTTGAGTAATTTGCAAGTGATGGTCTGTATTTGGCTGGCTGACTTTTATCACCATATTTGAATATGCCACGGATGTTAGCTTGTCTCCACTGGTCTGGTAAGTAGCCGGTGTTGATTATCAATATTGAAGCTAGTTCATCAGCTGCTAACTTTAAAATTCAGGGATCAAGGATTTCATTTGGACCTGGAGTTATGTTTGAATTTATTCCTTGCAATAATTTCAAAACACCCTCTTTGTTTACAATGAGGTATATTATGTCTGGTTATTGTCTAAGCTGGGTATGTGTGTTAAATCTTCTCTGATAAATACGCTATAAAATTGATCGCTTTGTGCTTTACCCTTAGGATAACTCCATTATCCGAGATAGATAGGTTCTTGATTGGTAATGGGACCAAAGGTTACGGGGAGAAGGCGGGAGAATGGGGTTGAGAAACTTATCAGCCATGATTGAATGGCGGAGCAGACTCGATGGGCCAAATGGCTTAATTTCTGCTCCTATGTCTTATGGTCTTATTATCTATTTTGATCTCTGATATGCCCACTTTTTCCTTTTCGGTTTCCTTAATGAATGGCCAGAATCTCTTAGGATTCTCCTTAAGGTTGTAAGATATTCAGAAACATGATCTTTCCTTGTTTTATTCAGGGCTTTCTTTACTTTCCTCTGGCGGGTTTTGAATTCCTTCTAATTCCCCTAGTCCCTGGACTTCTTAGCCTTGTTGTAAAGACGCTGTTTCTTTCTGCATAGCCTACAGAGTTCTCTACAGAACCTTGGGAGGCTTCTTAATTAGTGGAGTGAGTTGTGCAATTTTCCAAACTAAAGTTTCTGAACCAAGAGAAGTTTGAAACATTGGCCAGGATTTTCCCGTCGGCGATTGGGGGCGGAGCCTGCTCGCCGACAGGAAAATGATGCGGGGTGACGTTGGGAGGAACCCCCGACGTCATCCCGGTCCCTTTAAATTTTCAGGAAGGTGGGCGGACAGCGAAATCAGCTGCCGCCCGCTGACCTGTCAATGGCCAATTAAGGCCATTAAGCCCAGTGGGCTCCTGATTATACATGAAACTTCATCCACTGGCGGGATGAGGTTTCATGTCCGTTTTTAAAAAGTTTCATAAAGTTTATGTCACATTGTCACATGAGGGGGACATGTTAATAATTTTAAAAATAATTTTAATATTTTTCTATTTTTGGAGTTTTTTTACGTGTCAGTAATCTCCCTGAGACAGCACTTGATCTCAGGGAGCAGAGCACGAAAGTGCGCACTTTGACAGATGGGGAATCCCTCCGCATAGCGCTTCCTGTCGGGCAGGCCACTGGGCGGGCCTTAATAGGCCCGCTCACTCAAAATGGCGGCGGGCCCCGATTCGGCGGCGGAGTTCGGCTGCCCACCCGCCGCCGAGCCGGTGGGGCCCGCCCGCCCACCAAGGGCAAAATTCTGCCCATTATATTTCAGGGAACTGCAATGTTCTCATCTACTTTCTTTTAAAATGTGGGAAGACAACCATCTGGTCTTGGGGATTTGTCACTCTTTAATTTTCTTCATTACTGTTATTTTTATGTTAATTTTGGTGATTTTCTGTCCCCGTTTCAATATTAGTTGCTTTGTGATTTGCTATTTTTGACCTCTTCCTCTACTGTAAGTACTAACTCAAAGTAACTATTTAACATGCCTGCCATTTCCTTTTATTCATTGACAACAACTGTAAAAGTTAATTTTGATTTTGCTATCCCTGGCAAGTTTATTTTCATATATGCTTTTTGCAGCTCTTACTATCCGTTCTGTCACCCTTTGTATCTCTCATCATATTCTGTAGATTTTAAAAATTGTACGTTCTTTCTTATAATTTCATTTTGTCTCTTATTTCTTTAGTCATCTGTGGCTATGAAAACCATTCACCCTACTCTCTGTCTCTTAGCCAATTTTGCATTCAAAGTGCCACTGTCTCTTTAATCCCATGGGCTTCAATTTTTTTAACAAGTCTATTATGTGATACTTTGTTAAACCCCCTTCCAAAGTCTGCATGTACAATAAACACATTGCCTTCATCAACTCACTCCATTACTTCATCAAATAGCTCATGCAAGTTAGACAAACATAATCTGTCTTCAATAAATCCATTCTGACTCTCAATTAAAAATCCACAGTTTTTAAGTGTCAACTCATTTTGTACCATATTATCTATAGAAGTTACACCACCATTGACATTAAACTGACTGGTCCATAGTTGCTGTGTTTATCCCTCTTAACCTTTATACTCTTTCGAGTTATCAACAGTCACAGATTGCAACTCTTTGAGTACAATCACAGTTCTTGGTTTTCCGGGAGTGGGACATGAACCCACAACCCTCTGATTCAAAGGCAAGGGTGCTATGAACTGAGGCACAGCTGACACCTCCTCTTACCCTTTATGCAGCACTGGCAATTGGGTGTCATGAAATGGCAGTCTTGATCTTAAAATGAATGAGATGCTAAGGTCAATTACAGGTTAATTGCTCAAAAGCAAATACTGCTGATGCAGGTTATCTAAAAACAGAAAATGTTGGAAATACTCAGATCAGGCAGCAACTGTGAAGAGAGAAGTTAATCTTTCAGGTTGATGATCTTTAATCAGAACTGAGAAAAGTTAGAAATTTAACAGTCTTTAAGCAAGTGAGGGTGGAGGGTGGGAAAAAGAACAAAAGACAAGGTTTGTGATAGGGTGGAGGCATCATTGATGAAATGACAAAGTGATAATAGTGTTTATAAGTTTCCAGCTCTAGCTCGCAAACCATTTATTGCTCCTGAATTTATACCTATAGGATGCTAATTTTCACCTCATCTTTAGAAAATCATGAAACTCAGTGTGACAATGAAAAGTTGCTATTCAGAGATCTGGCAGGTGGGTGAATTCTATTTACCATCAAGAGTCACTATTTGGTGTAAAAGCACTCTCTATAAGCATAGCTTGTCACCACATGCTGAGGTTCTACCTGTCCCTGGTGTTGCAAAGGATGGGTTTGGCCACGCTGCCGCAGAACGCTCCAAGTAGTTGGACCGTGCCATACCACCTGTGGAAAAATTTATACAGAGAAACACCTTTGACCAGAAGTCTATCAGGCAGTGGTCAGCACATAACGTCCTAGAGGCCCTGCGGGAAAAGATGGTGGATCCTGTCGGATGGTTCCCTGAGTAGACTGTCAAAGTCATTTGGCAGAATGCCTCATCATCAGAACTTTCCAACAAGCATCAAGATGTAGCTTGGCTGGTGGTGAGAAAGGCCCTCCCCGTCAGATCCTTCCAACACGTCAGGAGTCTCACCCCCTCTGCATGTTGCCCTCGTGATGGCTGTGGTGGAGACAATACCGTTGTTCACCTTCTGTGGATTGTGCCTTTGCAAAGAAGGTTTGGAGAGAAATGCAGTGGTTTCTGTCGAGGTTCATCCCAAGCAGTTCTGTGACACAGGACTCTGTGCTCTACGGGCTGTTCCCAGGGACACACATCAACTACAGCTGGAGGATCATCAACTCGGTCTTTGGTCTGCCCAAAACTTGTTGGTCTTCCAGTGCAAAGAGTTGTCCCCGACCAAGTGTTGCAGACTGGCACATTTCAAGGTCCAGGACCACGTGTTAAGGGACGCACTAAAGTTTGGGGCAGCTGCCGCAAAGGCGCAATGGGGAAAGGTCGCTGTCTAAGACCTTTCTGCCATAGTGCACCGAGGGGTTGGGAATTGTATAGACCCCTCGGGCTGTACGGCTCACAATGAATGTATACATTGAATACTAATTGTATTATAATTGAATTGAAGCACCTCAGAGTGCAACATGATGTATGTTGATAACTCCAATACCATCGCACTGTCTGATTGTCTGTAATGACCATATTGAAATGATTGTAATATTCATTGATTGTATTGAAGCACCTTGTGATCCATGTGTAAAAGTTGAATCTGATTGCACTTTTTGTGATGGCGGTTTAGAAATGTTTTGTAATGTTCTTCCAGATATTTTATGAATAAAGTATTTTTTAAAAAAAAGCATAGCTTATTTATATTTATTCGCGGGATGTGAACGGCCTGAGACCAGGGGAAAAGTCATTGAGGAAGTTGCTAGATAGTTGGGCCCGTGGATGCTCGGAGGAACTTCTTAGCTGGGCTGCAATGATTGACCTCTGATAATGTTCCTGTTTCACATATGGCGTCAGCCACTAGAGGAACTTCCCTTGGCCCCCACCCTATTTAGTTTTTTTTCTCACTAAGACTCGTCCATGTCGTCCACTCTAGCTGCGACCTTGACGCCGAAGGCAGTTGGCTCTTGCCCCTTCCTTTCGTATTCAGCTCTGTGCACGTGATTGGCACAGGCTCTTGTGCGAGAGGGTTTGTGGCAGAACCAAGGAACTGATGCTGGTGAGCAGCTGACTGGCGAGCGGGAGGAGGAGCCTCTTGGTGACATTATTTCGACATGTAGCCGTTCTAATGATGAAAGAGGAGAAATCGCTCCGGAGAGTCCCTGCTCACATGTCCCAGTGTCAGTCCTGCCCTGTCTCCCTCCCAGCAACGTGCGTTTGTGAACGTCCTCGGGGCGGCCAGGCAGACATTCCCTCCATCACGTCCGCCTTATGCGGATGGTCCGCAAGGAGCGCGCGCCCTCGCCTCTTTCATAAACACACTGTACGAAATAAATAGAAAACGTTAATCTTTTAGAACGCCGTGGGGTGGGGGGGGGGAGGGTCAATAAGAACTTCATCAGACGCCGAGGTTCCTGAGCTGTCACTTTATAAAAAAACAATTACCCGGAAAGTGCACGCGACCAGCCATTGAGTTTTTTTTTAAAAAAAACGAGCCGTTCTCGTGCATCCGATTCTGGATGAAGAGGTTTGGGTTGTTTTGCCGGGGGGGGGGGGGAATGGGCGGAGCTTGGGGGGAGGAGGAGGGGCTTCGCCGCTAATGCAGACGCGAAGAGAGTGTGACGGAAGGAGGTGGTGAGAGAGAGAGAGGGAGAGCGTGTGGGGGAGGGAGAGGTCGGTAGGTAGTGCACTGCTCGGCGGCGGAGCGGGCCCGGCCGCCTATGGAGCACTCATAAATGACTGGCTCCGAGAGTCTGGCTTGGTAAAATCATCACCCTCGTCAAAAAGCAGCAAACTTGACGACCCAGGGAGCATCATGCGGCTATTCAGCTTTCTGATGAAAAATTCCATTCCCAAACAGGTCGAATATTACTCTCGGTTCTCCCCATCTCCTCTATCCATAAAGCAATTCCTGGATTTCGGTGAGTTGAAAAGTGCATGTGTTGGTTGGGGGTGTCTCGGTTATGGAGTGCGTTGAGAGGTTGTTTTGCCATCAGTGATGTGATGGATGAGGCGGCTCGATGCACCGAGTGAGATGTTTATTGTCTGGTGCCTACTGAGGCTGCGGGATATGCTGCCCTTCTGCTTTTAACCTTGTCATGGCTACAGCTGGTTTCACCGGCCACTTGCCTGGATTCAGAGTTTGCAAAAAAAGCCGCCCAGCAGCCGACAAGTGATGTGCTCAGAGGAACTGCTGGTGATTCAGGTGAAATAAATGTGTATCCTCCGTCCCTGGCGTGTTTGCTGAAAGCTTGTGAGAGCGGCAAAGTTTTCATGCACGACCACAAGGGAAAAGTTTTTTAAAAAATGGAGATCCAATACAGCGTAACATTAATGGATATTGCCTTCATAAGTATCACAGGACTGGGCTCAACAACATGGACTCGTTTTCTTCTCCGCTCAGGACGTGAATATCACAAGTCTCCTTATAGGAAATTGATTAACCACATTAATGGAAAGTTTCGAATAGGGAATGGAAGCTGGTTTCATTATAATTGAGGTCAGGATGTTTCAAACCAAACTTTATGCTCAGACACTCTTCAGATGCCAGGGATTTATGATCCTTGGGATAAGCTGGCAATGGATTCTTAGGCAGCAGCATCTGGGCAGATAGTAAAATGCTTTCTGGTATTAAAACCACGAGTAACTTATCAATATTCTCTTAACCTCAAACTGTATTGCACAATTTGCAAAGTGTGGTATTCTTCTAGAATATATGTGCAAAGTGAACTTTGAACTGGTGTTTACGTGTAGGAAATCCTGGCTGAGTGACAAATTAAAGGAAAGGGATTTACCAGAATGGTTCTGGTGATGAGGAATTATAATTGTGCGGATAGACTGGAGAGGCTGATTTTATTCTCCTTTAGAGCAGGAAAGGCTGAGGAGATTTGATAGAAGTATTTAACATCAATAAGGGGTTAGAGCAGTTTTGATGAAAGGTCACAGACCTGAAATGTTCAACTGTTTTCCTCTCCATAGATGCTGCCAGATATGCTGACTATTTGTTTTTATTTCAGATTTCCAGCATCTCCATTATTTTGCTTTGTGTCATGTTCCTATGATGCTGTTTACCCCAGTTAGTTTGTAAATATGATGGGGGCTTCTACTGAGGACGTTAAAATTCAGCAATGTAACGGACAACAAATTGTTCTCAATTTTGCAACTTGCCATGATCAGGTTTGAAGTTTATGACCTCTCTATAACTAGCCCTGCACCTTTTTGGCAGCAAATGGGCTGAGACAGGAACAGAACAGGTAGTGTTATGCAGATTGAAGTAGAAGGTCATGTGATGGCTAGGGTAGGAACCCAGGGTCAAATAGGCTGCAGAGGTTGAAAACAATATTGGCTGAGAGAGATGAAATTGGATGCAAGGGTAGTTTGTAGTCCAGGCCAAAGATTATGGCTTAACTTGAGGAAAGTTGCTACTCATCCACAACCGTAGCAAGGTGTTGCAATGTGACACTGTATGGTGGAGAAAGAGGGGGGAATCAAGGATAGATCCCTAAAAAGAGTCCAGAGATAGTGTGCGTGGGTAAAGAGAGAAGCCATTGTTGGAGATGCTGTGGCTAGAAATGAATGGGTAACAGTCAAGCCAAGTGAGGGCAGTATTCCTGAGCTGGACAATAAGCAAAGTGTATTGGCGGATAATGATGTGCTCGACCATTTAAAAGGCTGTGGAGAGCATCTGAAGGGATTGTGCACCACCATTATAGAGGATGTCATTGGGACTATGCTTAGCACTATTTCAGTGCATGGCAAGACGGAAACCCAATTGGATAGATTCAGCTATGGAGTTATGGGAAAGATGGGCCCAGATTTGGGAGGTGGCAACCTTTTGGAGGAACTTTGGAGAAGAAAAGGATGTTGGAAATTTGATAGTTTCCAAGGACTGAAAGGTTCCACTACTCCATGGTCACAATTTATATTTAAATAATCTTTCCAGCTATGTGCTTTACCTATTAATCTGAGAATGACCACTCAATGCCCAGGTTTCTTCAAACAACAGAATTATTAAATTATTATAAAACCAGACTTTTCAAGTCGAAAGGCAAAGCTTATTAACATAAAGTATGAAATAGGAAAGTATAATAATAATTATTTCTAAATAATCTAACTTTCTCTTACAAATAACCAAAAGGTTAAAAATCAATAAAGGTTAAGAAAGTTTAAAAATCAAGGGAAAAGGATAGATGGTGGTGTCCTTGAAATGGTGTCCAGGCTATACGGTCAGTTTCCCAGCACTGGTCTGGGAAATAATTGATGACTCTGGTGCTACTTTTCAGGCGGACCTCAAGGAAAACTTTCTGTTAGCTGATTTCAGAAAGTAGAGCAACTTTGGAGCAACCTCCATTCACCTTTTGCTTTGGATTGGGTGTGGAACTTCATGAATTGTTGTCGCCTTTACCCAAACAAATGATCCTTCTTGTTTCCCCAAAGCAAAAACAGCCTACAAGCTTTTAATTACAGTTTCAAAAGCATGTTTTTTTTCCCAAAGCTATAAACTACCATGTGACCCTTTTGTAAACAGTCCAGTGGGGTCAGGAGGTTTCTAGCTTCTTTTAAACTGCTTAATTACCTTTTGTTGTAAAATGCTGTCTTTTCCAGGAACCACGGCAACCAGAGTCCTTGCAATAACCCTTTAAGGTTCAGTGTCTTTTTAAAAAAAATTCTTAGTCTTTGAAGATGGACCATTTTCCATGATTAAAGCATACATCCATACACTCATTCATTTACTTCTTATGCAAAACTAATACAAAAATTCTTTTTATCATTTTGGCCTTTAGACAATTTGAAGCAAAGTTAAATTCTAGACAAAGCTTTGGCAATTATATTTCTGCAATCTTGATAATCTTTAAGTGATAAGGCTGTAATAATAAACTCCATCAAAATAGTCTGGCATTCTGGTTTTTAAATTTTTCCACAAAGGCTAAGGGGTTGTGATCAGTGTATACCAGTGTCTCCCTGTATCCATGGCAGACATACACTTCACAACGTTTAAGACATTGTTGAGGCCAACTTTGGAGTATTGTGTGCAGTTCTGATCGCCTAACTATAGGAAGGATATCAGTAAGATTGAGAGAGTGCAGAGAAGATTTACTAGGATGTTGCCGGGTCTTAAGGAGTTGAGTTACAGGGAAAGATTAAACAGGTTAGGACTTTATTCCTTGGAGCGTAGAAGAATGAGGGGAGACTTGATAGAAGTTTACAAAATTGTGAGGGGTATAGACAGAGTAAATGCGAGTAGGCTCTTTCCACTTAGATTAGGAGAAATAAACATGAGAGGACATGGCTTTAGGGTGAAAGGGGAAAGGTTTAGGGGGAACATTAGGGGGAACTTCTTCACTCAGAGAGTGGTGAGAGTGTGGAACGAGCTACCATCTGATGTGGTAAATGCGGGCTCACTCTTAAGTTTTAAGAATAAATTAGATAGATACATGGATGGGAGAGGTCTGGAGGGTTATGGACTAGGTGCAGGTCAAAGGGACTAGCAGAATAATATTTCGGCACAGACTAGAAGGGCCGAATGGCCTGTTTTCTGTGCTGTAGTGTTCTATGGTTCTAACTAATAGCAAGCCCAGGGTTTCCTTTTCCGATGTAGGGTATATTTTCTGATGTCTATGTAGCTTTTTGGAAATGCGTCCCACTGATTTTTCTGCATCCAATTTGTTGTCTTGTAACAGGACTGCACCTACCCACAGGTCACTAGCATCAATTGCTGCTTTGGGGGGTTTAGTGAAATTTGGAGCTGCCAGCACTAGTTTTTTGGTCAAAATTGCTTACAGCCTTTCAAAATATGCTTGGCACTTCCTGGTTCACGCTACTTTGGCTTTTTGTAGCCAGTCTGTCAGCGGAGTAGCTAAAGTACTAGCTACTTTTGGTACAAATTTGCGGTAAAACTCACACATCCCCAAAAATCTCATGAACTCTTGAGGGATAGGGAACTCCACCAATGTCTGTACTTTTCTGTTCTTGGCAGAACTTGTCCTTGCCCTACTATATGCCCTAGGTATGTTACCTGCGCTTTTACAAACTCATTTTGGGCAAAGTTTATTACCAAATCAGCTGACTGTAATATTTTGGCAAAGTATCTAATTGTTTTAAGTGGTCTTTCCAGGTGTCACTATATATCAATACATCATCAAAATAAATGACACAGTTAGGAACACTGGCTGCCACTTGGTTCATTAGTCCCTGAAAAGTTGCTGGGGTGTTTTTTAGCCCGAATGGCAACACTCGACATTGTTGTGACAAAAGCCGATATTTCTTTAGCTTAGGGTGTTAAAAGATCCTGCAAGTACCCCTTTAACAAATCTATTTTGGTAAGCAGCATGGCACTACCAACTCTCAATACAGCCTTCCAAGCGAGGAATTGGGTAGGAATCTGCTTTTGTTACAGCATTGACTTTCCTGTAGCCGATTCTTTTCTTTTTCCTGCGATCTGGCGTCATGAAATAATTAACTGTACCAATCCTTTTGACTACTTTATATGGACCATTGAACCATGCTTAAGGCAGTAGTACAAACACTGTTCGGGTCTTGTCATGCTTGTCTGCCCATTTCTTCATGTTTATTTGGGAAGTTTTAAGCTGTTACTGAACCACCTTACTGGTAGTTGTGAGTTGTTCTTTGAACCCAGATACTTAATCTACCATGGAATGTTCGGCCCTCTGTTCCAAAAACTTTTAGTTTCAGAGGACCTCTTACCTCATGTCCATAAACTAACTCAAAAGGGCTAAAACCAGTAGACTCATTAGGTGCACCTCTAGTGGCAAACAAAAGAAGTTCTAATCCCTTATCCCATTTATGAGGATAGCCTTGACAGTATGCCCTAATCGTCATTTTGAGGGTCTGATGGCATTGTTCTAAAGTTCCTTGAATTTGTGGGTAGTATGATGAGGACTTTAACTTGTTTTATCCTTAGACTACTCATAACTTCTTGAAAAATTTTAGACATGAAATTGAACCTTGAGCTGACTGGACTTTAATGGGTAATCCTATATTGAGTGAAGAATTGGATTAATTTCTCTATCACTAACTTGGCAGAAATTGTTTCCTAGGGAATGGCTTCTGGGAACCAAGTAGCCATATCCAATATAGTGACTAAATATAGGTGTCCTGCTTTTGCTTTTGGTAACGGTCCCACACAGTCTACTAACACCCTACTAAATGGTTTTCCAAAAAATTGTCTGGGAATTAACGGTGCTGGTTTGATCGCAGGTTGCAGTTTTCCCACAATCTGGCATGTATGCCAAGTTTTCCAAAACTGCACCACACCCTTGTGAAGACCTGACCAGTAAACTTGCTGACTTAGACATGCTTAGGTCATTTGGATCCTGACATATCCTGTCATAGTAATTTCATGAGCTATCTTTAATATTTCTTGACTACATATAGGCAGTACCACCGCCTGATGAACAGGTTATGTTCATCTTCGCCCACAGGTCTATGAGGGGGGTCTCCACTTCTTCATAAGAATCCAATTTTAACATCGTAGCATTCTGGAACTTCTCCTGCTTCAGCTTTGGTTTGAGTCGATTATGCCACTTTACTTAACTCTGGATTGGCTTGCTGAGCCTCATTTGGAGAAGACTTACTGAATGTTCCCTTTGGATTATTCAAATCACCAAAGAAAATTTCAGATAGCCAAATATCTGTCTGTGGTGCCAGTTCCACCTCTGGCAATGAAACTTGATTAACCGTTGCTCTTATCTCTACTAAAGAAGGGAAAATCCCTGAAATCTTTTCCTGCACCTACTCTGCCTCTTTGACTTCACTGGGTCTTTCTGTAACTACTGAAGAAGCTACTACTTTTGCTCTGGCCAGATCATTTCCAAGGACTAAATCAACTCCATCTATAGGCAGAGAACAACTCCTAGCATTACCATTTCCAGACATTGCAGTACACTGAAGGGGCACCCGATTAAAAGGTATGGGTATGTACTCCCTGCCAATACTACTCACTAAAACCTTGGCATTTCGTGAATTCTCTGGTGGAAGAGCCATGCCTTTCTCCAGCAAGAGAATTTGGCTAGCCCCTGTATCCCGAGTATAACTATAGATTTACCTGTTTCACTTGAGTGATAAGGGGTTACTTTTCCTTTTGACAAGAATTTGTGTAGCTTTCGGATATCTTGTTCATCTCCCCTGCACTCACAGCAGTGTTTGTACTTTGCTTTACAACTGCAGTCATAGCTACAGCTTGGTCTGTAGCACTCTTGGTTGGGCCCCTTACTCTGCACCAATCTTGTGTACCCTAATGAGTGCCGTAGATTTATCCTGTAACTTCCAGCAATTTGTACAAAGGTGTCCTACATTGTAACAATGGGAAAACTTAGGCCTTCAAATGTCACTCCCACCCTCAGAACTTTCTGGTCTGAAGAGGAGATTCCGGTACATTCCCAGCTGCCCCTTCTCGTCCCTGACTAACTTGCCTTCCTGTTACTCTCCCACCTTCTATCCTTCTTGGGTTTGTGGACAAGCTCATCAGCTATCTCAGCTGCCTGTTGAAACCTTTTGGTTCTCTGCATGAGTTCTTACTTACTGGAGGGAGTGAATTTTTAAATTCATCCAGAAGAATTATTTCCCTAAGGGTCTAATATGTGGCCTTTAGTGCCTGTATCCAACAATCAAAGTTGGTTAGCATTACCCCCTCAAATTCTATATATGTCTGCCCAGGCTATTTCCGGAGATTCCAAAATTTCTGCCTGTAAGATTCAGGGACCAACTCGTAAGCAGGGAGAATAGCCTTTTTTGCCACCTCCTAATCTGTAACAGACTCTTCAGAAAGCAAGGTATAAACTTCATGAGGTCTGCCAGTTAGTCTGCTTTGCATAAGCAATGTCCAGTTTGCTTTTTGTTACCCATCTGCAGCTTTCTTTTCGAAAGAAATGTAAAATGCCTCTACATCCCTTTCCTCAAACTTCAGGAGGGCTTGCACACACTTAAACAGTTTCCCACTGGGTCTTGGGTTAGAGTCAGGATCTTGCCCATCAACATTTCCCCTAAAGTCAAGGCCACCATGCCTTTTTAGTTCCAGCATTTTATGCTGGCATTCCCTTCCTTTGTCCCTTTCATCTCGTTCTTTTCCCTTTTTTCTTGTGCTTTCTCTCTCATGTCTTTCTGCTTGATCCCTTTTAAATTCAAATTCTGATTTCTTCAATTCCCTTTCTTCCTTTTCTTTCTCCTGCTACTTGCTCCTTTTGAAATGCTCTTTTTCCTTTTCCTTCACCTGAAATTTTAGTTCCAACTTCTTCTGTTCTAACTGAAACTGTGCCCATGTAAACTTGTCTCCTTCTGATTCTACAGCTTCCTCTTGTTCTTTCACTTTCATATTCAGCTTTTTGGCCACTAGTTTTCAAAGCTCTGCTTTCTTAGCTCTTACTGCAACCTCTATCTGTAACTCTTCCACCACACTCGCCAATTGTGCAAGGCTTAATATCATTAACGAATCATAATTTAACCCGAGCTGCTTCAAAAACTCACTTGCATCAAAAGTAGCCATTTTGCCAATATAAACTTTAACACAGAAGAAACCTGGTGGTTGCATTTTACCCTTTTATCCTTTCCCAATTATATGTTTTTGTCTTAAGTTAAATCCCAAGGGCCCCCAATTATATGTTACGACTAAGATGGGAGGAGTGCACTGCTTGTCTCTAGTTCCACAGGTCAACACATATTTAAATGATTTTTCTAGTGAACTATACAGCCAACTATGTGCTTTACCTATTAATCTCAGAATGACGTTCAATGCCTAGGTTTCTTCAATAAGCAACAAAATTTTGTTTGTTATAAAACCAGACTTGTCAAGTCGAAAGGCAAAACTTATTAACATGCAGTATGAAATAGGAAAGTATAATAATTATTCTTTCTAATTACCCGAACACACACACTCACGCACAGAAAATAATGAAATAAAATTGACTTTTAATCTTTTGGTAGAATTTGTCTATGGTTCAAGGGAAAAGGGTAGATGGTGGAGTCCTTGAAATCGCACCTGGATTATACGGTCGGTTTCTCAGCACTGGATTGGGAAACAATCGATGACTCTTGCACTACTTTTCAGGTGGACTTTGAGGAAAACTTGCAGTCAGTTGATCTCAGAATGTAAAGTGACTCCGAAGCAACTTCCATTTACTTTTTGCTTTGGATTGGATCTGGCACTTCAGGAGCTATTGTCTTCTTTACTCAAGTAGTTGATCCTTCTTGTTTCCCCAAAGCAAAAACAGTTCACCAGCTTTTAAACACTGTTTTCAAAAGCATGTGTTTTTTCAAAGCCATAAGCCACCACCTGACCCTTTTGTAAACAGTCCACTGGGTCAAGAGGTTTCTACCTTCTTTAATACAGTTTAATTACCTTTTCTTGTAAAATGCTGTGTTTTCCAGGAACAGCAGCAACCAGTTCTTGCATTAATCCTTTAAGGGACAGTGTCTTTTTTAAAAGAAACAAATTCACCCAGATTGTTTTTAGTCCTTGAAGATGATTAAATCATTTGTGACAATGGTTAAATCAGTCCTTTGCCAGTTGTGCTGAAGTTTGCAGCTTTGAGGGATTAAAGATGGGGTCAAACCAGGGATAATGACCATCGTATGTGAGAGTAAGTGTTTTACTGAAAATAAGGCCATTAAAGGTGAAGGTGAACGATTGTTTGAAACCAATAGCTGCAGAACTATCATGGTGAGTGGAGAGCCAAAAGCTAGAGAGTTGGGAATTTGAAAGTGCAGGTGACTTGGAGGAGAGTTTTCCCTCTTGTAGGGGATGAAAAGGGAAATGGGGTGGGCTACCATGTCCAAGGCAGTAAACATCAGGAAAGATAGATGTGAATGAGGGAAGGCCCTTTGATGCCTCTTTGCTTATCCATCTAGAAAATATTTAGGATTATCTTCCACTCAATCCAACAGCTTTCAACACTGTCTTAAGTAAGGTTGGGGGTTGTAATGTCAGTACCCTATGCAGAAGGTTTTTCCATGCATTCACCATTTGTTGCATAAGGAGGTGCATTAGGATAACCTAAGTTTTCACCTATTTGAACCAGTGACTCCTGACTTACTTTCATGGCCTATCTTGAAGTAGTTTTTCAGATATGGTATCCATTTAATAACTTTTGTGATTGACGTGAGGATCCATCTTGCTTTGGATTGCACGATAAAGTAAACAAAATGAGATTTTAAAAATGGACTTTAGCTAGTGATTCATTAGGAAAGTTTATTTCTATATTGCAGAATGTGGAGTAGGGTTGTTTGGCTTGGTGCCCAGTAGTTCTTTGAACTCTGTAGTACAGTGAATGCTTCATTTTATAGAATCATATCAAGACATGTTTTGAAGAATGCAAACTAGCACACATAAACAAATTGTGAGGCAGGGGTGGCTTCCAACTCACCTAGCTCACTTCTCATCTTTTAAAATCTACCCTAATCCATTCTGGTGTTCTAGTCCTTTACTGACCATTTCCCTTTTAACTTGAAGCTTAAATCTTATTGTCAATTCTTCCAAGGTGCTTACCTACATTTAGCTGATCTGTCTGATCAATTCATTACTCGTATTACTGATAATCGGATCTAGCAATACTTTCATCAATTCCCGCATCTCTCCTCAGTAGGCTAATGACATAATGGTTGAAGGAGGAGTGCAGATTTTAGGAATTTGATTCCCTTTTCAACGTTATTTCCTTTTTTGTCCCAGTCAATAAGTGGATAATTAAAATCTCCTAGAATAATGCTCCTACTCATGAATCTAACCTGATAGCAAATCATCACTCCATTTCCTTCCTATGGTTGTTAAACACCTATTGTTGTTACAAGCCCTTTTTATCCTTGACTCTGTGTACCTTTTTAATTGTATACATCAACACCATTATTCTTACTGAAAAATGCGAGCCATAACAGAAGGAATTGCCATTCATATAGCACAATATCATGTCCTTGGGACATTTCTACATTGCCAAACAATTAGGTTTAAAGTGCAGTCAGGGTTAAACGTGGGTAAATGCAAAAAAAACTTTAAAAACCAACTGATACACAGCAATATCCAATAAACAGAAAGTGAGATGAATGACTAAAATTTGAATGGTGTTAGTTGGGGGAAGGATGCTGGACAGGACATTTGGGGAACTTGCTGCTATTCAAATAGTACCATGAGATTTTTCATGTATAATTTAATGTTTCATCGATAAATAATATAGCACTTCCTCAGTACATCACTGATGAACACCTTAGATTATGTGGTCAAATGCTAGAATAGAGTTTGAATCCAAAATCTAACAACTCCATGGCAGGATTGCTATGGGCTGAACCAAGTTAACTGACATGATCGCAATACCATCTATAGTTTAATGTTTGGCTGTAAAGTCAGATTTTTGTGTTCTCCTGACTTAATTCAGAAGACCGAGTAGTCATTGTAGAATGCCATTTGCAAGAATTTTAGATACTAATTCACCACCATCACCATCCCTGGGTATGTCCTGTCCCACCAGCAAGACAGACCCAGCAGAGGTGGCGGCACAGTGGTATACAGTTGGGAGGGAGTTGCCCTGGGAGTCCTCAACAGTGACTCCAGACCTCATGAAGTCTCATGACATCAGGTCAAACATGGGCAAAGAAACTTCCTGCTGATTACCACATACTGCCCTCCCCTCCCTCAGCTGATGAATCAGTGCTCCTCCATGTTGAACACTACTTGGAGGAAGCAGTGAAGGTGACAGGGGTGCACAATGTTCTCTGGGTGAGGGACTTCAATATCCATCACCAAGAATGGCTCAGTAGCACATTATTGGCCGAGTCCTAAAGGACATAGCTGCTAGACTGGGTCTGGGGCAGGTGGTGAGGGAACCAACAAGAGGGAAAAACATACTTGACCTCATCCTCACCAACCTGCCTGCCGCAGATGCATCTGTCCATGACAGTATCGGTAGGAATGATCACCGCACAGTTGTTTTGGAGATGAAGTCCCGCCTTCACATTGAGGATACCCTCCATCGTGTTGTGTGGCACTACCACTGTGCTAAATGGGATAGATTTTGAACAGATCTAGCAACTCAAGACTGGGCATCTATGAAGTGCTGTGGGCCATCAGCAGCAGCAGAATTGTACTCAAACACAATCTGTAACCTCATGGCCCAACATATCCCCCACTCTATCATTACCATCAAGCCAGGCGATCAACCCTGGTTCAATGAAGAGTGTAGGAGGACATGCCAGGAGCAGCACCAGGCATACCTAAGAACGAGCTGTTAACCTGGTGAAGCTATAACAAGACTACTTGCGTGCCAAACAACATAAGCAACAAGTGATAGATGGAGCTAAGCAATCCCACAACCAACGGATCAGATCTAAGCTCTGCAGTCCTGCCACATCCAGTCGTGAATGGTGGTGGACAAATAAACAACTCACTGGAGGAGGAGGCTCTACAAATACCCCCATCCTAAATGGTGGGGAGCCCAGTACATCAGTGCAAAAGATAAGGCTGAAGTATTTGCCACAGTCTTCAACTAGAAGTGCCAAGTGGTTGATCTATCTCGGCTTCCTCCGGAGGTCCTCATCATTACAGATGCCAGCCTTCAGCCAATTCGATTTACTCCCCATGATATCAAGAAATGGCTGAAGGCACTGCATGCTGCAAAGGCTATGGGCCCTGACAATATTCCAGCAATAGTACTGAAGACTTGTGCTCCAGAACTTGCTGTGCCCCTAGCCAAGCTGTTCCAGTACAGCTACAACACTGGTATCTACCCGACTGGAGACTTGCCCAGGTATGTCCTGTACACACAAAGCAGGACAAATCCAACCCGGCCAATTACCACCCCATCAGTCTACTCTCGATCATCAGTAAAGTAATGGAAGGGGTCATCAATAGTGCTATCAAGCGGCACTTGCTTAGCAATAACCTGCTCACTGACACCTAGTTCGGGTTTCACCAGGGTCACTCAGCTCCTGACCTCATTACGGCTTTGGTTCAAACATGGACAAAAGAGCTGAACTCCCAAGGTGAGGTGAGAGTGACTGCCCTCAACATCAAGGCCCCATTTGACCGAGTGTGACATCAAGGAGCCCTAGCAAAACTGGAGTTATTGGGAATCAGGGGGAAAACTCTCCACTGGTTGGAGTCATACTTAGCACAATGGAAGATGGTTGTGGTTTTTGGAGGTCAGTCATCTCAGCTTCAGGACATGACTGCAGGAGTTCCACAGGGCAGTGTTCTCGGCCCAACTATCTTCAACTGCTTCATTAATGACCTATCTTCCATCATAAGGTCAGAAGTAGGGATGTTCACTGATGAGTACAATATTCAGCATTATTTACGACTCCCCAGATACTGAAACAGTCTATGTCAAAATGCAGCAAGGCCTGGACAATATCCAGGCATGGGCTGACAAGTGGCAAGTAACGTTCGTGCCACACAAGTATCAGGCAATGACCATCTCTAAGAAGAGAGAATCCAACCATCGCCCCTTGACATTCAATGGCATTACCATCACTGATTCTCCCACTATCAACATCCTGTGGGGGGGGGTTTACCATTGACCAGAAATTGAACTGGGCTAGCCACATAAATACTGTGGCTAGAAGAGCAGGTCAGAGGGTAGGAATCCTGCAACGGTAACTCACCTGCTGACTCCCCAAAGCCTGTCCACAAGGCACAAGTCAGGAGTGTGATGGAATACTTGCCATTTGCCTGAATGAGTGCAGCTCCAAAAACACTCAGGAAGCTTGACACCCTCCATGACAAAGCAGCCCGCTTAATTGGAACCACGTCCACAAACATTCCCTCCCTCCACCTCCGACGCACAGTAGTAGCAGCATCTACAAGATGCACTGCAAGAATTCACCAAGGCTCCTTAGACAGCACCTTCCAAACCCACGACTACTGCCATCTAGAAGGAAAGGGCAGCAGATAAATGGGAACACCACCTCCTGGAAGTTCCCCTCCAAGCCACTCACCACCCTGACTTGGAAATATATTGCCGTTCCTTCACTGTTGCTGGGTCAAAATCCTGGAAATCCCTTCCTAACCACTGGGTGCACCTGCTGCAGCAGCTCAAGAAGGCAGTTCACCGCCACTCCAAGGGCTGGCCCAGCCAGCGAAGCCCAGATCCTGTGAATGATTTTTTAAAAAATTAATAAATTTTAATTAAATTAATTTTAAATTAATTAAGTTTAATTAATTAAGTTTCTCTAGAACTTAAACTTCTTTCAAACAGTGGGGAAGGCCATGTCTATGGTAGGGAATCTAATAAAATGATTGTTATGTTGAAATGGGGAAACACAATTTGGCTGAATGCTGTACTTGCCCATTCTGGTGTATAACCTGCTGGAATATTCACTAACTACATGTTACAAATTGTAACTTATTTCTGCGATACAATATCAATCAATACAACACAGCATTATTTATTTTGACATGTTAGAGGAAGGAAACAGTTCATTAAAATATTATGTCTTGCAGCATTTATTATAACCATTCCATACAGACTACAAATCTGTAATCTACTTGGTTATTGTATTAGACTTTCTTTTAACAAACCTGATTAGAAAAACCAATGCACAACACTTGCTGGATATGATATTAGTTTGTAATGTATATTGTGCCTCAGTTGCTGTAAACAAACTTGCAGTGAAGCATTGACCTTCAGTACAGTATGATATTTATAGTGTGATCAGATTGCAAATGTCATGTTGCTTCTCAAGAAATGTGTACATGTATTCTGGACTACTGTTGTGAACAAAGGATGTAGCTACATTAATAAATTTAATCAGGGAAATGTGCAATAGCTTTACCCATAAAATCGATCTTGTTTACAAGAACCTGATGGAGATTCTGATGGGTCTGTTCACAAAACAAGTCTAGGTCAAAGTTAAACTTTCCTTTGGTGTATACTTCATAATTTCTGTTAAATTAATAGTCCTTTTCCTCAATATGGAATTATCATTTGGGCTGACCTAGTATCAGAGTAACCTTTTTAATTTCCAATGACAGCCTTTAAAAGTTTTTAAAATGCCAAACTTTCATTGGAGAGATCTCTGATCCAGAGATGCAATAACATAAACAGAAAGTGGTGGAAAGCTCTTTTTTTTAAATTTAGATCTCCACATCAACAGATTTTTTGCTTGTAGACAATAACATTGTTTCAAAAATTTTAAATTAAAACATGATTAAATGAAATGTAATAGCATGTTTGTGTGCCTAATGTATTGTAATTGGAAAACAGTTATTTTCACAATTTAAAGTAAAGTCTTATAAGGTGCCTCACTGATTAGTTTTACTACTATCACGTGTATTGCTGTGTGTATTTATAGTAACCAGATATTATGAGTGATACTATATTTGCACCACTTTGACAGATTACCTGGTCATTTATCCTATTGCTGTTTGTAGGACCTTGCTGTGCGCAGTTTGGCTGTTTATTCACTATCAATAGCTTTGCAGTGGGTGCCATGAGGACATGAAAGCTGATTTTTTCTTGTTTATTACCAAATTGATCCAATTAAAAATAAACTTCCCTTTAAGGTAATTGATATTAGATACTGTAATGAAAAGGAATTGGGTAACTCAGCATTTGCAATGAAGCAGGGATGACAGCCTGGCCATCCATACTGTATTTGTCATCTCTCAGTTTTTGCTTCTGCAATTTGAATTCAAAGGGTCTGAACGTTGCTCAAATGCATTTTATTTCCTCACTTTCCAGTGGGAATGAGTCCATATGATTGTCCAAATCCTGCACTAATTGAGTGGCTATTTAATATATTAGTTTTTGCAGTATGACATCAGGAATTTAGAATGTTTACTTCCCTTTTTGCCCTCATTAGGCCGTGACAATGCATGTGAAAAGACATCTTTTATGTTCTTGCGAAAGGAGCTACCGGTTCGATTGGCTAATACAATGAGAGAAGTGAACTTGTTGCCTGATAACCTGCTCAGCAGGCCCTCTGTGAGACTTGTTCAGAGCTGGTAAGTAAATACCGTACGTGAGAGATTAGCGCGGGAACGGAGTATGCTCCATGGTGAAAACCAGTACAGAGAAATTTCGGTACATGGAATGTGTTCAAAAATCTTATATTCATTGCACTAAGTAGATTAATGTGGTCATGGTAATATTATGCGCTTGCGGTGGAAGTTTTAATACAGTTTCTCATGATTTGAAGCAATTGAGTGCACACCTATCATTAAGATTAGTAGATGACTGAAGTTCCTAATTACACTTTTACATGAATACTGTAGAGAAGAATTGATATGCATTATATTTATCCTGTGTAATTTTCTGGCATGATAGTGCTCCATGATGAATGTGGAATATAATGATCAATATTGTCTTATATACAGGTCATGTATTTTCAGTGACATAATATAGCATGCAAGTTTCAAATGTTATATTTTACATAGGAAATTGGCTAATATTCACAAGCATTTTTTTGTGATCCTTTTAATAGTCAAATTGATGTAGCTTGAGTACGTTTTAAACTTATTTTTCATTTTACGAACTGGCAGATACTAGGCTAAGAATTTAAAAATTCTCTGGGATATGCCTTTTACAGCAAAGCTTAGTCCTAGAAAGGCAATGGAAAGCGTGCTGTTTGTTTCATACTTATCCTATAACCTGAAATGAAACATACAGAACTTTCCTTGGAAGTTTTCACCAAAAGTGGCATTTTAATTTTCTACTGGAAAATCATATTCTTTATTCTTGGCACCTTTTTTACACTGGGACATTTCATTGCATGAGGCAAAGAACTTTTTTAGTGCAATGCATTGGGGCTATCTGGCAATGCCTGTGGGCTTTAGTTCTGCAAACTTTTACCTAAATTGGTAGAAATGATCATGAGGTATACTGCAGTATAGTCCAATAAAAGTTTCCAGAATTACAATGGCATGTTGTACCCTCCATAATTTGGTCATTAGAAAGGGAATAGTGCCTTGGATGACAAAATATGGGGAAGTGTATGAATAAGATCATCAATTTAGTTGCAAAATGACAGTTTTGTGTTGTGGGCTCATGTTCAATAAGAAAGAGATTGAAACTGCTCAAGCTTAATTCATGCCAGATCTTCTGAAGCAGAGAACTTTGCCATTCCATCAATCTGTATTGGGTTTGGAAGTAGGACCCAGAGTTATGAGGAGCAGTGCATTAATCCACTTAATCTCCAGAGTTAATATTTTCCAAATACATGGTAGCATGAACAGACTTCTTAAAATTATAAAATGTTCACATGTTTTGATTTATATGAATTTTGTGGTGGTCTTCACTAAAAAAGCAGGTCATATTATTAAAACAGAATGGTTGGTGCACAGCTTACCACAGGAAGGAATGCCCTGTTCACAATGAAGAAACTGAGGAGAGAAAGGTGGGCACAGACTCTCTGCTTCAGTAAAATGATCACTTACCTTGTCTAACTGTTTTGAATGTGGAGCTGGGAGGGACACTTTTGAACCTTGTCTCAGGAGTGCAACCAGTCTGGTGTTGGGAGCAACTCAAGATTGCAGTTGTCAGGCCATTTACTTGAATATGCTAAATGCCTAATGTCAATTTAGGCATGGCCCCTGCATGCTTTTTTTTTTGCCTATACTGAAATGGCAGTTAGCAACTTTGGCTCTTAATGAATATATAATTCCTTCTGCCGTGTTGGAGGTTTAAAGTGTCTTTTGTTTCTGAAAACCAGGCAGTGCATTGTCAAATTTCGAGGTCAGGATTTTGCAGAAGCTCATGACTAACCAAAACTCAGTTGCTGGAAAGTGTTGCTGCTTTCTAAACTGCTTATGTAACCAGGTTCTAGATGTGGGAACATGTAAATATGCAGCAGATTTGGATGTACAGAAACTATTGAAGGACATTTTGTAGAGAAGCTGGAAGCTTGAGAACAGGAAGATTTTCTTTCTGTGACTATAAACTAGGCCTATATTCCCTGGAGTTTAAACAATATGAGACGTGACCTAAATCAAATATATAAAATTCTTCAAAGCAGATGCTGAGATAATGATTCCCCTTGTTGGGGAATCTAGAACATGGAGTCGCAGTCTCAGAGTAAGTGGTCAACCAATTAGGATAGAGATGAGAAATTTCTTCACTTTACTCCAGAGAGTTGTGGATGCTCAGTCATTGAGTATATTTAAGATACAAGTTGACAGATTTTTTTTGATACTACGGGAATCATGGGATTATGGAAATAGTGCGGGAAGATCGAGTTGAGGTAGAAGATCAACCATAATCTCATTGAATGACGGAGCATCTTTGAAGGACCAAATGGCCTACTCCAACTCCTAGTTCTAACGTCCCCAGGTGGCTTGTAAATTGCTCATGATAAATTAGAATTGTTGTTTAAAAATGCACATCCTTCCAATCCATAACTTGTAACCAATTCCCGGCGTGCTTAACTTGAAGAAGGTGTTGAAGTGTAGCCAACTTAAAATTCCTGTCTTGAGAAGTTGATTGTTTCGTAAGATGCGAAGGTAATCCAATTTGTTGGGCACAATGAAGTAAATAGGCATCAAGTGTGGTGCTAATATTCTGATCTTGAGGTGGATCTTGGATGATCTGGGAGTGCACCACCCCCATAAAAGTGAGGCAGTGACTTTGAGAGGTTACTGCCTTTAGGGCCTACAGATCCAAGGTAGATGTTTTTGTGCTACCAAACACTACTGAAGGCAGCTACCTATCAGAGTGCATAGTGGGATGAGAAGCCTGTTAAAAGTCTTGAATACAAGACCCAGGAGTAGAAGACTGGCTTAGTGCATGGAGGTAGTTGAGATGAGCTGTTGGAAACCATTGTAACTTGAGAGCTGTGGACTTGGGTGCAATCAAGAGTAAAAGGTTAACATGGAAATCCCAAACAATGTAGTCTGCCTCCTTTGCCAACCTTAGTCTATTGGTGATTAAATTAGAAGCTTTCAATACTTCTACCTGGCTACCAAACACCTTACTTTATAAAATAGATATTGGATGGAATTTTCCAGTCGCTGTCCCATGGCGGGTTCTGTTCACAGTGTGAGGGGCTGGAAAATTCCAGCCATTGATTTGTGGACCCCTTTGTAACCTTTCATGGGATGTGGGTGTCACTGGCAATGCATTTGTTGCCCATCTCTCATTGCCCTTGACTGCCATTTCAGAGGGTTGTTCAGAGTCAACCACGTTGCTGTGGTTCTGGAGTGACATGTAAGCCAGACCAGATATGGGATGGCAGATTTCCTTTCCTAAAGGTCATTAGTGAATCAGTGGCTTTTTGTTCAATCAGTGAAAGTTATGGTCATCATTACTGACCTTGGCCAGTGTCCCTTTATACTCCTTTGTGCTTTACAAATTTTTATTGCTCGAGTTTAAATTCCACCAGCTGCTGTGATGGGATTTGAACCTCTGATTCTTGGAGCATATGCCTGGGCTTCTGGATTACTAGTCCAGTGACTTGACCACTACGCCATTGTTTCCCTTTGGCAAGGTAGAAAGGCATAACCAGGCCACACAATGAAATATGGTGCCATAGCTGCTGAGATGTGGCCTACATCTGGTTCTCAAATAAATAATTGGCCGCCAAATGAAGCCTATTCACTGGCTGCAGCTGAGTTGCTAACAAAAGGGCAGGGCGGGAGGAAAACATTGTGGTGCCAAATCATATACCTATGATTGGAATCTTCAAAGAGGAGATGGTTCAGGTACAGAGTAGACATATTCCAATGTGGGAAAATGAAAAGGCATCCAAAGTTCGACCTCCTTGGATAACTAAAGATATAGAGGTTAAAATGAGACAGAAAAAGAGTCTTATGGCAATTGTAATATAGTAAAGAAGCTGAATATAAAAAGTACAGAGGAGACCTGAAAGAGGGGATAAAAGGGACAATGAGAATAGATTAACAGCTAACAAAAAAGGAATCCAAAAACCAAGCACATAAAATAAAGGTAGCCAAAGAAATGATTGGACCAATGAGCGAGCGAAGATGGCTTGGTACTAAATGAATAATAAAAACAGAAAATATTGGAAATTCTCAGCAGCTCAGACAGCATCTGTGGAGAGAAGCAGAATTAAAGTTTCAACTTGATGACCCTTCATCAGAACTTCAACATCTGTAATATTTTGTTTTTGTACTAAAATGAATATCACACATCTGTCTTCACTAAAGAACGGGATATTGCCAACGTAGCAGTGAAGTTGGAGGCAGTAGTGATATTGGAAAGATAAAGATGTAATAAAAGGTTCAGTCTTCAAAGTAGAAAAGTCACACAGTGTAGATGAGATGCATCCCAAGTTACTGAGGAATGTACAGGTGGAAATTGCAAAGGCTCTGACCACAGTTTTTTGATCCTTCTTGGATATCGGGGTAGTGTCAGAGGACTGGTGGATTGCTGATGTTGCATCTTCATTTAAAAAATGAGAGGAGGGATGAACTTGGAAATTACAGGCTAGTCAAACATTACTGGTGGGGAAACTTTTAGTGATGATCATCCTGGACAAAATGAATTAGCAATTGAAAACTATGGGGTAATAAATGAAAGTCAGGATGGATTTGTTAAAGATAAATTGTATTAGTCTAACTTGATCGAGTTCTTTGAATTAATGTAGTCAACGAGGGTAGTATGGTTGATGTTATGATGTTGCACTTTCAAGAAAAGCTACCTGGCAATGTACAGATGGCTTGCCAATCTCCTGCCTAGTGCTTGGCATTTTCAAAGGGACTTCAAACTGTATTCCATGGAAGGTGTGGGCATGGATGCAGTCTTCTTTCTTAGGGTATCTTGCAACATCAGCAAAGTATTAAACTTCTTACAGCCAGTGGTGAAGGAGACCAAAAGTCAATCTGTACTTAGTTTTGGATTTATTCACAAAGCGAAACATTACAAATGTATAGTTCCTAACTCCACAATCCACTGCCAATGTCAATATGTGTCTCTTTATACTCTTTTGAGCAAACAATAAACAAATAAATTAAACAATGATCTCTTACAAGGGCACTGCAACTAAAACAAAAAAATACTGTAACTAAAGCAAAAACTTCAACGGAAACTTATTAAATTATAATATCACCAAGCTAATGATGCAGCCCCTACAGTGTCCACTGGTTGCAGAAGGCCTTAAGCACATGCTCCCTCTGCAGGGTGGGACACCCCGGCTTGGCCATAACCACAGAAGAGAGGCAGGCAGTCAGTCAGGTCAAATTACCACCTCAGCCGCACATTGCCAGGACTTGTTTACTCTTTTGAGCAACCATTTAAACTAAATTAGTAAAAATGAGGGACAAATTAAAAAGCAGCCCCTTAAAGGGATACTGCAAAAAGAAAGACAAACCTTAAAGGAAACTTTCAAACGTCAAATTAAAACATGATTAAGGGGGTCGATAAAGCACCTGAGTCCCTACGGTGCCCACCGGGCATGGAAGGCCTCGATTGCACCAGCAGACATCATGTGCTCCCTCTCCAAGGGCACCCAGCTGCGAACATAGCCAGACAGTTGGGCTGGATGACTCCCTTGGTTGCCCCGCCTGTACCTGTTTGTGAAGAGCTTGGCCAGGCCCAGGAGCAGATACACAAGGAGGTCCTCCCTCCCCCTCTCCGCATAGGGTGCCCGAAGATCAGGAGCATGGGACTGAAGTGCAAACAAAACTTAAGCAAGGGATTTTTTAAGAAACTAAAAAGGGGGTGCAGCCTACAACAATCTACAAACACGAGGTCCATGGACTCCACAAGACTGCAAAAAAATGCAGGTGTCTTGGGAGCCCATGAGCCAACGCAACCTACGTTTGTATGGGACTGCTGTGTGCAACAGCCTCCACCCCAGGCCCCCAATGGTAAGGGAGTGGAGTCCCATGCAGAGAGCCCTCCACAGGGGAGCTCCACTGTTGGATGGCAACAGAGCGTGTAGGGACAGCGGGCTAAGGTAATGTGGTGAAGGATGTGCAGCAGCAGCCCATACAGGAAACCCCTCTGCGCTGAGCTAAAAGGCATGGAGAGCATTTCTGTGAGGTGGCTCAGGTTGCTGAGCCCCGCCTCCCAAGGGAGGGTTCAGGACTGGGGGCCAATGTGAAACTCCGTCTGAGCAGGGGTTTGCTCAGACGGGAGTCCACCATGCATCTGCGCCACCTTGAGATCACGTCAGGGCCGAGCACGACCTTTCAAAGACCATCGATGGTATTGGCCATGAGCCAGACTTCCACCGACACACCATGCGCCAACTCTTGTGGAATCATCCAGCCCACTCCACTGCCACCCAGCGCTCTCTTCCGCCAGCCTCCTAAAGTGGTGGAGGTGCGGATTCCTGAGCACCGACCCACTGACAATAGCCACTACTCCTGATGGAGAGCTGTGGCGTGAAGTGCTCCAGACTTTGATCATGTCCTGGTAAAAGATGAGCAATGCCTGTAAAGAGCTAAGGCCCCTCAGATCTATACAGGAGCTACATGTCATAATTCAGGCTGTGCACCTGGCGGAAGAAATACGTCATCAGGGCACACCATCTCTGAGGAGGCTCTATGTAAAAGTATCATTGTAGACCCTGAAGGCGGAAAGTTGCCACCTGGGTGCCCTGGACCTGTTTATGGCTGCCAGTGTCTCTTTAGTTAATGAGTTTATTTGTTTAGTTGATTCACTCAAAAGAGTATAAAGAACCACCCCTTAAAGGGGAATTGTAACTAAAACTTTAAAGGAAACTTATCAAATTTAAATTAAAATAACATTTTAGGGCAAGGTGATGCACTCCAGCCCCTGGGGCCACCACCGGCCACGGAAGGCCTCAAGCGTACTGGCGGGCACTGTGTATTCCCTCTCCAGGAGCACCGGACGGAGACTTAATCCCCAAAGAGGGGCAGGCAGTCAAGTCAAATGGCTCCCTCAAATGCCCGCTGCCTGGACCTGGTTATGGCCACCTTGGCCAGTGTCCCTTTATATTCTGCAGGTCTGACAGCATCTGCGGAGAGGAATACAATTAACGTTTCGAGTCCGAATGACTCTTTATCAGAACTAAGGAAAAATAGGTGAAATATAAGCTGGTTTAAGGGGTGGTAGGACAGGTAGAGCTGGATAAGAGGTTAACTGTATTCCTCTCCACAGATGCTGCCAGACCTGCTGAGTTTTTCCAGGTATTTTTGTTTTTGTTTTGGATTTCCAGCATCCGCAGTTTTTTGCTTTTATCCCTTTTATACTCTTTTGCCCAAACAATAAATTAACAAATTAATTAGTTGACAGCCCCTTAAAGGGGCATTGTAACAAAAATCAAAAACAAAAGAACTAGGGGTCACTTTTTTAAAAAATAAGGGGTTGCCCATTTAAGACAGACGAGGAGAAGTTTTTGGTTGAGTTTTTGCAACTTTGCTTCCACTGTATTTTGAGGCAAAGAGTCTTTGAATATTTTTAATGAGGTGGATTTTTGATAATCATTGGGGTGAAAGGTTATCGGGGGTAGGCGGGAATGTGGAGTTAAGGTTACAATCGGATCAGGCATGATCTTAATAAATGGCAGAGCAGACTCGAGGGGCCGAGTGACCTCCTACTGCTCCTAATTCATATGCGTATAGACTTGTTACCAAAATTGAAGCCCATAAAATTAAAGGAACAAAGGAAGCATGAATTCAAAATTGGTTAATGCAAAGAAAGAAAGCAAATAATAGTGGTGAACATTTGTTTTCCAAACTAGTGCTAAGCATACAATTATGCTCCGCAAGGGTCAGTAGTACCATCACTGCTTTTTTTGATATATATTAATTGCCTGGATTTGAAAATATGGGGAATACTTTGAAAGTTTTCAGATACTACATTTCCAAGTTTTGTGTTAAAAAGTGAGGGGTTAATAAAGGTGGGTAGGAAGAGAGACTTGACGGTTTGTTTCTACATAAATCCTTGAAGGTGGCAGGAATATTTGAGAAGGGTGTTGAAGCACATGTGATATATGGTTTTATTAATAGAGACATGGGGCTGAGTTTTTAGCACGGTGGGCGTGCGTTCAACCCAACCGAGTGTAAAATGACACGATGACGTTGGACGAGGATCCCGACGTCATTGTACACTCGCGCGATATTTCGGTTAGTGGGCGCGCACCAGAGTTGGCAGCGCGCCCGCCAACAATTAAAAGGCCTGTTAAGGCCATTAAAGATAAAGATAAAAATAAATTTTTACTGCCCGTCCAACCTTACAGTTGGCGGGCAGGTGAAAAGGCTAAGCAGCCTTTGCATTTTTTTTGGAAAACTCATCCAGAGTGGGATGAAATTTCCAACATCAAATAAAAATTTTAAAATTTATTTAGTGACTTGTCTCTGCTCATGTGACAAAGTCATGTTTTATAACATTTTTAAGATCTTTACTTTTTATTTTGATAACTGTTCATCTTGAGACAGCTCTGTGCCTCAGAGATTTTCAAGCCCCCCACCCCCCAAAACACACAGGTAGCGCTGGCGCTCACGTTTCACACTGGGCAGGCCTTAATTGGCCTGCCATGAAAACACGGTGTGGCTCCGATCGTGGGCGGTGGTTGGCTTCGCTACCGCCCCAGCTGAGCCAGCCCGACATGGGCAAAATTCTGCCCATTGATACAAAAGCAAGAAAGTTATGCTAAACCTTTTTAAAACACTGGTTGGGTTCAGATGGAGTATTATATTCAATTTTGGGCAATACACTTCAGAAAGAATGCCAAGGCTTTGAAGAGATTTACTAGAATTGTACCAACGATGAGAGACTTGATGTAGGGTGACTTGAGAAACTGCTGTTGTTTTCCTTACAGCAGAGGTTAAGAGATGATTTGATAAAGGTGTTCAAAATCATGAAAGGTTTCGATAAAGTAAGAAGAAGTCATTTCCAATGGGAGAAGGCTCAGTAACCACAGGATACAAATTTAAGGCGATTGGCAAAAAAATCAGCTGCAGCCTGAAGAAACCTTTATTTTTGTATATCAAGTTGTAACCTGGAATGCACTGCCTGAAAGGGTGGTAGAAGCAGATTTAATATTTAGGTTCAGAAGAGAATGGGTTAGATACTTGAAGGGGAAAAAAATACAGGGCAATGGGGAAAGAGCTGGAGAGTGGGACTAATTGGATAATTTTACCAACAGCTAGCATAGGCAAGATGGGCTGAATGGCCTCCTTCTGTGCTGTGACTTGTCTCTTGAATGGCAAGAGCTTAACCCTTGCTGAAACCCTGCCCCACCCAAATCACTGGGATGGTGACGGGGCTGTCATCACCTAGTCATACCTTGCCCTCTTCCCTCTCTACTTTGACAGTTCTTTCATGCACTTCAGTCTGTTCACCCTTTTCGTCTCCTTTTAAAATCTTCATTGAACAAGTTATCCTTCCTTCCTTTCCTTACTTAGCATCTGGACCGAAACTAAGTCTTGGTCAGTCTCAATTTTCATCTCAACCTACATAGGGAAAAATTGCTGCAGATCTTTCCATGGTGAGATTAATTGAACTAATTCATCTTGTATAAATTTACCTAATCAACATTACCCATAAAATATTTTTTGGTGCATTAAATAAAACATTATGTCAGGTACATTGACATCACTGTTAGTGACGACATTGGTTATATGGTAACTGTTGACTAAAATCTTTTTACCTCTTTTACAGGTATATGCAGAGTTTTTTAGAATTGCTAGAGTTTCAGAGCAAAGGCCCTGAAGATCCTCCTGTGTCGGATAAGTAAGAATCTGATTTGTTTTCCATTTCTATCAAAGCAGTGCATGCCTAACCAACTGTCTTCTGTGCTTTCATTCCACTTAAGTGGTTGGCACATGACTCAGACATGTACAAAAATCTGCAAGTTGGTATAGCAGAAATGTTGCACTTCCTCTTAAGCTTTTCTCATTGATTGTGCTGAAAACAACCTAATTTTTGAAACTTGCAGAAGTTTCAATTATAAATGGCTTATATTTTCTAAGCTTTACATTGAATTACTGCCGAAGATTCCCTAAAAAGATTCAAAATTTTCAGTAACAGAACAAAAGATACTGTTTTGACATTGGCAAAGTCGATGTATTTTTCCTGGTTTGCATGGTTCAGGTCATTGCTGTCGTGGAGTTTGGTTTTTCTCTGCATCAGATTCTTTTCTCCTCCCTGGATTTTCCATATCACTAAGAATTTTCTTACCCCCAGCCCAGTAGTTCTTTTCTGAGCCACTTCATTCCTAGCATTTAGATTTTTTGGACTGACCTACTCATCACTACTTCCTCCCACTTTTCCAGTATAGATTAGGAAACCTTATTGGGATGTTGAACTGATCCTGAACTTTCTAGAACAACAACTACTTTCACCGTCTCGTATTTTAACATAGGAAAATGTCCCAAGATGCTTCAGATGAGCATTAGATAAATATTGATACCAAGGTAAATATTATGGGCGATTTAAAAGAGGTGGGTATAAGGAAGATCTTAAAGGAGGAGAGATTGTGGAGGAGGGGCAGAGGGTCTTGCTGAGGGCACAGCAGCTAATAGTGGAGGAAAGGGAGTGGGGATTCTGCAAGACAGCAGATTTGGAGGAGAACAGAATTCCCGAAGGGTTTGGGCGACTGGAGTAGGTTTCAGAAAAGGAACGCAAAAGTATTTTATAAGCACATAAATATAAGGGTGGTCAAAGGAAAGGTGGAACCAACCAGCAAACAAAAAGAGGAGCAGCTTATGGAAACAGAAAACATGACTTTGGTATTAAATGAATAAAAAAAAACATTTAGATATAGCCAGCAGAGTTTTGTATAAGTTCAAGTTTATGGAGAATAGCAGTAAAAGATAGAAGGACAGAATGCACTCTGGATGTGGGGCTTCAATGTCCATCACCAAGAGTGGCTTGATAGCATTGCTGGCTGAGTCATGAAAGACATAGCTGGCAGATTGGGCCTGTGGCAGGTAAGTGAATTAATACAAGGGTAAAAAAACCACTTGACCTCGATCTTGCCAACCTGTGTCGCAGATGTATCTGTCCATGACAGTATTGGCAAGGGTAACCATTGTACAGTCCTTATAGAGGCAAAGTTCTGTTTTCACACTGAGGACACCCTCCTTTGTGTTGTGTGGCACCACCCCTTGCTAAATGGGATAGATTCAGGACAGATTTAGCAACTCAAAACAGAGCATCCAAGAGGGGCTGTGGCCAAAAGCAGAATTGTATTCACCTACTATCTTTAACCTCATGGGCCTGGCATATTCCTCACTCTACCATTACCATCACAATCAAGCCAGGGAGTCAACCCTGGTTCAATGAGGAATATAGAAGAGCATGCCGGGGGCAGCACCAGGCGTACCTAAAAATGAGTTGCCAACCTGGTGAAGTTACAACACAGGAATACATGCATGCTAAACAGCAGAGGCAGACTACCCTGACTAGGTTCTGGGGCCAGGAGGATTGGCCTCCAACAATCACAACTATCTTCCTTTGTGCTCGGTGTGACTCCCCCGATTCTCAATTTTGCCAGGGCTTCTTGATGTTACACTTGTCAAATGCTGCCTTGATGTTAAGGGCTGTCACTCTCACCTCAACTCTTGAATTCAGCTCTTTACTGCCTTGGCCTAAACATGGACCAATGAGGCCTGGAGTCAAGTGGCCCTGGTGCAACCCAAATGGAGCATCAATGATCAGATTATTGCTGAGTAAGTGCTTCATGATAGCACAGTCAGCGACACCTTTCATCAATTTGCTGATGGTCGAGAATAGACTGATAGGGAAATAATTCATCAATGGCCATTCCCCCATCTGAAGCAGGGATGTTTGCCAGTGATTGCATGCTGTTGAGTTCCATTCACAACTCCTCAGATAACAAAACAGCCTGTGTCTGTATGCAGCAAAACCTGGACAATATTCAAGTGGCTAATAATTGTTGTGCCAAACAAGTGTCGAGCATTGACCATCTCCAACGTGAGTTATTGTATCCAGATTCTGAGGATGACCGTTGACAAACTTAACTGAACCATTCATATAAATACTTAATTACAAGAGCAGGCCAGAGGCTGGGTTTTCTGCAACGAGCTACTCTCAATGCTTGACTCCCTAAAGCCATCTGCAAGGCACAAGTCAGTAATTTGATAGAATGCTCTCTACTTGCCCGTAGGAGTGCAGCTCCAAACCACTCCAGAAACTAGACATCATCCAGGACAAAGCTTCCTGCTTGATCGGCACCCTGTCCACCACCTTCAACCTTCTTTCTCTCTCACTGCTGGCTTACCGTGGCTGCAATATGTATCATCGAGAAGATGCACTGCAGGAAAGGGTCAAGGCTTCTTCAGCAGTGCCTTTCAAACCTACAACCTCTACAATGGCACCAGATGGATGGAAACACCACCTGCAAGGTTCACTCCAAGTGATTCCCCACCCTGACCTGGAAAAATATCAACATTCCTTCATCGCTTGGTCAGAATCTTGGAACTCCCTACCTAACGGCATTGTTGGGGTACCTTCACTACAGGGATTGCAATGGTTTAAGAAGGCTGCTCACCACCATCTTAATAGCAATTAGGGATGGGCAAGAAATGTTGGTTTTGTCTGCAATTTCCACGTTTTGTGAATTAAAATCAGATGCCACTTGGCAAGCATTGGAATTGTTGAGTCTGGAGGATACAGTAGTACATGAAGGTTTCAGCAGGACAAAGGCTGAGATCAGGGCGTATTCTTCTTCTGCAGTTCTCTGCCCAAAGGCACGTCTGGCCCACAGTGCTACTACCACCACAACAGATAAGGAAAGGAGGCAAGCCCTGAATCCACCCCAGCTGCAATGGGGATTAAACCCTGTGCTGTTAGCACCAATTTGATCTACACTGGCCAACTGAGCCCACCAGCTCCTCAAGGAGACTGAGTTGCTGTGGCAGCATTTACTTTTACATGCATGTTGTAGCCTGGAGCTATGGATTATGATGTTAGAAGATCCAATTCCTTTCCATCATGTGGCTGACCAGGAATCTCTCCCATTCTTATGTTGGAAGGGTTTACAAGTTGATACTCAACCTGTTTGGTTGTGTTATGAATACGCCTTTCTTGGACATCAAGTCCTGGGGACTTAAACCAGGAACTTCTGGCTCATAGGCAGGGACACTACCCACTGTGCCACAAGCCCTCAAGGACATATATGGGTGATACTTTGGAAATGGAAGCAAGTGTTTTGTGTTGGAGAGGATATGAGGATATGAGGCCAGGTTAGACAGTATATTGAGGTTGCAACCTGGTTCAACCAGACCATGGCCAAGGAGGGGAAGAGGGGGATGGAACCAGTGTTGAGCAAACTGAGTTTGGAGTGGGAGAGTATTATAAGAGAATGGTTAGAACAAATGTTCTGTATGTGTTTTTGCCACATTTTGAAATTTTTAATCTGATGTTGTATTAGTTGCTTCAGTTTAAAGTTGCGAATGTGTGCATGCTTTCATTGCATGGCTCTTTAACTTGGTTGCATATCTTTCTTGACATGACTGATTTTTCTTCAGTTTTCTAGAATCTCTGATTAAAATCCGAAATCGACACAATGATGTGGTGCCAACCATGGCTCAGGGAGTTATTGAATATAAGGAAAAGTATGGCTTTGACCCATTTATTAGTAGTAACATTCAATACTTTCTGGACCGTTTCTATACCAGCCGTATTTCATTTCGAATGCTAATCAACCAACACAGTAAGTCCTTTGACTTTGTAATAAAGTTAAAAGCTAATTAAAGTATGAGCTATGAAAAGGAGTTGCCTTTTAGGAGAGTTTGTTTGAGCAAATGACCTGCAACAATGACACCGTCCATTCTTTTTACTTTGAGCTATTTTAAATCCACGTTCTAGACTGAAATTGTTCTGTATGGAGTAGAAAAAAGGTAGAGATCCAAGGTAGCTGGATTTCAATTGATGGATATTGCTTGCTGGCTGTATATAGAAGGTACTGAATGGAGCTTGTTTGAAATTGAAAGCAGGAGAATAATTTCATTGGCAAAGCTGATGATCTATGACCTGATGAAAATAAATTTATGGCTTTAAACCTGCATTGAATTTCTTAATGGAAAAGGTCGCATTTATCTTAAAGCTAAATTCCTGTAAGCAATTAAAAATCTTCCAGAGCATTCTGGTTCAGAAGTGACACCAGGATCAATGGAACCCCTCTCATTTAATTTCTTGGCTTGGTTGGAACATTTGTAGATGCCTACCTAAGTATTTTCCATTGTTTAATTTGATACCAATGGACTTTGGAAATTTTATTTCAAGTAACAGGTATTGCATGAATATGTAAATATTTATTTTAATTGAATATTCTTTTCAACTTACCCAATGATAGGAATAATTGGGAACAGTGGCATAGTGGTTATGTTATTAGACTAATAATCCAGACTAATGACCTGGAAAATTCAGTTCAAATCCCACCGCAGCAGCTAGGGAATTATTTAAATTCCCTAAATTCTCTGATTAAGTAAATAAATGGACTAAAAACTAGTATCTGTAAGGGTAACCATGTAACTACAGTTTTGTTGTAAAAACTGAACTGGTTCACCTATGCCCCTCGGGAAGGAAATCTTCTGTTCAAACCTGGTCTGACCTATGTGACTCCAAACTCTCAGCAGTGTGGTTGATTCCTAATTGCCCTCTGAAGTAACCTAGCAAGCCACTTGGTTGTCTAGAAGGCAAATCACCATCACCCACTCAATGGCAATTAAAGATGGCAATAAATGCTGACCTTGCCAGTGACACCCACATTGTGTGAATGAATAAAAAAAATGCTGCCTCTGCCAGCAGCATGCACATCACAAGGCACAAGTCAGGAGTGTGGTGGAATACTGTCCGCTTGCCTGGATTAATTCAGTTCCAATAACACTGAAGAAGCTTGTCACCATCCAGGACAAAGCAGCCCACTTTGAATAAAATAAAATTAGCTTTATCAAATTAAGCTGTGCAAATAAAGTTACAGACATTTCAGAACTGAAGAAGGCCTTTTAGTTAAACATTCCTGTGCTTTGTCAGCTCCCAATTTTCCCCATTCCATTTTAATATTTGTCTTGGTGTTTACCTAAATTCTTAAAAAGCACTGGACATGTCTTAATAACTTGCAATGTATTCCATTTTCTAATAATATTTTGAAAAAATACTTTAGCCTCTTTTTACATTTCTAGTACTAAATGTAAACTTTCATGATTCACCAACCAGCAGAAATAATCTTTTATTTATTTTCTTAAACCCTTAATTTTAAGCATTTCTGTTAGAACCCTTCTCGACTGAGAATAATCCCAAGTATTTTTAAGTCATGACAATTAAGCCCTTTCATCTGCTGAATCTGTTATGTCTTCTATGCTCCAAAAGGCTTTTTAAATGAGGAGCTCAAAACTGCATGTTGCAATCCAGTAGTGTTTCAGCTAATACCTGCAGATTCATCAATCTTCCTTGCTTTCACATTGCTATTTTATGCATTTTGTTCACTTAAATACCTGTTTTTAAAGATTTATGTTTGTGCCCCTGCAGCCCCCCCCACCCCCCGCCCTTTGCTGCACCATATTGAGTGTGTTAACTTTTAGTGGTGTTTTCTTTCTGATTATGTCCCCTACATCTCCTTACCACCCCCACCCCAACTCCCAAAACACTCTCAAAGTTGAATGAATTTACATTTATGTAAACTGGACTATATGTATGAATGCTCAGCAGGCATTGGTGGATTTTGTATGTCAAACACTTCGTGATCAGCAGGTCCTTTAAAAAAGGGCCTAATTTTTTCTCTCCTAGCAAAAAAAAAATCACTCTACCACTGATGCACTGATTACTTTTATACTTTACAGTCTGAGTTTTATACCATAATGGGGAATACGTAGAAATTTGCTTTATTTAACAATTCAAATATGTTCAGTTAAATAGTTTGTCATAGATCTTGCACGTATAAGGCACCTCAGCCAATTAAGTACCTTTGAAATGTAGTCACTGTTGTAAATCAGGAAAAAGAAGCAACCAGTTGCACACAGCAAGATCCTACAAACAGCATTGGCATAAATGACCTAGTAATCTGTTGAGGGATAAATGTTGGCAGGCACGCAAGGAGAATTCCAGTGTTCTTCTTTAAATAATGACATGGAATATTTTACACCCGAAAAGAAAGACTGGACCTTGATTTAACATCCTACCCTAAAGACAGCATCTCTGTCAATGGAGAACTCTCTCAGCCTAGATTATGTGCTTATGTCTCTAAAGTCCACAATCTTCTAAGTGGTGAGGGTGCTACCACTAAACAAAGACTTTTGTTTTTAATCATTCATGGGATGTGGGCTTCGCTGGCTGGGCCAGCATTTATTGCCCATCCCTAGTTGCCCTTGAAAAGGTTATGGTGAGCTGCCTTCTTGAACCACTGCAGTCCATGTGGTGTAGGTACACCCACAGTTAGGAAGGGAGCTCCAGGATTTTGACCCAGCGACAGTGAAGGAACGGCAATATGTTTCCAAGATAGGATGGTGAGTGACTTGGAGGGGAGCTTCCGGGTGGTGATGTTCCCATCTATCTGCTGCCCTTGTCATTTTAGATGGCAGTGGTCGTGGGTTTGGAAGGTGCTGTCTAAGGAGCTTTGGTGAATTCCTGCAGTGCATCTTGTAGATGGTGCAAGATGCAAAAAAGGACTGACAGTCAGTGAATATAACACTGCACACATGGTTTTGCTGTGACACATTATTTCTATCAGATTACACATTATATCTTGGAAAACTACTCTTGGATGTTAATTTGTCCAAAGATTGATTAAATGCCTGACTAGGAAATAATTCACAAATTAATTTATGGAGTTCATCATGTGCTGGTCCAACTCTAGCTCATTTGTTGTGTTCCCTGTTGTTATTATGAATCATATTGTTACAGTACTGTTAAATTTCTTTTTTAAATCTGCACTCTGATGTTATTTGACCTCTGATGTTGGAGTACTGCTTTGTAATCCACTCGCACTCATTCTATGCTCTATTGTAAGTCCATAATGCCTGCAAGTTAGTATTTTTAACTAATTTTTCTTGAGTTGCTGAAATTTAGCTACGCTCTTAGAAATGGCCAGTTTTCATTTGTTTTCTTACTAACCTTTCTGTCAGATTTCCACTCCCCATGGACTCCTTAATGGTGGCCAGTTCCATAGCCATTGGTTGCCCTTTAGCAACTCATCCAATATTTTGTGTGACTCTTGATTGAGTATTGGATCAAAATCCTAACAGCATTGTGGCACTACATTTACCACATGCACTGCAACAGTTCAGGAAGGTGGCCCACCACCATCTTCTCAAGTGCTGCTGAAGGTGGCTAATATATGGTCACCTTGCCTGTCATGCCCACAGCTCAAAGAATGATTTTTTTTTAAACCTGATTCAACTTCAGTAACTTTCTTGTGTGCTACTGATATAATAACCAGAATACACCTTGGCCTTACCAACCTGTTCCTAACTTAGAGAAATTGGATAAGAAGGGTGTGTTTCTGTAGGAATAGAATTCACACTCCCTATTGGGTATAAAGAAACTTCCTATCTCTGAATTTCTCACTAACTTGGATTGGAGATTCTCAAACTTAATAATGGTCAGTTTGTCATACAGACCCCCATCTAACCAAAATAAGCTGCTCATTCATCATTTAGGATTGACGGCCTGTAGTATATCACAGCGAACCGTATATTAAGATTATTTATCACAATCTTGTTGCACAGAAAATGAATGTTTAGTAGGAATCTGTCTGTTTAAGCAAAATTGAATTAGGTAATACCATTGAACCCCAGTACATGTCTGAATATGACATAAAGCAACAAGACTGATAGACGTCTACAGCACAGAAGGAGGCCATTCGGCCCATCATGTCTGTGCATGTCATCAAAGATCTGACTACACTAATCCCATTTTCCAGTGTTTGGCCCATAGCCCTGGAGGCTATGGCAATGCAAGTGAATATCTAAATACTTCTTAAATGTTAAGAGAGTTTCTGACTCAACCACCCTTTTGGGCAGTGAGTTCCCGACTCCTGCCACCCTCTGGGTGAAAAAAAATTCTCCTCAACTCCCCTCTTAGCCTTCTACCTCTTACCTTAAACCTATGCCCCCCTGGTTATTGACCCCTCTACTAATGGAAAAAGTGCGTGCCTATCCACCCTATCTATGCCCCTCATAACCTTGTACACCTCTACCAGGTCCCCTCTCAACCTTCATTGCTCCAAGGAAAACAACCCCAGCTTTAAACAACTTTAAATATCTGTGAGAACTTCCATAATGTTAGGCACCAGAATAAGCAATTTTGTTTCTAAATATCTCTGTCTGTGTGTACAGTTATGCAATACTGGATTTATTTTTTGTTTGCCTCAAACATGCTTTTCTGCAGACCAGGGCTATTATAACATTGTAATTTCATGATTTGTTACCAGAGGAAATATGATGTCTCAGAATATTTAATGAGCTTTACATTTGGTGCGATTATCTAATTCTAGTCAACTTTAGTTAAAGAACTCCTGATCTATTGTATGTTTTTTTTATTTATTCACTGCAGCTCTCCTCTTTGGGGGCAACACAAATCCAGCACATCCTAAGCATATTGGAAGTATTGATCCAAACTGCAATGTTGCTGATGTTGTTAAAGGTGAGCAATACCATAAAGAGCAAAATATCTGTAAGACCCTTAATAACAAAATATTTCAAATTCATAATTAACCAAAAGCTTTCCAATCGCTAGCCAAGGTTCCGATTGCTTCATCAAATGGTTTGTATGAATACTTTGGCCTTGAAATTCATTGACACTGCTCCTGTTAAACAGGTTTAAAAGCAGAGTATTCAGTGTGGTGAATGATGCACGCACGTATGTTCTGAGCTGGAAATGAACCTTTGACCATATTGGTGCAGACATCAAATGTGATGTTCAGGGCCTATGCCTGTGACAGGTGTTGGCCCCTTTGCATATGCAAACAAGGGGATGAAAACCTGTTTGATGCCCCTTTACCAATTAGTTTATCCTGAACGTAGCTGGCACTACCCACATCCATGTTTTTATCACTTACATAGAAACTAGGAGCAGGAGTAGGACATTCAGCCCTTCGAGCCTGCTCTGCCATTCATTATGATCATGGCTGATCATCCAACTCAATAGCCTGCTCCCGCTTTCTCCCCATACCCTTTGATCCCTTTTGCCCCAGAGCTATATCTAACTCCTTCTTGAAAGCATACAATGTTTTGGTCTCAACTACTTCTGTGGTAACAACTTCCACAGGCTCACCACTCTCTGGGTGAAGAAATTTCTCCTCATCTCAGTCCTAAATGGTCTACCCCATATCCTCAGACTGTGACCCCTGGTTCTGGACTCCCCCACCATTGGGAACATCCTTCCTGCATCTACCCTATCTAGTCCTGTTAGAATTTTATAGGTTTCTGAGATTCCCCCCACCCCCCCAAAAAAAAACCATTCTTCTGAACTCCAGTGAATATAATCCTAATCGACTCAATCTCTCATGTCAGTCCCACCATCCCAGGAATCAGTCGGGTAAACCTTCGCTGTACTCACTCTATAGCAAGTACATCCTTCCTCAGATAAGGAGACCAAACTGCACACAATATTCCAGGTGTGGTCTCACCAAGGCCCTGTACAATTGCAGCAAGACATCCCTGTTCCTGTACTCAAATCCTCTGGCTATGAAGGCCAACATACCATTTGCCTTCTTTACCGCCTACTGTACCTGCATGCTTACCTTCAGCAACTGGTGTACAAGGACACCCAGGTCTCGTTGCACATTCCCCTCTCTCAATTTATAGCCATTCAGATAATAATCTGCCTTCCTGTTTTTGCTACCAAAATGGATAACCTCACATTTATCCACATTATATGTCAGTTATCCAAACCTCTGCTCCCTGTGCTCTGTGCACTCTGTTTTATCCTGCACCAATCCCTTTCACCTACAATCCCAATACTTACTTACCTACATTAGCTCCTGATCCCACAACTTCTCCAGTTTAAAATCATTATCCTCATTCTTATGTTTAAACCATTTTATGGCCTTTCCCCTCTCTATCTCTTAACTTTTTCCAGCTCTACCATTTCTCTGCCAACTCTCCATTTGGCTGACTCTGGCTTCCTGTGAATTATTTTCCCCTTCCCCCACCATTGGCAGCAGCGTGCTCAGTCATTCAGCCATTTAGGACCCACGCTCTGACATTTCCTCCCTAAATGCCTCTGCCTTTCTGCTTCCCCTGAAAAAACACTTTTCGACGGACTTTTGGTCACCTATCCCCTGCCCCTCCACCGCCACACCCCCTCCTCCCCCCCACACCTGTGAATTTTCCTTTGGCTTGTGTTTCATTTCCGTCTGATTTATAGCTCTGTGAAGCACCTTGGCACTTTTTAATGTTTAAGAAAAGGTGCTATACGTATGCATGTTATAGGCCAATGATATCCAAATCTTTGCCTTGTGGGCAAACTGCCATCATCAAAACAACTTCTGCAAAGGTTAAGGGTCTTCAAAATGCTGCACAGATCATGCTGATTTGAGCAAATACTGAAAGAGTGTGGTGGTGGGAGAGGATGTTTAAGCCCTTTAAAATGACTGGGCCCCAAGGAGACTTGGATCAAGAGCTCACAAGCTGCATTTGGCCTATTGGTCGCACCTTGAATCTTCACCTTCATCTGATATATGTACCTTGATTAGGTAAAACCACTGTTTGGAAATATAATTATAAATATTTTTACCCTTTTTCAGTGTGCTGAAGAGGACCTGAAATTGTATTAACAGCATATTGGGCTGGATTAAGTGCAATCAGCCAAATTCAGTAATTACTCTAGTGTACTTGTCAGTTACAGCACCTGAACTTTTCTAGATAAGAAATAACTGGCATCATGTGCATGCTAGTTGCTAAATTGTTAGGAAAAAATACACCAAAGTAGCTATTGTTGTTTGTTTCTTGTTAAGTTAGAGCATTTATAGTTTTTTATCCTCTAGGAAGCCAAATCGCAACATAATCAAAAAATCCCGGAAATACCCGGCAGGCCAGAAAGCATCTATTGAGAGAGAAACAGAGTTAACGTTTCAGGTTAATGATATTTAATCAGAACTGAAGCATTAATTCTGTTTCTCTCTCCATGGATGCTGTTACGGACTGGGAGAGATGATGGGATAACTTTACCCCTTTTTTCCCTCACCCTTCCGCTGACCGCAACAAGGGGCAGAATTTTTTGTCTGGGCAGGCCAGTTGGGAGCAGGCGTGGGCAGCTGTGGAGCCGATCGCCACCTGCGATCGGCTGCGTGCCGCTATTTTACGTGGGCGGGCCAATTAAGGCCCACCCAGCATGACACACACCTAGTAGCGCTCAGCGCTATCTGTGCAGGCAAGGAGAGGAGGGGTCTGGGCTCTTTTGTGCATGCGGGCGAAAGAGTGCAGAAATCTCCCTGAGGCCTCGGGTAGATTAAGTTCATATTAAAAGTTTGAAATTAAGATAAAAATTATCCAGACGTGCCCCCTCATGCATGAGCTGGGACATGTTTATGAATTGTGAAAAAATTATTTATTTAATAAAACCTTCAGGAAACCTTATCCCGCCCGTGGATGAGGTTTCCTGAAAAGCGCAAAGGCTGCTTGGGCTCGTTGCCTGCCCACCAACCTTAAGGTTGGACGGGCAGTGTTGAGAATTACTTTAATTGGTTTATTAATGGCCTTAACAGGCCTTAGACAGTTCGGCAGTCGCCTCCGGTACGTGCCTGCCAAGCGAAAGATCTGAATGATTTGCGGTAATGTCAGGACGCACACCCGATGTCACCACGTGTCTTTTTGTGCGTCGGCATGTTCTGGCCAAGATATATTTTGAAAAGGAGTGTTTTAAACCTCTTTTGAGTTTTGTGACTTTAAAGGCCGGACATGAACAGGTTTTCTGGTAAGTTGACATCAAATGAACTGATAAACGTTTATTTGCATAACACCTAGAAAGTAAACACAACAAAACACCTTCAAACACAAGAGGAAAAATGAATATTAGAGATGGGACATGCACTTTGATTACTAACAGTGTAACAAGAAACATGTTCTAACCAGGCCTTTTAAGATGAAAAGTTTTGCAAGCCTGAAGGATTCTCTCTTGGTTTTTTGAAAACAATGGAGATTGGAAGTTTCTGGGGTTTTCATACAAAATTGTGGCTCAGCTTCTTTAGAGAAGAAATGTAATCTTGCAGATGAAAACAAATAATGCCCTCTTTTCACTGCCTGAGATGACTGCCTGTTTGAGACAGAGTTCCTTTCTTGTTGAGTGATGACCTCTGTGCTGCTGATCCCAGGTGGCCATGCTGGGTTCTCTTGTGGAGTAATAAAGTGTTGAACTCCAATCCTGCTAGATTTGGCCATGGATGGCAGCTTCGATGTGTCCCATACTGGGTTCCATCAGGCCTGGTAGACATTATCTTTTCCATTGAAATGGTGAGAGGCTGTCAATTTGCACCTGGAAAATTAATTTGCATTTTTCACTAACTTCCCAGACATTTTGTCACGTGACTTTCCGGAAACCATTTTGAGAGGGTACAGTGTCCATTAGTCCATGTTCCTTTTTCACTGCCCAATTATTTTTATGGGTGTGACGTGACTATCACAATGCTGTCCAGACTGCTGAGTATTTCCAGCATTTCCTGTTGTTATTTCAAATTTCCATCATCTGAAGTATTTTGCTTTTGTTGTGGTCACGTGATTAAGCTAAACATTTACTCCTAGACTGAGCAGATATCGTTGGCTTGCATTTTATCCATGTTTTGTCCTTTATGCACTTTGATTTTCATTTTCTTTACACAGATGCATATGAGACTGCAAAGATGCTATGTGAACAGTATTACATGGGATCCCCAGAACTGGAGATTTATGAATTTAATGGTAAATAAAATGTCCAAGATTTTTAGTCTGAAATTCATCTGTAAACAATTGTGATAATGAACTTTCAATGTATTTAATTTAATGCATAACGCAATGGCAAAAACAAAAATTCAGTCAATATCAACATTATTTACCTAATATGAAATTGCACTAACATATCACAAATGTCGTCATCTTTCAATGGACCAATGGTGATCTCTTATCTACAGTGCCAGGCAACTGATTGTTGGGCTACTTTGGATATGCTGATCAATCCTTGGAAGTGCTGGTTAGCCAAATCGTACTTGCTAACCAACAGTAGCCATAGTGATAATCTGTCAACCATATATGTTTACTAGGCTGATAGGCTTATTCTATGAGATGTCTGATTAACATGCACTGAACAGACACACCTGGAGTCATCATTTTTCCTCGGTTCAGCACAACTACACTGACCCTGTGAATTTGGATGCTTAAATCTCCAGGTCAAATTTTAATTTTTTTCCCCAAATAAAGGTTGTTTGTTAGCCGTCCTCTACTTATTGAAATGACTTGCAAAAGAATTTCTGAGCTCTTCCACAAGATTTGCTTTTAATACCTTAATTAGTTATCTTTGCAGAAAATCAAAATATGTTATGCTTTGCTCATAGCTCAGCTGAGTTTGAATGAATGGTTGTCTCCAGAATTAGAGATGTGTTTGGAGTATTATATACCTGAACAAGAAAGCGAAAGAAGAGTTTCACTAATGAATGAACTTGTGTATTTATTTTAGCTAAAACACCTGTGAAACCTATCCAAGTGGTGTATGTACCCTCACATCTCTTTCACATGTTGTTCGAACTTTTTAAAGTAAGTTGGCAATTTTTGTTGCACGTGCATGATAACTGAGGAAAGTAGAAAAACAAAAATTTTTGTGCTTGCACTTGTGGAAGCTTAAGGGACTTCCGTTGTGGTTTACCTGTATTCCTGGATGAATGCTAGTGATCATTAATCTGCAAATTTTATTATATATTATTTGTTTTAGAGTTAACAATAAGATGCAGATATTGAAAGCTTAAATGAAACAAACTTGAGCTGAGTTTCCTTAACCTTTTACATCACCTATAAGAAGGGTAGACACCATTCAGCCCCTCGAATCTGTTCTACCATTCAACAAAATCATGGCTTATCTGTGCTAACTCCATTCAGCCATCTTGGCTTGATATCTCTTGGTGAGCAAAATATTTTTCTCCTATTAAAATTACTAATTGAGCTAGCATTACTGCTTGTGGGGGGGGAAGCTCCATATTTCTACTTTTTTTGCATGAACATCTTTTTTAAAATTCTTTCATGGGATTGTGGGCATTAGCAAAAATTTGTTACTAGTCTCATCTCCAATTGCCCTTAAAAAGGTGGTGGTCAGGTATCTTATTAAACTTATTATTTATTTGCACTGTATTTCCTAACTTCTCTCCTGTGCTTGATTTTAAAGTTTCATATTCCTTCTCTTTATCCTATATTCCCCCACCAGAGGTTTCTCTAGCCACTCTATCAATTTTTTTCAAAATCCTAAAAGCTTCAATCAAATCACCCCTTAACCTTTATTTCAGGAAATACAAGCCTACCTTAACTAATTTCCTTGCATTCCTAGGAACTTCTAGTTAAACTGAACTACACTCCTGCCAAAGCCAATATATCCATTCCTGGAAAAACATCACCCCTTCTATATTATGGCCCTCTAATTATAAAGGCTTTTTGATTTTTTTTTTTGCACCTGACTACATTTTAGTGATCTTTGTATTTGGGCCCCTAAATCTCTTTAGCCCTCTGCTGTTCCTAGCTAGTCCCAGGCAACATAGATCAGTATGGCTGGTTTTATCAGTGTGTTATTTCTTAAACTTTTTTTGCCCTGTTACACGTGCATTAATCGTCATTGAACAAAGCCTTCGTGGTATCTCAAACAAAAATAAAAATACCTGGAAAAACTCAGCAGGTCTGGCAGCATCTGCGGAGAGGAACACAGTTAACGTTTCGAGTCCGTATGACTCTTCAACAGAAGTAAGTAAAAATAGAAAAGAGCTGAAATATAAGCTGGTTTAAGGGGGGGTGGGTGGGACGGGTAGAGCTGGATAGAGGGCCAGTGATAGGTGGAGATAGACAAAAGGACAAAGAGGTGTTGAAGGTGGTGATATTATCTAAGAAATGTGCTAATTAAGGGTAGAAAGCAAGACAAGCAAGGTACAGATAGCCCTAGTGGTGGTGGGGTGGGGTGAAGGGAAGGGATCGAAATAGGCTAAAAGGTAGAGATAAAACAATGGATGGAAATACATTTAAAAATAATGGAAATAATAGGTGGGAAAAGAAAAACCTATATAAATTATTGGGGGAAAAAACGGGGGATTGGAAAGGGGGTGGGGATGGATGATCTAAAATTGTTGAACTCAATATTCAGTCCGGAAGGCTGTAAAGTGCCTAGTCGGAAGATGAGGTGCTGTTCCTCCAGTTTGCGTTGAGCTTCACTGGAACAATGCAGCAGGCCAAGGACAGACATGTGGGCATCTTCGTGGTATCTTCCAGGCTACTGTATAGGTGCATACTCGTATTCCAAAAATACTCTGGTCTCATCTTTTTGGATCGGGAATGAATGACTTCCCATTTACATGCGTTGAAATCAGTGTTCTGACTAAGGCCATGCAGCCATGCAAAAGAATTTAAAGGGACCGCATACTTAAACAAATTAGCTGCACACTTCAAACTAACAATTAAGAGGATTTGTTTGTTGAAATCCAAGTTTTGACCATTCACTTAATTGATCAATGTCTCTTGTAACTTTATGCTCCTACCTATGCTACTTACTATGGCACCAACCTTTTGTGTCATCAGCAAACTTGGATATGTGGCTCACTGTGTTTATTATTGTTTTAGTTAACAATGAATTGTTAGGGCCCTACCAGAGATCCTTACAGGTCACCACTAGTTGCTTCCTTCCAATTAGAGTACATACCCATTATACCTACACCCTTAATTACAAGCATGTCAAGGTGCAAATGCGCAGCACACACCATTAGATTGAAACTCTTTCGAGTTATCAACAGTCACAGATTGCAACTCTTTTGAGTACAATCACAGTTCTTGGTTTCCGGGAGTGGGACATGAACCCACAACCCTCTGATTCAAAGGCGAGGGTGCTATGAACTGAGCCACAGCTGACACCTCAACCATTAGATTGAAAATGTACCTCATCAATGCAGCATGGAATTTCATGCTCTTCATTAAAGCTGAAATTAATTTTTCCCTCAACTGACTGTGTCCTATTCCAACAGATTTACGGCAGTAATACCAATTGACTGATTTTAAGCAGCTTCAACCACATATGCCATCATTTAAGTGGCCTATTTCTACCTCCTTGCATCACCCGACTCCACCCCTTCTTCACACCTGCCTTCCATGTTCAAACCTCCATAGACTTGACATAATCCAAAACTCTGCTCTCTCTGTCCTAGCTTGCACCAAGCCCTGTTCACCAATGTTTCCACTAAGCTTTTGTGAGTGTGCACCTGGGCAGTAGCCAAGAAGATACTGTGCAGGCCTTGGTCAATGGTAATTGATGCACATGTGTGACGGCACGCAAAAAAAAATGAAAGAAACCACACACTGATAAAACCAGCCATGCACAACAACTAAATTTTAATTGTGTTTGCTGATCTGCGTTGTATGCCGGTTAAGCAACGCCTCAGTTTTAAAATTCTCAACCTTGTTTTCAATTTCTTACATGGCCTCACCCCTCCCTATCTCTGTATTCTCCTCCCAGATATCTGTGCCTCTCTAATTATGGCCTCTTGAGCATCCCCAATTTTAATGGTTCCACCATTGGTGGCTGTGCCTTAAGCTGCCTAGTCCCTAAACTCTGGAATTCTCTCTCTAAACCTCTCCAATTCTGTACTTTGTTTTCCACCTTTAAGATGTTCCTTGAAACCTACCTCTAATCAAGCTTTTGGTCATCTGCCCTAAAATCTTCTCATGCGACTCAGTGCCAAATTTTGTTAAATGACTCTCCTGTGAAGCACCTTGTGATATTTTATTATATTAAACGTGCCATATACATGCAAGTTTCACTTCCTTCCATCTTTAGCTGCCAAATTGGTTAACCAATTAACCACTAATCAGAATATTACTCCGACTAGTGCCATGGGCTGAACCACCCGTTTCTGTGTATCTATTCCGGAAGTTAAACACTTCCTGGTGTCTACCCTAGACATGTCTGTCACCAACTTAGGGTCTTGTAAATATTACTTTCTCCTCTTCATTGACAGCAGTCACACCTGTAAGTGTATACCATTTCCCTTGTATGCTGGAGTAGACACACAGCGTCCAGTATCTGTGTCTGAAAACATGAGCCAGCAGTATAATAATTGTGTACCCCCTTTATGTTCTGAATTTGATGTTTTTTTTTTTGCAAGTGTCTCTGTGCTTTTCCAAACTTTTGAAGACATGCCAAGGAAACACCTGACAAGACAAAGCTAGATGTGAATTGTTGCATTGCTTTATTTCAAAATAAACAAACATACAGAGCAACATTTATGATTGGATTTACTTTAAAACATACAGCTTATCCTTGTTTAATTAATTTGTTTTCCTGCAGTGGGTCATCTTGCTTGACTTAATTGATTGTGGTGATTGGCTTGATTTCAAATTAGTTCTAATGGTGTAGGGGTCACTTGCATGGCCAGCATTTAGTGCCTACTTTTAGTTACTCTTAAGCAATGTATCTCTTAAGTACTGTAAAGCACTCTTCATTTAAGCCTGGCAGAAGTTTTCCCTTTCAGTTGGCCATGTCTTTGTCTTTTCATCTTCCCACTTTCACATCTTGAATGGAGGGCCTATATCATTGCAAGCCTGTCTAACATTAAAGACCATGGACTTCTTAACACAGTGGGTGTTGTTAACACAGACTAATAAATTATTTAACAGTTTTTTGGGAAAATAACATCACTAGTTCGCTTATTAGCATTTTAACCACCTTCCGTCTAGGTACATATTTTTAACTTGTGTGAATATGCCTTATTTTAAAAAACACAACTATTAAATGTAACTGGCCTTCAAAGCATTTTTATGGAAAATTGATCACAAAATCCTGCAGAATTGCGTTGTCCTCTGTGACTTGAACGCCATTTAGATGTGCTGGGAATGCAGGATCAATGAATTTATCCTTAACGTTAATCATATTGATGTATGGGACTTCTGTTTACCACAGAATTCAATGAGAGCTACTGTGGAACTTCATGAAGGGAGAAAAGAAGGTTACCCTCCGATCAAAACTTTGGTGACACTGGGGAAAGAAGATTTGTCTATTAAGGTTAGTACAGCAACTTTATTACTTTTGTTTTTATCCAATATATCGAATATAAATGGCTATACTTTGTTCTACTCATGAATTGTCCTAAAATAAGTATACTTTACTAAATAGTGATGGCATGTTGGTAGAAAATAAGTACTAAAGGACTATTTATCTTTATTCAGCACTGTTTTGAAGATCTGTGCAAAAATAACTTGACAAAAAGTGAGTAAAAGTATTGTTTATTTTGCATATCAAGGTATTGTTATGGTCACACCGATGAACATACTTGAACAGCATTCTGCATCTTTATGGTCAGTTCAAAGTTCAATGCAGACTTGCTGTTAATGAGCAGTAAGAATTTGAAGTTGACAATTTTCAGGGGGGGATTGTGATTGCAGTAGGGAGATTGGGATCACCTGGAATATGGTAATTGGAGTGTGTCATCTTGATCCACGAAGACTTGCACAAACGATACATTTTCTGCAATGCAGGACCAGTAGAAGAAATTATCATTGCCTTCATCTTTAATGCCGCAAGTGCCTTCCAAGAATCCAAAGGAAACATCTCCAGAATCAGTTACTTGGGGGGCAAGAGTGCAGGAATGTCAACCTCTGCAATTGCGCAACTGGTTTGAGGTTCTTTCAGCTTATTTGGATGAGAGTGGGGGCTGCAGGATGGATGAGCTGACTGACCATGGCACTGTGGTACAGGAAGCCCTTCAGGAGGTCGGGGAAGCAAAAAGGAATGTAGTGGCAGTAGGGGACAGTATAGTGAGGGGTATTGACACTGTTCTCTGCAGCAAGGAACAAGAGTCCAGATGGCTGTGTTGCCTGCCTGGTGCCAGGGTTCGAGACATTTTCTCAGGGCTGGAGAGGAACTTGTAGTGGGAGGGGTTGGATCCAGTTGTCGTGGTCCATGTAGGTACCAACGACGTAGGAAGGAGGTTCTGCCTGGTCAGTATGAGGTTCTAGGCACCAATTTAAGAAGTACAATGTCAAACGTAATAAGCTCTGGATTATTACCTGAGCCACGTGCAAATTGGTATAGGGCAAATAAGATTAGAGAAATTGATGCATGGCTGAAAGACTTGTGTGGGAGAAGTGGGTTCTGGCTCGAGCACTGGCATCAATACTGGGGAAAATGGGGGCTGTACCGTTCAGATGGTCTACACCTGAACTGTTCTAGGACCAGTGTTCTAGCGAGCTGCATAACTAGGGAAGTAGAGAGGGCTTTATGCTAAACAAGGTGGGGGGGAGGGCGGGGGGGTTAAGGGATCAAGCTAGGGTAGATGTGGCAAATCAAGGGGTAGAGTCAAGGCAGGAAAGCAAAATAGTAATATAGGAAATGAGGGTCAGAGAAAGACAGGAAGGAACAGAGAGAAAATACATAAGAATGCACCAACAGTCGACTAGATGTTACAAAGAGAACAAAAAGAGAAAACGAAAGGCCCTGTATCTGAGTGTGCGTAGCATTCATAACAAAGTGAATGAATTGATAGCGCACATTGACCTAAACAAATAAGATCGGCTAGCCATTACGGAGATATGGTGGCAGGATGATGAGGATTGGGTCCTGAATATCGAGGGGTATATGACATTCAAGAAAAATAGGAAGGTAGGTAAAGGTGGAGGGGTAGCACTGTTAATCAAGGATGGCATTGGTGCAGTAGTTAGAGATGACCTTGGTTTAGGAGTTCAGGTTGTAGAATCTGTTTGGGCGGAGGAATAGTCGAGGAAAGAAGTCACTAGTGGGAGTGGTCTACAGGTTACTAGCCTGGATAAGGAGTTCATAGAATGCTTTCGAGATGGTTTCTTAGAGCATATTCTGGAACCAACCAGAGAGCAGGTTATATTAGACTTGGTATTGTGTAATGTGACAGGATTAATTAATGACCTCAGAGTGAAGGCACCCCAAGGTAGTAGAGACCACAATATGATTGAATTTTACATCCAGTTTGAAAGAGAGAGGAGTGGGTGTAAGACTAGTGTTTTAAACTTAAATAAGGGCAACTATGTGGGCATGAAAGCAAAGCTAGCTGAAGTGTACTGGGATACTAGGCTAGGGGATAAATCAGTAGAGGAATGGTGGCAGACATTTAAGGGGATATTTCGGAATACTCAGCATAAATATATTCCTACTACAGAGAGAAATTCTAAGGGAGGACCCGCCACCTGTGGTTAACGGAAGAAGTTAAGGAAAGCATCAAACTTAAGGAAAAAGCATATAAATGTGTAGAGATGAGTGGCAGGTCAGATGATTGGTCAGAATATAAATAACGGCAGAGAATGACTAAAATGTTAATCAGGAGAAAGAAATTGGAGTATGAGGGGAAGCTAGCTAGAGATGTAAAAACAGCAAGTTTCTACAGGTATTTAAAAAGGACAAGAGTTAGCAAAGTGAGTGTTGGTCCTCTAGAGAATGACAATGGGGAGTTAATCATGGATAATAAGGAAATGGCGGATGAAATGAACAAATATTTTGCTTCTGTCTGCACTATGCAAGATATAAAAAACAGCTGTAACTCAAGAGGTGGAAGGGAGTGAGGAACTTGGTGAAATTACAATCACTAGGGAAGCAGTACTGAGCAGACTGATGGAGCTGCGGGCTGGCAAGTTCCTGTATCCTAGAGCGTTAAAAGAGCTGGCAAATGAGGTAGTTGATGTTAATTTTCCAAAATTTGCTAGATTCTGGTAGAGGTTCCATCAGACTGGAAAGTAGCAAACATAACCCCTCTATTCAAGAAGGGAGGGATGCAGAAAACAGGAAACTATAGACCAGTTAGCTTGACGTCTGTCATGGGGAAGGTGTTAGTATTGATCATTAAGCAGGTTATAGCTGGGCACTTAGAAAAACTCAAAGTAATCAGGAAGAGTCAGCGTGGTTTTGTGAAAGGGAATCATATTTAACCAATTTATTGGAGTTCTTTGAAGGAGTAACATGTGCTATGGATAAAGGGGAGCCTGTAGACTTACTGTACTTGGATTTCCAGAAGGCATCTGACAAGGTGCCAAATTAAAGGTTATTACAGAAAATAAATGTTTATGGTGTAGGAGGTAACACATTAGCATGGATAAAAGATTTGTTGGCTGGCAGAAAACAGAGAATGCATAATTGGGTCTCTTTCTAATTGGCAGGATGTGACGCGTGGAGTCCTGTAGGGGTCTGTGCTGGGGCCTCAACATTTTACAATTTATATCAATGATTTAGATGAGGGGAGCAAAGGCATGGTAGCTAAATTTGCAGATGACTCAAAGAAAGGTAGAAAAGTATGTTATGAAGAGGTCGTAAGGGGGTAGCGGATGGATGTTGATAGGTTGAGTGAGTGGGCAAAAATCTGGCAGATGGAGTATAATATGGGAGAATGTGAAATTGTTCACTTTGGCAGGAAAAATAAAGAAGCAGAGTATCACTTAAATGAAAAGTGGCTGCAGAATTCCGATGTGCAGAGCGATCTAAGTATTCTAGTGCATGAATCATGAGTTAGTATGTAGGTACAGTAAGTAATTAAGGCTAATGGAATGCTATCCTTTATTACTAGAGTAATTGAACATTAAAAGTAAGGATGTTATGCTTCAGTTAGACAGGGCATTGATGAGACCACTTCTCGAATACTGTGTGTAGTTTTGGCCTCCTTATTTAAGGAAGGATATAAGTGTGTTGGAGGCGGCTCCGAGGAGGTTTAATAGAATGATACCTGGAATGAGCGGGTTGTCTTATGAGGAATGGTTGGACAGACTGGGCTTGTTTCCACTGGAGTTTAGAAGAGTGAGGGGTGACTTGATTGAAGTATATAAGATCCTGAACGGTCTCAACAAGGTGGAAATGGAAAGGATGTTACCTCTTCTGGGTGGGTCCAAAACTAGGGGGTGCTGTTTTAAAATTAGGGGTGCACTTTTAGGATGGAGATGAGGAGAATTTTTTTTTGAGGGTTGTGCAGTATTGGAACACTCTGCCTCAGACGGTGGTGGAGGCAGGGTCATTGAATATTTTTAAGGCGGAGGTAGAAAGATTCTTGTTAGACGAGGGAATCAAAGGTTATTGGGGGTAGATGGGAACGTGGAATTTGAAACAGACAGATCAGCCATGATTTTATTGAATGGCGGAGCAGGCACGAGGGGCCAATGGCTGCCTTCTGCTCCTATTTCATATGTTCGATACACAATTTTGTGAAGTTCTCTTGGAGACACATTTGAGTGCACAACAAAAGACAATCTTCTGGAAAAACTATTCTTAACTTTCATGGGTGGAAGTACTATTGAATAATAAAGTTGGACCATCTGCGAGAAACGGTTTTAATCATTCATTAAAATTCTCTTTTTTTTCTCTCCATCTAACATTTCATGCCATCCATAGAGTCTGTTGGGGAAGGTAACTAAATTGTTTTAGCTTTGTCTTCAATCATTTTTCTACTTGTGCAGATATCTGATAAAGGGGGCGGTGTTCCTCTGCGGAAGATTGACCGTCTATTTAATTATATGTATTCAACTGCTCCCAGCCCCAGCTTGCAACCATCACAGGCTGCTCCTCTGGTATGTGCTTCTTACATTATCCACTCGCTACAAGGAGCTGTAGAATCAAACATCCCAAAAAAAAATCAACTTTTAAGATTATAACCTGCACAAAATTAGAGATTAGCGTATCTTTTTTATAAGCTATTAAATTCCAAAATTGAATGTAATTGTTTTGGAAATGTGACCAAGATAGCAAATCATTGATATCGCTTTTTTATATGTATGCTCAGTTGTAGCTAATTATCAAAAGAAAGTCAGAGTGTTAATATCTTATGTTTAAAAGTATCTTAAATATCATCTGTCATGTTATGGAGCTGATGGAATAGACCAGGTGGTTTGTTTGATTATTTTTTTATTTACTTGTACACTCGTCCTTCATATGCCAAAAGATATCCACATCCCAAATTCAGAATGTTGACAGGGAAAGAGTATTTAATTAAGAAAGAAGTGTGTTTTTTTTTGTTATAAACACTAATCTCATCTATATACTTCTTGACTAACAACACAGTTATCCTACAGAATCACTCCGATAACATAAGTGGTTTTGTGGATTAATATAGAAGTTGGTGTTTGGGACTTTGTTGGCTGTGCTGTTCTGAATGACTGAGCTAAGAAAAGTGAGTGCCAACTTTGTCACAAAACTGTGTCCCTTTAATTCTGAAATCTGTTTTTTCAACTTTCAACTGACTGGAAATTTTGCAATTTGAAATGAGGCGGAACAAACTACTTAAAAATACAGGGCCACCATCTGAGGTGAAGATGAAAAAGCAAACAAGATGCCCTCGGAATGTGAAAAGAGGAACGTTTCCTATAATTCAAAGATCCACCAAAACTCATCACTGTCTTAAGGAAGAGACATTAAAATGCAAAGTGCCCAAAACCTCCTGGAAATACACAATGGGTAAAGTATAACAGGCCAGGCTGCAGCTACTGCAAAGGGATTGTAAGTGACACAGAGGGTGTCAAGAAAGTTTTCAGCAGAGGAAACAGGCTGAAAAGCTGTGCTCTCCCTCTTTTGGAAAAAAGTGTGTGTCACCCGGTTCAAGAAGCCAACTATCAGAAACCTACCAGCGAACAGAGATTTCATAATAATTGTAACATCTACATCTGACCACATCCAGAAAATCAACTAACCCAACTCAGGTGCAATATTTAACAAGCTACGCCCTGAGGACAATCAAAGGGACTGGACCGATATTCTTTTAATTGGACTCTAACTTCCCTTATTTCTGATACCTGTGTGTGTGTATGGGAGTTATGTTTTATGGTGGTTATAAATTTGTTCTTTGTTTGACTCAAGAAAATCTTGTTTGATTTGCTCCTTATTGTTCGCTGCATTAATAGTCAAATACATTTGGATTCTGAAAAGGCATATCCTTGTGAAAAAGAAATTTAAATCTTTGTTGTGACCAACCGAGGAGGTTGAACAGAGGGAAGCCAGTTCATTCCTCCTCACCCGGTCATAATAAAATTGGCGGTTCATAACGGGAATTTGTTCCCACAGACAGGCGGAAAAATTGGAGTGGGAAAAGAAATGGTTCCTTCAAAAGCAATTTAAAAATTGCAAAAGGTTTTCTTGGATCCATAATACTGAAGTGCCAAAATGTCCACATTCAATGTCAATGCTTTCGTAGAGCAAGATGAGATAACTGGCAAGAAGTTAAGGGCACTCGTTGGAAGAATTAAAAGGTGTAGCTGGGCATTTGGAGGTGGAGTTCCAAAAGGGTAGCCTAACAGTTTTAAAGTGGCCAGCCCAACACTGGCCCTTGTTGTTGCAAAGTAAGCTGAAGGGAAGAGCTCACGAGGTTTACTCCCTCTTGCCTGAGGAAAGTGCAACCAGCTATGAGGCATCAGAAAGAGCTATTTTAAGTGCCAGCCAGTTAGCGCTGGAGATGTGCCATCAGAATTTCCATACCTGGAATTTGAACAGCTTAAGTAACTCACTTTTGACCAGTGGGTACAAGCACTTAAAATTGAGGCCACCTACGAAAACCTTTGTGAAATAATTCTCGTGGAGTTCAAAACCTCCATACTTTTACAGATAAGAACTCACATAGAGGAACAGAACCCTGGCCCATGATTATGAGCTTATCCATAAACCTTCATCCGAAGAAAACCCTTCCCTAGTCAACCCCAACCAGCTGAAAAGGATAGAAGGTGGGAGAGTGATGGGAAACTGAGCACCTATGAGAAGGGACAGCTGGAAACATGGGGTCCTCAGACTAGAAAGGATGATGCTGAGAAGAGGAGTGAGGACAAGAAGCCTGTGTGTTTTAACTGCCTCAAGGTAGGACACCTGTGCATTGATTCCTGGAGGTTATGGGATAAACCCGTGTGATTTGTTGGGGTACACAAGCCCCAAACAGAAAATGGGAGTCAGACAGAGAGCATAGTAGACCAGACTATGCCCCTGACTGCGATAGCACATCCCTGTAGATGCACTATTGAGAGTGCGGGTGAGTTTAAAAAAAACTCGTGAGAGTTACAAGGATTTTGTATCGGAAGGTAGAGTGGCCATGTTTCCCCAGAGCAAGACAAGTAAGCCTATAGTGATACTGAGGGATACAGGGGCCAGCCAAACTCTACTGCTGGGAAAAGACATGACCTTTCCACCAGAGAGTGCAGAAAGTGCCAAGGTGTTGGTAAAACGTACTCAAGTGGGGTTCATGCCAACGTTCTTTATACTGAATGCACCTTGAGTGCAACCTTGTGTCAGGACTGGTGATCAAGGAAGTCATCCCAAGGTTGCCTGTGGACAGGGTCGACCTGCTCTTTGGCAATGACCTAGCAGGATCGAAAGTGACAACATCCCCGATAGCCACAGAGAAGCCAACCGAGTTCAAGGAGACAGAACAGCTGCAGAAGAAAGTGCCCCGATAACATAAGTAGTTTTGTGGATTAACCTGGAAATTGGTGTTTGGGTTTCTCTTGGTGGTGCTATTCTGAATGACTGAGCTAAGAAAAGTGAGTGCCAACTTTGTCACAAAACCCTTTAATTCTGAAATCTGTTTGTTCTACTTTCAACTGACTGGAAATTTTGCAATTTGAAATGACACGGAACAAACTACTTAAAAATACAGGGCTACCATCCAAAGCGAAGGTGAAAAAGCAAACAAGATGCCCTCAGAGTGTGAAAAGAGGGCCATTTCCTATAATTCAAAGATCCACCAAAACTCATCACTATCTAAGGAAGAGACATTAAAATGCAAAGTGCTGGATATTGAAACAATGGCTGCCACAGACATACCCACCCAAAACCTCCTGGAAATACACAATGGGTAAAGTATAACAGGCCAGGCTGCAGCAACTGCAAAGGGATTGTAAGTGACACAGGGGGTGTCAAGAAAGTTTTCAGCAGAGGAAACAGGCTGAAAAGCTGTGCTCTCTCTCTTGGAAAAAAGTGTGTGTCACCCGGTTCAAGAAGCCAACTATCAGAAACCTACCAGCGAACAGAGACCTCATAATAATTGTAACAGCTACATCTGACAGCATCCACGAAACCAGCTAATCTCAATCGGCCACAACGTTTAACAATCTATGCTTTGAGGGCATCAAAGGACACTTAACCATATATTCTTAACTTTTTAAATTAGACTCTAAGTCCCCTTATTTCTGATAACTGTGTGTGACATCACTTTTTTATTTTTTTTCTCTGGTTTAGTGGTTAATAAATTGCTCTTTCTTTGACTTAAGAAAGCCTTGTTTGACTGGCTCGTTATTGTTTACTGCATAAATAGTTAGATACATTTGGATTTGAAAAAGGCATAGCCTTGTGAAAAAGAAACTTAAACCTTTGTTGTGACCAGTCAAGGAGGTTGAATGGAGGGGAGTGAGTTCCTTTCTTTTCACTTGGTCATAACAACTTTTTCATCTCTGGCTCCTCAGATTGGCATCTGCATAGCTAACAAGTGTATATTTCTAGGTTACCTGAAAACTTTTCAAATTGTTTTAATTGCAACATTCAACATGCTGCCAGGTACAGGTCTAGGCTCAAAGTTGCAAAGAGGAATTTGTTAATATAAGTAGCATTTGCTACAAGCTGGAAGAGTTTTACCTTTTTTAAAAATTATGTACATAGGATGCACTTTAAAAATAATTCCTTTCATTTATCGTACTTTTCATCTGATGTAGTTCATTACACTTTGATGAATTCATAATTGTGATTTCAACTTTATCTTTTTCACTGGCATAAATCTACTCTGGAGGACCAGTTAACTTAGTTGGCCAGACAGCTAGCATGTGGATCAGATTAACGCCAACAGCACAGGATTTGACCCTCGTTCCTGCTGAGATAAACTCGGAGCCTGCCTCCTATCCCTACCCATAGTAAAAAAAAATCGTGGCACTCTGTCATGTTCAGTGAATAATCGACAAGGAGCTGCCTTGGGCAGAGGAAACGAAGACACCTTGGCAGTAGAATTGCATTTAATCTTCTATATGGAATTAAAGCAAGAAGATGGCTTTTCTTTCTGTGAAGTATAACATTTTTAGTTTTAAATGAGCAAGTAATCATGGAGCCAATCCTTTACTAGGTTACAGCTATCTTAATATCATCTGCACATCTGTTTTATAAATTAAACATGCAGTGATAAGTTCTGAGGTTACTGGTATTTAACTACTCCTTAGATTCTGATGGGTTTTTCTATGATGTTAGAATGTTTATGAATCCCTGTACCCCATGCTATTCATATTAGATCTTTTAAACACTAACTACCCATTCACGTACTTGAATAAAAGCCACGGTAGATAACTACATACATTGAAGATTTTGAGTTTTCTATCAGCTTTCTGACAGTAACTTGGTTGGAGACCTCTCTGTCTCAACACTCCCTTCCCTCATTTTTCTTTGTTTCTACTTATAAATGTGTAATATTCATCACTTTGAGGACTTAACATTTGGTTCTGTAATCTGCTCGAGTGTCTCTGGGATGCAATTTAAAGGGATAAGTGACCTACATCTAGGAGATATCAGACCTTGAAAAAATAACTATTGGCTCCAGTAATGAGATTTGGATGGCTCCTGATTGTTATCAGGCGAGTCTAAAGAGCTAGCTTCCATCAAAATCTGATGGACTGCCCAGTAACACACATCACAAGAACAGCTCAGATGGAATGTAGGCCCAAAATTGTGCCTGTAAAACAAAAACTAGGAACAATCCTAACTTCTAATGGGGATAGGAGATTATGTAAACAAAGTACTCCTTGTCACTTTTCCCTTTAACTGTTATATGTAGCAGTGCCAGCTAGAAGCTTAGCAATACCTTGTGTTTGCTAGATAGTTTTAGCCAACCAACTTCTGAGTTTGGCTAGATACTAACAACTAGCACACCCTGGGATTAAATATTTCTCCTTCAGTGCTAAGTCACGAGACCTCAACCCTTCTGCTATCATGTCTTTAGTTGTCCAGTTATTGTGTTCAATTTTTTTCATATGGTGCCGAATTTGTTTAAAATAATCAGCTTCAGCTTATTACTTTCACCATTCGCTTCAATATAGTTGATATACTCATGGCTATTTTTTGTGACCCAATATTCTTTCTCCTCTTGCACCTGTTTCCAGCCCATTGAACTTTGTTCACTTTCCACTGTTCTAGACATTTAACCTGTTGTAAGTCCCTTCACACAAACTTCAAGAAAACTGGCTATCTTTTTCTATTAAGTAGCAGTTCTTGGAGCGTATGTTAGCTCATTCCTCATACATGGAAACAACATATCCTGCCCTTTATAATTGGAGTATAGTGCAGTATGCACTTTACTTGAAACCTGTTACATCTCCAAATGACTAAGTTTTTCCAGGTCTGACAAAAGGACATCCACCTAAAACATTATAACTCTGTTTCTCTGTCCAAAGACCTGCCTCAGCTGCTGAGCATTTCCAGCATTTTCTGTTTTCAAATTTCCAGCATATACACTATTTTACTTTTGTCTACTTTAACCTCCTGTGGCAAACACTGCCCCAGTAATTTATTTCCTTGCTGAGGCTTCCCAAGGTTTTTGTTTTATTTTAAAATTTATTTTGTTGTAAGATCAATTATAGTTATACAGGTTAGTTAAATTAATAACCCTTACCTCTCCATGTCCGATAATCCAAACCAGAGGAGTTAGTAACTATCAACAAATCAGGCTAGTGATTGTTGATTAGTCAGATTGTAAGATATTGCCCAGAGGCTTAACCTTTTTAGAATCAAATCCATCAATTCACCTATTCAGTATTTTGGTGCATATTCATATTCAAATATGGGTTTTATGGTGCATTGCAGCATCAGTCTTGTAATAATATGAAGTTATTTTCAACATCAATTTTCATAAAAATATTTTTATGTAGCCTGTATTTGCATCAATTGCTTAAAATGGTTTGCTCTCATATTTTGTCATTTTATGTGAAAGTCCTGAGGTAGGTTTTGTAATAAACCTTGCATAACAATGGTCAATAAAAAAAATTCCTTATTTATGGAAAAGATTCTAAAACTGGCATTCCACTTACCAAAGAGCACCAATTTATTGGCAACACTATGCAGTTCATACAAAGAAATCTGCTCATGGGCTGAAACTTATGCTATCTTTACATAAATAGTAGCAAAACCTTTGGCATTTTAGGTACAATGGTCCTAATTTTAGATTTTAATTCCCTTCAATGCAACACATCTTTTCAGTAAAATGGTAAAATCATGTGCTCCTCCCATTCAAGATACCTTGGGCATTGAGTGTGGCTTTAGCTGTGGATTCACAGGAGTTTGATTGGCACTCATGCAACTGTATGAAAAAAAAAAGACCAGGATATTCCATATCTTATCCTTTTAAACTTGACTATTTGGCTTCAGTTCAGTTGCAGAGAGAAGTATATTTTTTAAGTCACAAATTACCCTGATTATTCTGGACCTTTAGCTAATCTAAGTTTGGCATTGTTATGGTGCTGTTGTACTGTAAGCTGGCTCTTAATTTCTGCTTGCAGGCTGGATTTGGATATGGCTTGCCAATCTCCCGCCTATATGCTCGGTATTTTCAAGGGGACCTCAAACTGTATTCCATGGAAGGCGTCGGTACAGATGCAGTCATCTATCTTAAGGTCAGCAAACATCAGCAAAGTATTAACCTTCTTACAGCCAGTTGGTGAAGGAGACCAGAAGTCAATCTTTACTTAGTTTTAGATTTATTCACAAAGTGAAACATTACAAATGTATAGTTCCTAACTCTACAACCCACCGGTGTCAATTAGTGTCTCTTTTCATACTCTTTTGAGCAAACAAGAATCAAATCAACAAATTAACTAAAGAACAACCCTTAAAGGGGTCCTGTAACTAAAACCAAAAATACTGTAACTAAAGCAAAAACTTCAACAGAAACTTATGAAATTAAAATATCATAACGAGGGCTGATGATGTACTCCAGCCTCTACAGTTGTTACTGGTCGCAGAAGGCCTTAAGCACGTGCTCCCTCTCCAGGGTGGGACACCCAGGTGCAGATATAATCATGGAAGAGAGGCAAGCACACACAGTAGCAAATATAACCCTCTATTCAACAAGTGAGGGAGGCAGCAAACAGGAAACTATAGGCCAGTTAGCTTGACGTCTGTCATGGGGAAGGTGTTAGAATTGATCATTAAGGAGATTATAGCTGGGCACTTAGGGAAACTCAAGGTAATCAGGAAGAGTCAGCATGGTTTGTGTAAGAGAAATAATTTTTAACCAATTTATTGGTGTTCTTTGAAGGAGTAACGTACGTTGTGGATAAAGGGGAGCCTGTAGATATGCTGTACTTGGATTTCCAGAAGGCATTTGATGAGGTGCCACATCAAAGGTTATTGCGGAAAATAAAAGCTGATTGTGTAGGGTGTAACACAGTATGGATAGAAGATTGGCTAGCTGGCAGAAAACAGAGTATGCATAAATGGGTCTTTTTCTGATTGGCAGGATGTGACGTGTGGAGTCCCACAGGGGTCTGTGCTGGGGCCTCAATTTTTTACAATTTAGGAGCAGGCTGACAAAGAGTTCTGTGCCCTGCCCACCATCTTCTGCACTGGGTGACCAAAGATCTGGGGCGTGGGGCTGACGTACAACCAAAATTTGAGGAGCAGGCCCTTCAAATAACCAAAACGGGGCTGCAGCCTCGCACAGTCTATGTATACGTGGAACATGGACTCCGTAAGGCTGCAGAAAATACAGGCAGCCTGGGAGTCTGTGAACCGCCTTAACCTTCTATTGCGTGGAACTGCTGCGTGCAACACCCTCCACACCAAATCCCCAATGGTACAGGGGAGGTCTCCCGTGTAGAGAGCCCTCCACTGGGGGCCCCCACCACCTCCGGACAGCAGGCGGAACAACACAGCATGCCTGGACAGTTGACAAAGGTGAGAAGTGAAGGATGTGCAGCTGCATGTAGAGGAAATCCCTCCATGCAGAGTGGAATGGCACAGAGGGACTTTCTGCGAGAAATTGTGGGGCGGAGGTTTCGGGACACAGGGCCAAAAGTGAAATTCCATCCAAACGAGGGTCAGTTCAGATGGGAGACCACTATACGCTTGAGCCACCTCAACACCTTAAGTGCAGTCAAGTCTGAGCGCCATGGTTTTAAGGCTGTAGATGGCTTTGGCCGCAAGCTGGACATCAACAGATGCGTGACGCACGAGTACCTGTGGTGCCATCCTGCCCACTGCTCCGCCATCTAGCATGTCCCTGACTCTGATCACCCCAGCAGCCCGTGCCCTCTCTTCTGCCAGCCACGTGAACCCACTTTGGTGGAGGTGCAGATTCCTGTGGAGCAACTCTTGGACAATAGCCGCTACTCTTGATGGGAGAGAGCTCTGGCACAAGGCAACCTAAAGTATCTACGATAACCTGTGCTGTAATTCTGATTTGAACCAAAGTTGCTGCGGCCGTAATGCGAAGTAATAACCACTATATGATCATAGCAACACACCTCAGCTGTAAATCCAACTCTGGTGGGATGTACATAAGTAATTATCCAGTGAGTACCCGTCACCTGTGGACACTTAACCTTAATTTATACAATTAACACAGGAGAATTCAAGTGTGGGATGTGACGAGTAAAATCTATTTTCAGAATGTTTGCAGTGACTTCTTTATTTCTGCCTGTAGTTTGAAAATATTAATTCTTTTGTTAAAAAAAAATTGTTTCTCTTAACCATCATGGAGTGCAGTGGCTGTCCATGGAACAACACTTTGATGAAGGATACATTCAGAAAGGAGAGAGGAAATAAAATTCTCATTTTTGGTTACTGTATTTTCCATCAATCAAATTGCACCCATCTCTGCACAGTCGTTTTCCTGTCGCTGTGACCAAATTTAATTTGCTATCAAGTTCCAAAATTAGTTAATAATAATGAGAATGGTTAACAGTTCTTAGAGCTTCCAAAAGTTCCCAACCTTGTGAATTTTGTTTAGCTTATGCTGCACATTTCTGAATAATAGATTGTGGTACACAGATTTCAGAGTCATCTGGTTATAACTGTCATTGGGCGAAATCCTGATTTAAAACTTTTTTTTTGGAATAGTAGTGGGATTTTGTACTGCTCATGTATTGGGGTGCAGTTTAACATTTAAATCTGTGGAGTTACATGCAAATTGGTATAGGAATAAGCAGATTAGGGAGAGGAACATGTGATTGAAGAGTTAAGTGGGAAAGAGGGATTCAGTTTTATGGGACAGTAGCACGAGTAAGTACTAGACAGGAAGGAACTGTTCCCTGTCCTAGTGGGGCAGGCTGCAGCTGAACTGGGTTAGGATCAGGATCCAAGTGGTCATGAGGACTTTAATCTAGTAAGTGGGGTGGAAAGGGCTCAGGTAGAAAAGGTAGTATAAATAATAGTGTGAAGACAAACAAAAGGGAAGCAGCTGGAGTAACAGTCCGAAATCATGCTTTGGATGATGCAGGTAAAGGGAAAACTAAAATTTTGTAAAGTAATTAAACCAGGAGAGACCAATAAGAAACCTGAGTAAGATGTTAGGACAGGTTAGGGTATGTGGACCAAATAGGTGTTATTTATACAAACACATGAGTATAAGGAACAAATTGAATGAATTGCAATGCAAGATGGTTTGACCTGGTAGCCATTATTGAGACATGGCTGCAAAACAGTCAGGTCTGGGAACTGCCAGGTTACAAGGTCTATGGAAGAGATGGGGAAAGTGGTAGAAGGGGAGTGGTTTGAGTGATTAAGGATGAGATCACTATTGATGGTAAGATAAGATGCAAGAATAGAAAAAGAGTTAAGCAGGCATTGGAAACTTATGGTAGAATTAAGTAGAAAAATATTTGTGACTATAGTAGTAATTGTGTGTAGGCCTCCCTGGTAGAATTCAGAAATGTAGAAATTAGACAAGCATGTGGCAAAGGCAGAGTAGCTTAATGGGAGATTTTAATTTTCATAGGACAAGCAGATTAGCACAAGTCAGAAAGTTAATGAATTTCTTGTGTGTTCAGGATAGTTTTCTGAAAGAGTGTCCCAGAACCAACCAGGGGGCATTCCATATCAGATTTTATAATAAGTATCAGCCAAATTTAGTTACTGTCCTAATGGTGAATGAACATTTATTTAATAGTAATCATAATATGGTCAAGTATATCATAGTGACAATTCAAATTTTTCCCTTTCAAAACTATGATTCTAGATTTTGGTAAGGCTGACTTCAGGACTTGAGACAGAGACTGTCCACGGTAAAATAAAAGCAAAATACTGCGGGTGCTGGAAATAAAAACAGAAAATGCTGAAAAAACTCAACAGGTCTGACAGCATTTGTGGAGAGAGAAACAGAGTTGATGTTTCGAGTCCGTATGACCTTTCTTCAGAGCTGAAGTGTCATACAGACTCAACGTCAACTTTGTTTCTCTCTCCACAGATGCTGTCAGACCTGAGTTTTTCCAACATTTTCTGTTTTTATTACTGTCCACAGTAAACTGGGCAAAGCTATTGTTGGGTAAAACAACAGAAGATCAGTGGTGGGAGGAGCGGAGTGGTGATGTTCAAAAAAACATTTAATGAAGTACAACCAGCTGTACCCAAAAGAAACAAGAGCTCTACTTGCCAAAAAACCCATGTACAACTGAATAAGTAACATATAAAACTAAAAGAAAAAGCCCACATAAGATTCAAAACATAGCACAGATCATGGCAAATGGATAAGATGCACAGATCAGCAATGGGTGACAAAGCAGTTAGGAAGAGCCATAAAAAGAGAACATGAAAAGAAACTTGGAAGGGATATCAAAATCAATCCATTTTTACAATTATATTAGGAAAAATGATGGTCAGGAACAATGTGGGTCACTTGATAATGATACATGACAAAGGAAGTGGCTTATAAGGATGCCAGAAAAAGTGGTACGCCTGAGGATTGGGAGCAATTTAGAACCCAGCAAAGGAGGACCAAGAAACTGAGAAATGGAAACGAGAATATGCATGCAAACTAGTGAGGAACATAAAGGTGGACTGTAAAAGCTTCTTTAGGTATGTGAAAAGGAAAAGATTAGCTAGGACAAATATGGACCCATTTACATGTGGGAACAGAAATTTATAGTGGAGAACAGGTAAATGGTGGAGAAACTAAACAGTTACTTTGTGACTGTCTTCTGGGAAGAAGGTACAGAAATTCTCCCAGATATGCTAGGTGACCAAGGGACTTCTGAAACTGAGGAACTGGAAGTAATTAGTATTAGTAAAGAGGAAGTACTTGAAAAGTTAACTGGATTTAATGTTGATAAATCCCCTAGACTAAGATAAAAGTAAAAAACTGCAGATGCTGGAAATCCAAAACAAAAATAAAAATACCTGGAAAAACTCAGCAAGTCTGGCAGCATCTGCGCAGAGGAATACAGTTAACGTTTCGAATCCGAATGACCCTTCAACAGAACTAAGTAAAAATAGAAGAGAGGTGAAATATAAACTGGTTTAAGGGGGGAGGGGGGGGGGGCGGTGGTGGGACAAGTAGAGCTGGATAGAGGGCCAGTGATAGGTGGAGATAACCAAAAGATGTCACAGACAAAAGGACAAAGAGGTGTTGAAGGTGGTGATATTGTCTGAGGAATGTGCTAATTAAGGGTAGAAAGCAGGACAAGCAAGGTACAGATAGCCCTAGTGGGGGTGGGGTGGGGTGAGGGAATCAAAAAAGGCTAAAAGGTAGAGATAAAACAATGGATGGAAATACGTTTAAAAATAATGGAAGTAGGTGGGAAAAGAAAAATCTATATAAATTATTGGGAAAAAAAATGGGGGGGGGAATCGGAAAGGGGGTGGGGATGGAGGAGGGAGTTCATGATCTAAAATTGTTGAACTCAATATTCAGTCCGGAAGGCTGTAAAGTGCCTAGTAGGTAGATGAGGTGCTGTTCCTCCAGTTTGCGTTGAGCTTCACTGGAACAATGCAGCAAGCTAAGGACGGACATGTGGGCATGAGAGCAGGGTGGAGTGTTGAGATGGCAAGCGACAGGGAGGTCTGGGTAATGCTTGCGGACAGATTGAAGGTGTTCTGCAAAACGGTCACCCAGTCTGCGTTTGGTAAAAATCCCCTAGACTAGATGAGCTTCATTCCAGAGTGTTGAAGGAGGTGGCAGGAGAGATAATAGATGCATTGGTGGTTATCTTTTAAAATTCTGTAGATTCTGCAAAGAGTCCTGTGGACTGGAAAGCAGCAAATGTAGCCCCACTATTCAAGAAGGGAAGAAGAGAGAGAATGGAGAACTACAGACCTGCTCGTTTGATGCCAGTTGTAGGAAAAATGTTAGAATCCATTATAAAGGATGTGATAAATAAACATTTAGAAAATAATGATATGATTGGGCAGAGCCAGCATGGATTTATGAAAGGAAAATCATATTAGACAAACTTGTTGTAGTTTATTGAGGATATTACTTGTAGCTTTGATAAAAGAGAACCAGTAGAAAAAAAAACAGGCAGAATATTTCTTAAATGGTGAGAGGTTGGGAGGTGTGGGTCCCAAATGGACCTGGGTGTCCTTGTTCATGAGTCACTAAAAGTTATCATGCGGTGCAATTAGGAAGGCAAATGGTATGTTGGCCTTCATTGTGAGGGGATTTGAGTACAAGAGTAAAGATGTCTTGCTGCAGTTGTAGAGAGCCTTGGTGAGACCTCACCTGAAGTATTGTGTACAGTTTTGGTCCCCTTATCTAAGGAGGGTATACTTGCCACAGCCGAAGCTCACCAGATTAATCCCTGGGATGGCGGGATTGTTTTATGAGGAGAGATTGGGGAGACTGGGTCTGTGTTCCCTTGAGTTTTGAAGAATGTGTGTCTTCATCGAAACTTATAAAATTTTTACAGGGTGTGACAGGGTAACTGTAGATGAAATGTTTCCCCTGGCTGGTGAATCTAAAATCAGGGGACATAATCTTAGGACAAGGGGTAAACCATATAAAACTGAGATGAGGAGGGATTTCTTCACTGAGGTGGTGAACCTTTGGGATTCTCTACTCCAAAGGGCTGTGGAAGTTCAATCATTGAGCATGTTCAAAACAGAAATCAATAGATTTCTGGAGACTAATAATTTGAGGGCTATGAAGATAGTGCAGAAAAGTGATGATGTGGTAGATAATCAGCCATGATCTAATTGAATGGAGGAAAGCAGGCTCAATGGGCTGAATGGCCTACTCCTGTTCCTATGTTCCTATAATAGTGAGATTTTCAATGAAAAAAAAACGAGCATGTTGAATAATTACTTTGCTTCAGTATTTACAGTAGATGGGGATAGTGTGCTGGACATCCCAAGGAAACTGATATTGGACCAAGGATGGGAACTCACCAAAATTAATGTAAACAAAGTAACAATAGGCAAGAAAATAATGGCACTAAAAGAATGATACATCCCCAGAACTACAGTTTCCATCACAGGGTTTTAAAGGATGTAGGGGAGAACATTGTAATGCCCTAACCAAAATCTTCCAAAGTGTTCTCAATGCTGCCGTGCTTTTCATCTCTCATGCTTTTAGATTTGAAAATTGCACGTCATTCTTCTATTTGCGAAGGGTGAGGGGGCTATCCTGGGCAATTATAGAACAGTTAGCCAAACATCTGTTGTCAGCAAATTGCTAGAGTCTATAATTAAAGATAGTTACTAAATACCTTGAAAATTTTCAGCTGATGAGGGAGCCAGCATGGATTTGGAAAGGGTAGGTCATGCCTGATGGACCATATTAAACTTTTTGAGCTGACCAAAATTGTGGACAGAGGGAGCTATTTTTATAGATTCCAAAGGCACTTGATAAGTCCTTTATAAGAGACTGTGTTAACTAAAGTTGAAGTTCATGGAATTGAAGGCAAATAATTAACCTAGTTAGGAAATTAACCGAGTGGCATGGGACAGAGAGCAGGGATAATGGACAGGCACTCCAATTAACAGGATGTGACTAGTGCTCACCATCAATGGTCTCTGATAGAGTCTCAACTATTCATTGTATTGACGACTTGGATGATGGAATAGAAAGTCACACATCCAGGTTTGCTGATGACATAATGACAGGCAGCGCTGTAAGCAGTGTAGATGAAAGTATAAAATTACAAAGATATTAATAGATGTTTGCTTGTTTTGTATCGTCCAACTTTTTTCCCATTGGGGAATAGTGTGAAAATGTTGGAATGATTAGCAGGTTGATTATCAGCCTGAACTATGTTATGAATACTCCTTCCATGACCAACAATTCCTGGTGTGGGGCTTAAACCTGGAGCTTCTGACTGAGGCATGGGAGCCACAAGATGATCACATTAGTAGATTAAGTGAACGTACAAAACTGTGGAAAATGGATCTAAATGTTTGCAAATGTGGGATCATCCACTTTGGACCTAAAAATGCTAGAATAGAGTACTTTCTCAATGGTAAAATGCTCGACACATTAGAGATTCAAAGAGACCTGGGGGTCCCCGTATATCATTAAAATGTCATGATCAGGGACAGAAAATAATCAAAAAGGCTGATGGAATGCCAGCCTTTTGTAAGTAGAGGACTAGAATAAAAGGGAATAGAAGTTATGTTACAGTTGTACAAAACCCTAGTTAGACTATACCTGAAGTACTGTGAGCAGTTCAGGGCACCACACCTTAGGAAAGATATATTTGCCTTGGGGAGAGTACAGTGTAGATTTACCAGAATGATACCTGGACTTGAAGTGTTAAATTACAGAGTAAGATTGCACAAATTAAGGATGTATCCCCTGAAATTTAGAAGTTTAAAAAGTGATTTCATCAATGTTTTCAAGATATTAAGGGGAATGAATAAGATAGGGAGGAATGTTGCCCTGGTTGGGGAGCCTGGAACTATGGGACAAAGTCTAAAAATTAGAGCTAGACCTTTCGGGAGTGAAATTAGGGAACACTTCTACATGTAAAGAGTGGTACAAGTTTGGAACTCTTTGCAAACTAAATCCATTGTTAATTTTAAATCTGAGATTGATAAATTTTTTGTTAACCAAAGGTATTAAGAAATATGGGCAAAGCTGAGCATAGGGAATTAGGCAAAAGATCAGCCATGATCTCATTGAATGGCAGAACAGACTCTGGCTAAATGGCTTGCTTGTTCCTATGTTGACTTTCTGTCTTGAGTAAGAGTGCTATCACTGACCTAAGGCTGATGATGTTTTGTTTAAAAACTGTGATATGCTAAAGTTTTTCTTCTCAAATTTCAAATATTTTTGTTTTCCCCAGGCTCTGTCAAGTGAGTCATTTGAACGACTTCCTGTTTTTAACAAATCAGCTTGGCGGCATTACCAGACCACTCCAGAAGCAGATGATTGGAGCAATCCTAGCAGTGAACCTAGGGATGCTTCCAAGTACAAGGCCAACCGGTAATCCTGTTCTATCCTCAGCCTGATGACCAGTGTTCTGGTTTCATAGAAACCCAAGCTTTGTGTGTTTCTTCCCTTGGATCCATCAACAGCAGATGGCCAGTACGTAGTTCTTCTATTGATTACTGTTGAAACCTCTTACTGGAGATTCGGAGCACTTGCAAGGTTAATGGAAAAGACTTGTTATTCAAATGCGGTTTTGCACTTCAGACTGCACTAGTCTTTTTTTTAAGGAAATACTTGTGATGTGGATGTTTTGACCTCTATCATTCTATAGTAAATATATTTTGTGGAGATTTATTCTGGACTAGTGAAAGATGAAAAAGGAACATTTGCAGCTACACAATGATCAATGGAGCAGTGCTTAAAATGAAACTTTTTAAAATGATCAACATTATTTTGTCAGAAGTAATTAGGTTTAGAAAAAGTATGTAGAATCATTTCTTTTAATAATAGTAAAAGTGACTGAATTTCATACTATTTTTAAGCTGCTTTATCTCTGTTCAATGAAGGGTTTTGCTTGACTTTTTTAGCCCTGTTAAAATCCAATTACATTTGACTCTAATACTTTTGTTGAAGAAATTGATCATGAATTTGCAACAGTGAAAGATGTGGAACAATATTGATAAGCATTAGTGCCATCTTCCACTATTTAGAGTAGAAAAATCTGAAGTAATGTAAATCAGGGTGAGAGGGTTCCTTTTGGAACCAGAACAATCATCTGGTTTGGACTGCTGTTTCGAAAGTCTTTGCACTGAAAGCTGTAAGGACTTTTGGTAATTAGCTTGTTCAGAGACGGTCCAGTTTCACACGATAAAACTGCCCATAATTTGGTGGTTGCTTACAACCTTACAGGGAAGCGGAAATATCTAGTTATTGTGAAATGTCATTCTTTGATGGCTTGGAGGGAGTTTTTGCATTGCATCATCTAGGATATTTGTCACAGTGCAAAAAATGAAATGATACTTCCCCATTAAATTTTCCTTAAATGAAAAATATGGAGGCTAACGAATTTTGGCAGGAGTGAAAAACTGACTGTTGGATTGACTGCTTATTGTGTACCCCACCTGGTTTTCCTCCTCTTTGATCAGCTGAAAGTGAATTTGGGTGGCATGTGTACAAGTGTTGGTCAGCTCAATACCATCAGTTTCCCAACTCTGCCAAAGTTGAAAATTACCTCCAAGAAGTTTTTTCTAGTAGGTTACTAAGATAGCTATTTTTTAGAATATGCCATTAATTTGGCTTAACAGATGAGATGTTGGGGGGGCTGGTTAGTTCAGTTAGCTAGACGACTAACATGTGATCAGATTAATGCCAACAGCATTTGAAACAGGGTTCGATGCCTGTTTCAGCTGAAAGCATCCTTTCCCTAGCTGTAGTAAAAATAATCTAAGCCCTTTGCTGTGGTTCAGCAAATAATCGCGAAGGACCTGCCTTCGGACAGAGAACTGAAGAAGTAGATGAGATACTGTAGCTTGAACATTCTCATTCTTCTACAGTAGATCAATTGTTATGTCAGCACAACCTGATTGTCAACAGCATGCTTGCAAGTGCTTTGTTTTGAGTGATTTATTTATGTAGTGTTCGCCAACTAAAAGAACAAAATGTCTACAGGATGTTAATCTCAGTTGGTGAGGGGTAGGAGCTCCCTTGTAGTTAAAAGTATTTATTTCCCTTTACAAATATCCTTTGTGTTCATATGCCTACTGTGGATTGCAAAATCTGTCAGAGTAACCAAACACAATCCCATTTGTAAGTACTGATCTTTTTTAAATCTATGTTACATTATCTTTGCACTATTTTTAAGTTATTAAAAATGGCGTGTTAATAAGTAATGGTTATACAGTGGATTTATGTCTCTGAATACATAGGTACAATTGTTGATAAAAACAAACTTGGTCTTCAGCAACTCAGCATTCACCTGAAACAGCTCGGCAAAAATGTGTTGGGCAATGAAACTGACTGCAAGCCAAAACTTGCATATTTTGTTGAAAAGGACTTAGCTGCACCTTCACATTTCCAAAAAAAACCCATTCTTTTTGCCTAGCCACCATATAAATTTGAATTATATCAATGCTGAAGGTATTGCTTATGTATAAAAATTATCTGCATTTCAAGAGCTATACAAGGCAACTGATTTGTGGGTTTTCACAGAACTATGGGTTAAATTACAGGATGTAATCCACAAAGATTGGTAGAAGTCTTGAAATCTTATAATGAAAACAGAAATTTGACTTATCTATTCACCATAAAACAGTGGCTTTGATGTGTATTATATTTCTCAACAATTTATTTATTACCCAGACAAAAATAATTTGACAGTATGCACATTACAGCCTTGTGTCCTGGTTTCTGCTGTCCTTTGCCTATGTGTCTCTGAAACTGTCAAGTAATTTAATCCATTCAGAAACATTCTCAGTGGATGTTTGGTGAAGAGGACATATTCTGAAGAATAACAAAGTTTTGATCTTGTGCTTAGGACAAACAACTCTGATTATCACAAGTTGTATGTAGAAAGAATATGGAATTGGAACCATTTGATTTGAAATTCTGCTTCTAACTGGCTCAGTCGTGATATAGTTTGCACACACTATAAATCTGTAATCTTATATGGGATAGATCTTGATTTGTTACAGAATGATGGTGAGGCTGCAGCCCATTCCACATCTCTCCATATTTATTAAATTCAGAAATGTTAAAACGTGCTGCCGACTTGCTGTCAGACTTGCACTATAATGCAAAGTCGAGATGCACAGTTTAGTGTCCATTTTAGCTGGATGCCAATGTACCAGTCTCTGAATTATCAAATTTACGTGTTCCTTTAATAGAAAAACATTAACCCTCTAGTAAAGGACTGTCAGCTTTTATGTGAATGTTTGAAGCCTGATGTTCCGATAACCAGTAACTGATAAATAGCAAAAAATACCTTTGATGCGCTACAGATGAATTCAAGCTTTGAGAGTGCTGGAGCTTTCAAAAAATATTATACTTGTTAATTACCAGAATTGGTGAAAAAATTTATAATAGTGTTTTAATTCTGCCAACAGCAATAAGCTTCTGATTAAGACGTTGTGATTTAAGAAGGGAAGATGTACACAGTGACATTCCTGCAGCTTGTTAGAAATGCTGTTTTCAGACTTCAGCTGAACATCATACACGGCCTGACCCAGTTTAACTGCTATTCACAGATGATGGCAGAAGTGATAAACATGCTGTTCATTATTTCATTCAAGGTCATCTGGAGGGGTGAGGGGTGAGAGAGCTGCTGAATTATAAACGTTAAACAATTTTAGCAAATAGCTTTTTTCCTATGAAGGTATTTTTAATAACAGCTTAACATTCTGCTTTTAAGGTCCTTTCCAAAGAACTTATAGTTGAGTCCCTATATTTTGAATGTTTTAAGTCCATATTTCTATAGCACTATTCCACTATCCTGCATTTATTTTTGCAAAGAGATATTATTTCATAGATAAAAGCTTCCAGATTTTTGACTTTCAAGATTCGGAAACTAAGTCTTTTGGAGAGCGTTCTAGACCTATTTTTGCAAGCGATGAAACCGGAAGGACCACCTAGCATCGACCTAGGCACCGGAAACGACAACGGCAACCTCAGTCTTGTCGACCCTGCAAAATCCTCCTTACTAACATCTGGGGGCTAGTGCCAAAATTGGGAGAGCTGTCTCACAGGCTAGTCAGGCAACAGCCTGACATAGTCATCCTCACAGAATCACACCTTTAAAGATAATGTCACAGACACTACCATCACCATCCCTGGGAATGTTCTGTCCCACTGGCAGGATAGACCCAGCAGAGATGCCATCACAGTGGTATACAGTTGGGAGGGAGTTGCCCTGGGAGTCTTCAACATCGACTCCTGACCCCATGAAGTCTCATGGCATCAGGTCAAAAATGGGCAAGGAAAACTCCTGCTGATTACCATGTACCACCCTCCCTCAGCTAATGAATCAGTGCTCCTCCATGTTGAGCACCACTTGGAGGAAGTACTGAGGGTGGCAAGGGTGCAGAATGTACTCTGGGTGGGGAACTTCAATGTCCATCATCAAGAGTGGCTCGGTAGCACCACTACTGACCGAGCTGGCTGAGTCCTAAAGCACATAGCTGCTAGAATGGGTCTACAGTAGATGTTGAGGGAACCACCAAGAGGCAAAAAAACCTCACCCTCACCAAACTGCCTGCCGCAGGTGCATCTGTCCATGACGGTATCAGTAGGTGTGATCACTGCACAGTCGCGGTGGAGATGAAGTCCTGCCTTCACATTTAGGATACCCTCCATCGTGTTATGTGGCACTACCACTGTGCTAAATGGAATAGATTTCGAACAGATCTAGCAACTTGAGCTGGGCATCCATGAGGCGTTGTGGGCCATCAGCAGCAGCAGAATTGTACTCGAGCACAATCTGTAACCTCATGGCCCGGCATATCCCCCACTCCACCATTACCATCAAGGCAGGAGATCAACTCTGGTTCAATGAAGGGTGCAGGAGCATATGCCAGGAGCAGCTCCAGGCATACCTAAAAATGAGGTTTCAACCTGGTGAAGCTATAACACAGGATTACTTGCATGCCAAATAGCATAAGCAGCAAGTGATAGACAGGGCTAAGCGATCCCACAACCAACGGATCAGATCTAAGCTTTGCAGTCCTGTCACATCCAGTCGTGAATGGTGGTGGGCAATTAAACAACTCACTAGAGGAGGAGGCTCCACAAATATCCCCATCCTCAATGATGGAGGAGCCCAGCACAGCAGTGCAAAAGATAAGGCTGAAGCATATGCTACAATCTTCAGCCAGAAGGGCCGAGCGGATGATCCAAAATCTTGGCCTCCTTCAGAGGTCCCCAACATCAAATGCCAGTTTTCAGCCAATTTGCTTCACTCCACGTAATATCAAGAAACGGCTGAAGGCACTGGATACTGCAAAGGCTATGGGCCCTGACAATATTCTGGCAATAGTACTGAAGACTTGTGCTTCAGAACTTGCTGTGCCCCTAGCCACACTTCCAGTACAACTACAACGTTGGCATTTACCCGGCTATGTGGAAAATTGCCCAGATATGTCCACAGAAAGCAGGACAAATCCAACCTGCCAATTACTACCCCACAGTCTACTCTCAATCACCAGTGAAGTAATGGGTCCTCAACAGTGCTATCAAGTGGCACTTGCTTAGCAATAACCTGCTCACTGGCACCCAGTTTGGGTTCTGCCAGGGCCACTCAGCTCCTGACTTCATTACAGCCTTGGTTCAAACATAGACAAAAGGGCTGAACTCCCGAGGTGAGGTGAGAATGACTGCCCTTGACATCAAGGCAGCATTTGACCGAGCATGGCATCAAGTGGCCCTATCAAAACTGGAGTCAATGGGAATCAGGGGGAAAACTCTCCACTGGTTGGAGTCATACCTATCACAAAGGAAAATGGTTGTTGGAGGCCAGTCATCTCAGCTCCAGGTCATCACCGCAGGAGCTCCTCAGGTTAGTGACCTCAGCCCAACCATCTTCAGCTGCTTCATCAATGACCATCTTTCAATCATAAGGTCAGAAGTGGGGATGTTCGTTGATGATTGCACAATGTTCAGCACCATTCGTGACTCCTCAGGTACTGAAGCAGTCCATGTCCAAATGCAGCAAGACCTGGACAATATCCAGGCTTGGGTTGACAAGTGGCAAGCAACACTTGCACCACTGATATTTCTGTGTTATGACAATTGCAGTTGGTAAAGCGAAGTTATTTAAAAATCCCAGAGGGAAACTTTAAACCAACTGTCATAGCCTATAATTTTAAGTGTTATGTTTGAGATGCAACTCTAAACTCCGGAACCAGACCACCAGTCCTCAAGACTTTACATTAAACCAAAATGAAACATTTTATTAATTTAAACAGGTTAAAATACATGACTACAAATTACGACTATCATAACTTTTAACAAATTCCCGAACTAATCTCCATTAAGGCACCAGCAACCCATAGACTTAACCAGACACCAGGCAAAACATTTTCACCTTACAAATTCAGAATGAGGTTCTTTTCACTTTGGTTGCTGTGGAGCCAGTTGGAGGCTTACAGCTGCCTTTTGATCTCACATTGCCTCTGCTCTGCACACCCAAAAAGGTTGTCTTGTTATACCTACCGCTGCCCATTGAAAGTTAATTCTCATTGTATCAACAGCCTCTGAATTAAACCTCTCTAACAATAAAACCCTTTTCATAGTACCAATTTTATTAGTAATATAAACATATTGCTTGTTAGTTGCTAGATAGGTGTCCGTTTTCACCCTACTTCTTGAATGCTCTATTCAAAAAATGCAAATGCGCACTATCTCTCTTGCATATCAAAACTAGTACACATCAAAGCACCTCAACTAGCTGGCTTTAATCCAATTAAGACACACCAACAGACTAAACCTCTATTTTAAAAGAAAAATAATTCAAATAATATTATATACATTAATAGCTTCATGACAGTCAGGCAATGACAATCTCCAACAAGAGAGAATCCAACCATCACCCCTTGATGTTCAATGGTCTTACCATCACTGAATCCCCCACTATCAACGTCCTGGGGGTCATCATTGACCAGAAACGGAACTGGACTAGCCATATAAATACCGTGGCTACAAGAGCAGGTCAGGGGCTAGGAATCGTGTGACGAGTAACTCCCCTCCTAACTCCCCAAAGCCTGTCCACCATCTACAAGGCACAAGTCAGGACTGTGATGGAATACTCCCCACTTACCTGGATGAATGCAGCTCCCACAGTACTCAAGAAGCTTGACACCATCCAGGACAAAGCAGCCTGCTTAATTGGCACCACATCCACAAACGTTCACTCCCTCCACCACTGACGCACAGTAGCAGCAGTGTGTACCATCTCCAAGATGCACTGCAGGAATTTGCCAAGGTTTCTTCAACTGCACCTTGCAAACCCACGACACTACCATTTGGAAGGATAAAGGCAGCAGATAGATGGGAACACCACCACCTAGAAGTTCCCCTCCAAATCACTTGGAAGTCCTGACTTCGAAATATATCACCATTCCTTCACTGTCGCTGGGTCAAAATCCTGGAACTCCCTAACAGCACTGTGGGTGTACCTACACCACATGGACTGCAGTGGTTCAAGAATGCAGCTCACCACCACCTTCTCAAGGGCAACTAGGGATAGGGATGGGCAATAAATGCTGGCCTAGCCAGTGAAGCCCACATACCGTAAAATTAATTTTTTAAAAAGTGCTTGACCCCAGGAACATTGAGTATGTTGAAAGACTTTTTAAATTTGTTTCACACTCAGAGGTTGAGAATGTGTTATCACAAAGAATTAAAATTGCAACTCGAGTCCAAGATGAAAGTGGCACACATTAAACTGAAATGTCAAGTGCTTTCCTTGATGCATCTGCAGTTTACCCACAATTTCTTATGATTTCTTAATTAATGAAATCTTAGGAAGGATGATTGCTGTAATATGCTGCTATTTTTCTCTGAAGCCAAGTAATTTTATGCACTCTCATTTAGAACATTAATTTTGGACAACTGGATTTTTTTTTAAGGTTAGCTTTTGATTATTCGAGAGGTGTTCATAGCATGCTACTGATCAGGTGATGTTCTCCAGTTTCACATTTTAAGTTTGATTTGATACCAAGAGCAACGTACAGATTAAATAAAAAAACAAATATGCTGGAAATAAGGCAGCATCTGTGGAGAGGGAAACGAAGTTACCGTTTCAGGTCAATGATGTCCCTTCATCAATCCACCTTAGCCCACCTTAAATTTCACATTCTACTTTTTGGTATTGCTGTAGATCATTGCTTTTCTTAAAGTTACCATTTTTGGAAAAATGGATTACTAAATCTACTCCTAGTTTAAAGACGCTTGTGTGTGAAAGTATTAAAATGTCACTGCTCTAATAATGCATAGTAAGATCTCCCTAATACTCAACAGTCATGATTTAATAAAAATTTATGCTTTAAAATCAGAGTATTCAGTGCTCATTATCATTCTGGTAATATTGGACTGGCTTTTTACAGTCAGTGGTAAAGCTAGCTGCCCACAAAGATCCAGCGTCAGTTTGTTTCCAGTGCCAAGTTAAGGAATCTTCTGGCTTTCAGCAGCAGCATCATCAAGCAAGATAAGCAGCTGATCACATTGAAGTATTTTAACAGCAGCAAAGTATAAACCATTAAATCCCTTCTCTTAAATTTTTAATTTTTGCACGGAGCAAAATAAATAATTGAGATTTAGTTATAATGGGATTAAGGTAGAAAATATCATAAACTTATTTTTAAAATGTGTGACTTAGAATAGATTTTTGCAGAGATTAAAAGCAAAATTTAGTGGCTGGCCAAGGGAGTGGGAGAAGAGATGGGCAGGGGCATTGAATAGGGCAGCAAGTGAAGTTTCAAGTTCCTGGTGTCAGGATAGAAGTGGTGGGTTGGAAGCAGGATGGCACTGCTGACTGCATGCAGCAGGTAGCTAATTGTAATGCATGCAATGAATACTGATTTAAACACAAGTTGTTGCAATTAAATGCTACCTTTGCAATTAAGTTGGAGGTACACTGAAAACATGGGCCTTCATTTTCATGACCAGTTACAGTTGGCATGGAGCAGGTGAGGCAGTCTTTGAGGTAGAAAGTGAACCAGTTGGAACAGTTTGTTGGAAAAGGGGAGGGGAGGCATTCAAGCATTTTAGGGTAGATCAAGGGTGACCGAGGGACAGTTGAGGGGCATTGAGTGTAGGTCTAGGGTCACTTGAGAGCAAGACCAGGGTGTGGTTGAAGTCCACCAGGATGTAGTGTTAGTGCAATTTGTTCATAGGCACAAGGTTTTTATTGAAGGCCAGGACACCAGTGGAGCACACACCTTTGCCTAGTTTTGCCCTATGTTCAATTTCTGGAGGCAAAAATGGGTCTTGTCTACGCAGTATTCCTGGATACTTGGTGGAGGGGGAACAGTGTGGAGGAAGGATGCCATTGGCTCCTGTACACCAGCAGACAGAAGGCCAACAAGGGGTGGAACCAAGCCAGTAAGGATGGAGGCAACTAGGGGCCAATGCAACAACGGGCAATGCACATCCTAAAGTCTGAGAGACAATGCCAACAATGTCTGAGGTTGTCTAGGGAGGCAGTCACTGACCTGTGTGCTTTACTCCAGGACAACCTATGGTCCCTTGCACGGGGTGGGGTGGAGGGGGGGCAATGCCAGTCATTTTAAAAGTCACTGCAGCATTGAACTTCCCTGCCTGGAACTCCTTCCAGGTCTCCATAGGGGGCATGTGCTGCTTATTACAGGCAGCTGCACATCATTGCATCAGAAGCTGATCACAAATGCGCTATTTGTTCATAGCACCCTCGCCTTTGAATCAGAGGGTTGTGGGTTCATGTCCCACTCCCGGAAACTAAGAACTGTGATTGTACTCAAAAGAGTTGCAATCTGTGACTGTTGATAACTCGAAAGAGTATCAGTAGGAATCCAGAGAGCCAGGCTGCAAGGTCAGTGGGCGTTGGTGCCATCGCGCATTTCACACAGGTGCTGGGGAGTTATTGACCACGTACATGGCGATGAGAGCTCCCTGGGATCAACCTGCAACCTTCATAAACAGAAAAAGGTTCCACCCATTAATGTGCAATTAGTATGTGACCACAGGAGAGACACATTCCACCCTCGCCTTTGAATCAGAGGGTTGTGGGTTCATGTGCCACTCCCGGAAACCAAGAACTGTGATTGTACTCAAAAGAGTTGCAATCTGTGACTGTTGATAACTCGAAAGAGTTTCCAGGTGTGTACTTGGTTCCCAGGGAACGCTCATGATGGATACATTCTTCACAACACCCAGGTGCTCCAGCTATTTGAAGCCTTACACCAATGTAATCACTGCATATCCACCGGACAGCAAATCACCAATGACCGTAGACATGTAACTCCATCCTTGCGAGCCCAATCACTAAGGTTTCAGCACTTGCCCTTACATGATTATCACTTAGCATAATTTTTGTCTATGTGGGCATCGCTTGTCCCTAATTGCCCTTGAGAAGGTGGTGGTGAGTTGCCTCTTAAACTGCTGCAGTCCCTGTGGTGCAGGTACACCCGCAGTGCTGTTGGGAGGGAGTTCCAGGATTTTGACATTCCATTGTCATCTCATTCTTTTTTAAACTATTATCACTCCATGGTTTACTGTGTCTAATAACATCAAAGAACATTTTTTGTAAATATCTATGGATTTGTTAAAACTAAAATATCTGAGTTCTCTAATTTATATTGGTGAAGTATGAATTTTTTGAAGAAAAAGTTTGAACTTTTTTTTCAAAACTCAGTTGATTAAAGCATGAACCCCTTCATCACAGTATGGCTTGAAAGCAAACCAAGAGAAGCTACATTAGCATGTTCTTCAAAACTCAAAATATAAAGGAGTATTTTTGTTGCTGTCTTTTTTAAAAATAGTAATATGTACTCCAAACTATGAGCTGCGACAAGTTGTGGGTTTCAAAGTGAAACTCTATGGAGGTCAAAAATGCAGATAACTAAAACAAAAATTTAGCTGAAGCCATGAATATTAACTAGAAATGTTAATAGAAAATTGATTTATTTCCATCTGATAAATTATCCATTGCCCAATGCTGATACCCTGCCATTTTGTAAATGATGATTTATTTAGTAAAATCATTTACAGTTTATTTGTCTGTTGACAATCCTTCATTCATCCTTCCTCAACAAAGTTAGGTTTTATTATTGGTTTAAGGATTTTTTTTTAAGAGTTTGGATCCCTAGCCTGTGCAGTTTCAATGATTTTCTTATTCATCCCATTGCATATGAGGGCAAATCATTCTCTTCCAGTACTGTCTAGTAGCAATTAGTGCAGTGTGTACAAGAAGTGCACTCCTTGATCCAGAAGTCAGCATCTGAACTTTGTTTTGTATCTAATTAAAATAAAAAAGAACTCTGGGACATTTAGGTTGCAGCCAAATGGGGAGGAGGAAATCTGGGAACTTCTGGGCACCAACAGAAGAAAATTCAAGTTGTCAAGTATTGTTCAGAACAATGTTTAAATTCCTCCTCACAAAAACAGTAGTCTTGTCTTTAATTGAGTAAGACTTTAAAATAGGTTTTGGTGTTTTTTGGCACTTCAAAATTAAAGCTAAAGTTAAATGTATTCAATTGATACCAACTCTTGGTTTCATGTTCTTAACTGCCATAAATCTTTTTAGTACTGATACCACCATGCTTGCTTATATTCTGATGCTGTGTTACTTCCAATGTGTGAAGCTGCCCCAAAACTCATCAAACAAAACACATTTCATATTCTTCCAATCTGCTGGAGGGCTACTGTACTGACAGAAATACCCAAGTTTAACTGTTTCAAGAGAAGCAGATTAGAGACAGAATTATGTAAAAAAAAAAAAATCTCCCCTACCTTTGGAAAAAATACATATTAGCCGGTTATTTGGCCCATATTGCATTTGTACTAAAGATGTTTAACATTGGGATTCCATAGCTGGTCTGATTCAATTCTGTTCTGGTGAGAATATCTCGGTGAAGTCTTTTTCAGTATTCAAGATTACAATAACTCCTATGTATCTGCTGTCAAAATAATGTAAATAAACCTGGGGCAACTCTCCAGGCAGACTTTAGTAAGCTCACAGCTATTTTGGACTTATAAGATAGGGTCAGATTGAGAGGGCTCTTCACTTATTTGATCTCATTCTTCCATAGGATCAAACATAGTGTGCCAGATCTTGCCAGAGTGGGGATCTCACAGTGTGACCTATTAATTAAACATTTTCCTGTGCCTTTCAACTCAATGTTTTTGCATTGTAAGTTGCTTGAAGTGTGAGTTGATGACAGCTTGGCAAGGGCAAATGGGCATGTGGGGCCTCAATGAACATCAAAACCAAAAATGCATCCCTTTAACCAATGTGATTTAAAGATAAAGAAGGAAACAAGGTCAGCAAAGAAAGTGGATGGACTAAAGTCAAATCAGATATAGAAAGAAATAGAGGGAAAGATTGGTCATAAAGGGAAACATGATTTTTATTATTAAAATGACATTTTAAAAATGTCTAACAATAATTAATGGCAACAAGGAATGGGGCTTCATAGTTTAAGTTGTCTAATTTCTGGGCCAGAAAGTTAATCAAGTAACAATTACTAAAAGTTACTTATGCTGTTAGTTACCAGATTTGAATTTTTGTGGAAAGTTTAATGGACAACAAATGTGGAAATTCAGTAAGTTCTTAAAAATATCAGGGAGGCTAAGGGCAAGATGTCATTTGTGGAAAGTGAATGGCAGAGCAGCATAAACCAACCAGATGGGGATTCACGTCTCACCTTATCTTAATTCCCTAAATGTCCTGGCCATTTGTATATTTAATAGAGTGTGCAACATTTTTTTTCAAACATAATTGAAGAGGTTGAGACCTTTTTCCTTGGGGTGGGTTGGAGGAAGGTTTGGTAGAGGCATACAAAATCCTGAGGGGTCTGGACAGAGTAATTGGGAAAAAGCTGTTCCCATTGGTGGAAGGATCGAGAACCAGCAGGCACAGATTCCATTTTATCATAATTTTATATACCTCAATTAAGGCTCCCCTCCTCTGTTCAAAAGGAGGCAAAAGAAGCAATGGAGACATGAGGAAAAACCTTTTCATGCAGCAAGTGGTTAGGATCTGGAATGCACTGCCTGAGAATATGGTGGGGGCAGGTTCAAGCAAGGCATTTAAGAGGGAACTGAACTATTACCTGAAAAGGAAGAATGTGCAGGACTATGGAGAGAAGGCCAGGGAATGGCACACGGTAAATTGCTCCTTCTGTGCTGTTACCATTCTGTGAGGATTCTGATGTTCATTGAGCTTCAAATTTGGATCCAAAATTGGCTCAGAGGCACAAAGTAAAGGGTAAGAGTCAATGGGTGTTTTCATGACTAAGGCTGTTTCCGGTGGGGTTCAAGCAGGCTTAGTACGTGTTACATGTCAATAATATAAACTTGAATATGGGGGGCATGATTAAGAAGTTTGCAGGTGATATGAAAATTGGTTGTGTGGTTGATGGTAAGGGCAAAAGCTGCAGACTGCAGGAAGATGCTAATGGAATGGCCAGGTGGGCGGAAAGGTAGCAAATGGAATTCAATCTGGAGAAGTGTGAGGTAGTACATTTTGGGGAGGGGAAAACAGGCAAGGGAATATACAATAAAAGGTAGAATTCTGAAAAGTGTAGAGGAACAGAGGGACTTTGGAGTTCATGTTCACAAATCTCTGAAGGTAGCAGATCAGGGACAAGGTGATTAAAAAGACTGATGGCATACTTTTAATTTATTGGCTGAGACCCAGAGTATAAGAACAGGGAGCTTAAGCTATAACTGTATTAAAATGTTGCTGGAGTACCATGTCACCACATTACAGGATGGTTATCAGAGAGGGTACAGAGATTTACGAGGATGTTGCCAAGAATGGAAAGTTTTGGCCGTGAGGAAAGATTGGATAGGCTGGGGTTGTTTTCTTTTGAACATAGGAGGGGAGCTTTAATTGAAGTATATAAAATTATGGGCAGCATTTTCCCCCTTGTTGGGGGCGAAGTTGAAGGGCGGGCGCACTTCTGATCGGCGCCCCCGATTGGGAGTGTGGCGCCATTTTACGTGGGCAGGCCGATTAAGGTCCGCCCAACGTGACGTCCGCACAGAAGCGCTGTGCGCTCCCTGTGCGGGTGGGGGGGATTCCCAAAATCGAGAGTGCGCTCTTTCGCACATGCGCACGAAAGAGCGCACTCATCTCCCTGAGGCTAAGTGCAACCTCAGAGAGATCGGCTGTAAATGCAAAAACGCTAAAAATAGAAAAATAAAATTTTCCTAACATGTCCCCTCATGTGACACTCACATGAATAGGGACATGTCCATAATTTTTACAAAAGCTTTATTAAAATTTTTAAAAACCTACATAAAACCTCATCCTGCCCGTGGATGAGGTTTCATGCTTTTTCTAATTCGTGCCAGGACTCCCGGCCTGCCCACCAGCAGGTCCAATTGACTCAGTCAATGGCCTCAGTTGACATTGACAGGATGGTGGACGCACAGCTGATTTCACTGCCCCCCCTGCCTACCTGAAAATTTCAATGGGGCGCGGTGATGGGAGTTCCAGCCGACGTCACCACGCGTCATTTTACGCGTCGGTGAGCGGGCCCCGCCCCCGCTTGCCGACGCATAAAATCCTGCTCTATGAGGGGCCTAAATAAAATGGATATGAATGATCTATTTTCATTAGCAGAGAGGTCAATAACAAGGGAGCATAGATTTAAAGTGATTGATGGAAGGATTAGATTTGAAAAATTATTTCACCCCAGAGAGTGGTGGAGGTCTGAAACTCTGCCTAAAAGCCTGCTAGAGGCAGAAATCTCTGTATTTAAAAAATACTTAGATATGTACTTGAAGTGCTGAAGCCTACAGGGCTGGGACCTCGAGCTGGAAAGTGGGATTAGGTTGGATGGTTCTTATCTGGCTAACACAGAAATATTGAGCTGATTGACTTCCTTCTCTACCAGAAATTTTCTGTTTCTATTACAGCATTTAGCTTGTTGAGTGATCTGAACCATTTTTCCTGGCAACCTCATCCAACAATATATTGCCCACATTGTTAAAGAAAATATACTCCCAGATAGCTTTTAAATTTGTTTTTCCCAACTTAACCTGTTACATTATGTGCTGCTGACAATGTGCATTAATTTCTCTATACCATCTTGTATGCCTCAATTAAAACCACACTGTATTGTCCCACCCCCCCCTTAAACCAGCTTATATTTCACCTCTTCTATTTTTACTTAGTTCTGTTGAAGGGTCATTGGGACTCGGAACGTTAACTGTGTTCCTCTCCGCAGATGCTGCTAGACCTGTTGAGTTTTTCCAGGTATTTTTGTTTTTGTTTTGGATTTCCAGCATCCGCAGTTTTTTGCTTTTATCACTGGGTTAGATCATTCAATTAAGAAACTACTTACATCTGCTCAATTAGAAGGGAAATAAAACCTTGCACTTATATCGTCTTTCACATGGCCGGGATGTCCTAAAGTGGCTGGTTCACAGCCAACAAATTATTTTGTGAAGTGTAGGCATTGTTGTTTTGTAGGCAAATAGAGCAGCTAATTTTGTGCACAGGAAGTTCCCATAAACAATAATGGGATGAAAGACCAATTTATCTCTTTTTTAAAAAATGTTGTTGATTAATGGATCAATATTGGCCAGGACACCGAGAGCTCCCCACTCTTTAAAATAAAATGCCATGGAATCTTTTATATCAGCTGAAACCGATTGACAGGGGTCTCAGTGTACAGCCTTAAGAAAAAGACAGTGCTTATATGAACGCAGCAGTTCATCTGTATTGTACTGAAGCATCAACATGGTTTTATGTGCTGAAGTGGGGCTTCACAATACAACCTTCTGTCTCAGCTAAAAATGTTACCACCAAACCAAACCGACAAAATTGCCAGGCTATGGAACAGTACGCTGACTGCTAAATGGTGATGTATAAAAGTGTCAAATCGTTACGTCAATCAATCATCGAAGTTCTTGACGTGGAAGTGAGAATAGTAGAGTATTATATGCATATAATGACTCAGAAATATGCTGCTTAAACTCCAATTTGAGCTTTGAAACCATATGAGCAAGTCAAAGCCATTCTGAAAAGTTTCAGAAAAATCAAAGTTTTGTGTTCCAGCTGCATCATGTAATAAATACTACAGCCAACCCTGCCCTTCATATTATCTTATTTCTGCAAGTAGCAGATTTCCTGAACTGCTAGTGGAAGCTTGATCTGATAGTTACAGTTTAAGTATCTACACTATCAGTTTAAAAACTAGTCATTAATTTCAACACCAAAATGAATTTGAATTTGACAATTATACATTTAAGTAGATCATACTTCGTGCAGGAACCTTTTAAGTATCACTTTTGGCCTCTCACCCATGGTGTTTTTTTTATATTCTGCCCCAATATTTTTACGACTGTGTTAAAATCCAGGTTGAAACACAAGATCATCTGGCAATACATATTCTTAAAAACACTAGCTGCCAACATTCAAATGGCTCAATTGGTAATAGCGGTGTGTTGTGCTGTTTAGGATTTGTTATAAAAATTTCATAGGACTACTATCAAACTATTACTGATTATGCAGTTTGGTGCAGTCTACATTCCCAAATAGAAAATAGAGAAAAATAAAGCAGCAAATCGCTTTTGCACAACAGCTGACAGTTTAAGGTAGCAAAAATTCTTCTGTATATATCTGTAGAGATCTTGAATAAGTCAACTACAGGGCTAAGGGGATTGGGGAATATGAGTGGTAAAAGACTTGGTTTAAAAAAGCTGAGACTTTCCCCAGATGTTGCTGAGCAGAAGCAAGTCGCAAAGTTAAAATTTCTTTGGTTCATCTGTACTTATAGAGCCAAATTTTGATTTTTTTTCCTGTGAATTGGAAAAGGTTTATTGGAAGCCTGGGGGTAAAGATTCTGCCTAATCATTTATGTTTCCGCCCACACTAGTTTGCACAAGCACAAACATTAAAAGATCCATGAACCAAGCCCAATGGAATGTGTAAAAATAAAATAACACAGATGCTGGCAATCTGAAATAAAAACAGAAAATGCTGTAAATACTCAGCAGGTCAGGCAGCATCTGTGGAATGAAATAGAGTTAACTTTTCAATTTGATTATCCTTCATTAGAACTGGGAAAAAATGGAACATAATTGATTTTTTTCTTTGCATTGAAATTCAAAAAGCATTCATTTATATATTTAGGAGAAGTAATCCGGTGCAGTTTTATTAATACATCTGAAAATTGGTTTATCACAAAAAAGAAGCATTTTTAGTAAGTATCTAGATCTTCACCCATGAGTAATCAGATATTAAATCACTAAAAATGCCTTTGAAGAACTATACTGGACCATTTAGCTTTATTGGTGTACACTAGTTGAGTTCTTAGTAAAGTGAGTATTTTTAATATGTAAATTATTTTAAAACAATAGATTATTAGTGCCCGTGTGCCCCAAAAAATGCTCAGGTTAAAGAGCCTCCTCAAACTGCCACAAACTGGAGCAATTGGTGGAAAATTGCCATCCTCATAATTTTGATCTGGGCATGTGATCAGTTCTGTAGACGGGGCTAGCTTCACGTGAAATGATTTTCAATAAGAATATAAAATAGTATATAAAATAAAAAGAAATGTTTTTTAAGCTAACATTAAAGATCATGAAAACAAGATTTATGCTTGATGTAATTTGCCTTTTAAAATTCCCAATCTTTTGCATTGGTACGGAATATTTCACCAATTTCGTGTTGACGATACCAGGCCACAAATTAGAGGAAACTTTCCTTAGATGCTACAAATTGGCCAATGTCCTGGTTAATTTAACAAATGTCTGAGACGCAGACATGCAGAGGATGCACAATTAGGGAAAACTTCAAGTACAGGTTTCTTTCCATCTCACCCTTTAATCATTTTTTAGCAATGATTGAATCTCTAATACAATGTGTGTAGAAATATCTTTGTAGAAAAACAGTGCTGAAAAGGTCTGGCAGCACCTGTGGAGGGAGAAACAGAGTTAACATTTCGAGTCCAATATGACTCTTCTTCAGAACTGAAATTTCTTTAACTCGTTCTCTCCCCTCAGATGCTGCCAGACCTGCTGGGTTTTGCCAGCACGTTCTGTTTTTGTTTCAGATCTCCAGTATCCGCAGTATTTTGCTTTTATATCTTTGTAGTAATGGCACTTGGAAGAAGTGGACTGCAGTTGGAGATGACACAGCACATACAGTGACCAACTGGAGATCACTTGCTTTAAACTTAATCTTTATTGTTCTTTTCTGTTTGTATTTTTGTATTACTGAGAGTCAGTATATCTCAATAAATAAAATTTACATTAAAGTGTGTGACTGATACTGTCATTTTTTTATAAAAAGGTTGAACAAAATGGCCACAGGAATAACATACCATCTCCACATGTTGAATTGTATGTTCATAAACTGGAGTATGAATCAACATTTCGGAGTACAGAATACATAGACAGAATATAGTACAAAAGCTTCAAATAATATGTATCAAGGTATTACTGCACAAAGCACCTCAGAAGAAATCAAAATGGAGGACACCTTTTTGGTCAACTTGTGAGGGAAAAAGAACCAGATATAAACCAGAATAGGCAGCCTCCATTCATCAGTTTTCAACTCTGGTGAGCTGAAAACCAGAAAAAGTCACACTTTTGCTTTTGCCATCCACAAAATTTTCCTGCGTTTTGAGTTTTGTGCTGCTCTTGGTCTTTTTAGTCTATTGGAGCTCATCCCTCCACTTACCCAATTACTTGTCAACAGAAGAGATGCAAATTGTTCCTTGGTAAGATTCATTTTCTCTGGTTAATGCTTGACTAACTGTTTAGATGAAGAAAATGTAAATTAGAGGGAGGGGGGGGGGGGTTAAACTGCATTTCATCAGCCTTCCCTAACAAAGGAATTCCTCCACAATCCATTTTACATTGCAACTCCCAAATTATAGACAGAAAATTATGGAAATAAAATCGTAGCATTTAAGAGCTTTAGTTCTACAACTGTGAGCTAGAAATGCCAGGCTAACTGTTCTGTCCTACTTGTACTGGCTTTTTATTTGCTTCGACCTAATGATCTCTAACTAATCTCCAATTAGCAAATGTCTCTTCTGGTACTCATGGATGCTTTATTAACATCAGATGAGATCTTTAAATCTGGAATGATTCTATTGCCAACTACCCTCTTTAGGAATTTGTAATTAAGAAGTTAGCTGATATGTTGAATGAACACGGAATTTATTTCAGAGACTTCCACAAGTTATGCATGGCTTGTAGCCATGTTTTACCTATAAGTACTAACTGTCGTCTGGCAGCAGCTTCCTAGCTCTCCTAATTTAAGAGGGGCTTCTCCTGCTTTTGAAGACTTTCTGATTAATTGGGAATGTGTTCCCACTGTAAACAATGAACAAATTAAAAAGTATGGAAATAGGTCATTCTTAGCCCAGCAGTATTATGGCTTGTAGCTAATGCTGAATGCTTGAATAGTAGTATCTACCTAAGCACTTCTTATTTTACACAGTTTGCTTCATTACAAGGTGCATTGCACCCTGCTGAGCTGAGCCGAAGCTTTAAGCAAGATCTGTGACCCATTACCACCCAAAAATAGATTTTATTTCTAGTATTACTGAACAAAATGCTCCGGTAAAATAAATGTAGCACAGCTACCTGCGTGAAAGAGAAATTTTGAAAACTGCCAGAAGGTGCTGGTCATCATAATAAACTGTTTAGAAATCCCACACAAAATAATCAATCTAGGTGCCTGCAGAAACAACGTAAAGTAGGTTTACGAGTGGTATAGGATAGTATTGCTTTGTTCACTTCAGCTGCAATATAACTGGTATCCCAGATTGGACAATCAGAATTCTCCTCCGTTTGGACAACTTCCATATACAATTGAATATTCCTTTCATCATCGGGTGCCCCTGTACTGAAACGGTTTTGATCAAAGTCTTAAATGACATCCTATGTGACTGTGACAAAGTAAACTTTCCCTCCTCATCCTCCTTAACTTGTCTGCAGACTTTGATAAATTTAACCACGCCATACTCTGCCAATGCTTCTCCACTGTCTTGCGGCTGGGTGGGATTGCTCTCACATGGTGCCATTCTTATCTAGCTTATTATTTGCGATGGCTTCTTTTGCCGCTCCCACACCGTTACCTATGGTGTCCCCCAAGGATGTATCCTTGGCGCCCTCCTATTTCTCATCTACATGCTGCCCCTCAGCAACATCATATGAAGGCATAGCATTAGCTTTCACATGTATGCTGCCAACACCCAGTTCCACACACACCATCACCGCCTTCTTGACTCCTCCACAATTGCTAAATTATCAGCCTGCTTTTTCAACATCCAATACTAGATGAACAGCAATTTCCCCCAATTAAATATTGGAAAGACTGAAGCCATTGTTTTCAGTCCTTGCTCCAGTCTCCATTGCTGAGCTACTGGCTCCACCCCTCTCCCGAGCAACAGTTTGAAATCAAACCAATCTCTTCACAATCTTCTTGTCACACTTGACCCGGAGATGAACTTCCAACCTCGTATTAGCACCATCATGTCTATTTCCACTTCCATAATATTGCCTGTCTTCGCCCTTGCCTCAGCTCGTCAGCTACCGAAACCCTCTTTCATGACCTTGTCACCTCTAGACATGACTATTTCAATGCTCTCCTGGTTGTTCTCCCACTTTCTATTCTCCATAAACAAGAGGTAATTCGAAGCTCTGTTTCCTGTGTCTTAACTTGCACCAAGTCCCATTCCCCAATCACCCAGTGTTCACTATTCTACATTGGCTCCTGGTTGATTTTAAAATTCTCATCCTTTTTTAAGTCCTTCAATGGCCTCACCCCTCCCTACCTCTGTAATCTCCAGCCCCACAGTCCTCTGAGATATCTGTGCTTATCTGATTCTGGCCTCTTGAGCATTCCCCAATTCTAATTGCTCCACCATTGGTGGCTACACCTTCAGTTGCCTAGGCCCTAAACTCTGGAACCCTCCCGAAGTCGCACTATCTTGCTTTCCTCTTTGAAGACACTCCTTAAACCGAACTCTTTGACTAAGCTTTTGGTCATCTGACATATCTCTTTTTTGTGGCTTGGTATCATATTTTGTTCTATAACACTCCTGTAAAGTGCCTTGGGATGTTTTATTACGTTAAAGGTGCTATGTAAATGTAAGTTGTTGGATGAAATAAGCTCAGAGTGCTATTAATATTAGATCTTAACATCAAGCATATCTATCTACTAAACCTTAACTCTATGTGTATGCGTTCATATCAAGTCTTATCAGAAGGCACAGTAAATTTGTTCTTTCCTTCATTGTTGACAGCATATTTTTATTTGGAAAAGGTTTTAAATTGTCTGTAATTTAAGTCAAGCTTTTACACCTTAAATATTATACTTGTGAAAATCTTATATTTTACAGAGGTTCTGTAATTCACTGAGGCTTGGATAACATCACTAAGCATGAGAAGTTTGTAATAAATCTGAATCTTTGAGATCAGAGCCATCTAATATTATGAAGAGACAAAGAGAAAGAGAGGTCCATGGAGTCGTTGGTTTTATTTGTTTTGGGTCCTTTTAACGCCAGCAGAGACTTTCACAGAAGATGCTAATAATCACATCTCTATTGTTGAAGGATCAGTGAATTTTGACAACAGATTTCTGTAAGTCCATTGAAAAGTGTATTGGATTAGTACAGCAATATCTACTACTCTGTTGAGAAAACTTCTAATCAGTTTGAAAGGCAATAATGTATGGAATTTAAAATTGTGTTTGGAATAAATAAAGCCTGACTTTATCCTCATTAAAATGACTCTATTGCTACTGAGCTGCCTTGCAGGAAAAGCACTGCAGCTTTTGAAAGATTGAATCTCTCTTCACCGCTGACGAAGCTCAGTATTAGCTGTAATTTGCATTCAATTCTTGTTTATCCTATATATGGTGTCACATGAATGGTCTTGTCTTAGGGCATTCTGATCATAATTCTAAAGAAGAATATTTCCAATGCTCAGCAACTGGAAAATAATAGAACTTAAACTTATGAGATTTTCTTTTATTGGCCATCTCCCTTTTCAATGCTCATTGCTGGTGTATGTATTCAACTTTCTCTTCCATGCAGACATTTATAGATAACATATTGAGTCCTATAGTCTGTGTCAACTTCCTGCCAACTTTTCCATGAAAAATTATAATGTCCTCACATTTAATGGTAACTGCCAATTGTCACACTGTAATTATGCTGTCGTAACATTTCAATTTCAAGTCTCCCAGCTTCTCAGTACATACTATGGAAAGTTGCTCTGCTCCTACCAACTCTACTTCTCAGTTTCTCAAATGATTGTAAGATGTGCTAGTTAACAGTATGTTAAAATAACCATATCATTGAAGTCTGGACCAAATATCTGATTTTGAAATCGGGGATGAATTACATCTTTGCACACTGTCCAATTATCCTCCACCCTCTAATCTTGCTTCAACTAAAGATTACTCTTGCTCTTGGCTCCCTCTGTGCTGCCCGACAGAAGATTGACCGGTAAGGCAATGAAATGGAGAGGATAGGACAGATGATGATGCATTTAGATTGATGCTTCTCCAGCACTGAGAAATAGTTTCCACTTTACATGCTGCCAAAATGACAGTTCAATTCTGGGGCTAGGTCCTGCCCTTACTGGTGAAACATGAGATCCCCTGATCAAGGCTGTTTGACTGACGCAGGCTAGAAACCACATGCAGTGTGTCTCGTATCATGTTATACTTGTTTCAAACCGTGCCAAAGAGACTTGAATTATAAAGTGAAGCAAAGGGTGTTTAAAAAGTGTTTTGAGAAAATGAGCATTTGTGTCTGATCTCAAAACATTCAAAATTTGCATGTTGGAGTGCAGCTCAGTGCACTGCACAGCCCACTGTGGAAATTCAGTATTGCCAGGCACATGACACTCACTGCAGCTTCTGATCTCAAACTGGTAACGCAGTGACCCAGAATTTGCTGGAGTGTTGCATCCTCCAGCATACCCCATTATTAGTTTGTTTCTTCATCCTTCAACTGAAGAACTTTGTTATTAGTTTGCATTTCTAGCAATTTGATGTGCAATGTGGCAAAATCAAGGGGGCATCTGGGGCCTTGGTAAACAATGGGATCAACAGTGTGTCTCCTTAACCAATGAAACTAAAGATAGAAAAAAAAACAACAGAGAAGACAATAGGTTGAATTACAGTCAAATTAGATGAAGATAGAGAGAAAGAAAGATTGGATTAAAAGATATAAAATACAGAAAGAATAAAAAAGATTTTTTTGAATTTTTAATTACTAAAAACCTCAAATAACAATTTACTACTGACAGGAATGAGGCACCTAAGTTTCAGTTGTTCCCTTTCTGTGCCACAGAGGGGTGGGTTAGCGTTGGAGGAACATAAATATCATCATTAAAAGAGTCTTTACATCATTAGGTACCAGCCCTAATTTTCTATGGCAAGTTTACTTCTTTTTAACAGCACAAATGCAGCAATTCCTTGAAAATTCATGGGAAGGTTGACAGTAGACTCCTGTTTTCTTGAGGCAGAACAGGGCGAATCTTTCAGCAATTTGTGGTGATTCACAATTCGCAGGGTATCTCCTCTTTGTCACTAATTGCTGGGTTATTTACACACTAATAATGGTGTGTCTTTAAATTCACCGTTATTTTCCCAGCGAATTCTGGCCAATGTTTCCACAACTGGATTTAAAACCAGGTTTAACTGGTTTGCTTATTCCTGTGATGATAATCATGCAAGAGCTCAAAATGAGATGTTCAATTGATTTTAAAGTAAATTCTGCATTTGAAAAATACCTTCTATTTAACAACCATTCCTATCCTCCCCGCTCATTAATTTAGAAAATTCTAATTGGTGGGTTATTATGATTTTATCTATCCAATGTTTTTATCATTTTTATGGAACATTTTGGGAAAAGGTTACCTTTTAAAAAGCCACCTTATGAAACTTCTAACTATGATCTAAGTCGGGGAGGAGGAAGTCTTACAGTTTGCATTCATTGCTTTGTGCATTATGCCAGCCATTTTGGTTATGATACTTGATTTGGCAAATTCAAATCCATTTTCATTGTATCAGACTGAAACATTTTATCTACACATTCCTATTAGAGTTGCCCTCTGAGATTCTTTTGGTTTTGCATTGAGGGACAGCTCGTATGATAATTCTATCAACATGGGAACCATTAACATTGCTATGCCAACATTAAATATAGCACAAATTCTTGTAGTGGGGAACAATCTAGAAACGGCTATTTGTGATGTATGCACTAAAAACATGTGGTAATAATAGAATTGGTCAGACTTTGTTAAGTGCCTGAGAATAATGGAGAGGAAAAATAAAAGGCTAAGGTTCGCCTGAGATTATATCATTGCTGATCCTGTTCATCTGCTCACGTGCTGCAGGTTCCCATCATTCACTTCTCATCCTCTTCTCCATCACTGATGCTACTGATGGAGGCAGAAGCAGCTTTCGGGGATGATGGGGGTGAGGTTTTGGTAAAGGGCCACTGGAACGTTGGGGACTGGGACCGTTCTCTTGTTGGGCTACTTGAGGGGCTTTGTCTTGGAGACAGAGCTTGGAGCATCCGACCCCCTCTCTCCTGAAAAACCTGTTTCTGTAAGGTATGAAAACAAAAAGAAAAACGGTGTAAACCTTTAAGCAATGCTTGAGCAAGCATGACCAGATGACCTGAATTTAATAAATGCTAATGAAAAATTAATTTTAATTTAGCGAATAGTAGAGTGGTACAACAGAGATTTTAAACTAAATGTGTGGAATTCATTGGGCACCTACCAAAGCCTCCTGGATTTATGCAGGAACCAAACCTAACAGCTATTGCCTTGACACTAAGTCCAACATGCCATACCGCGCAACATGAAATATGATTACAAACTCTAATGATATTAATACCCACTCCCTGAACACGGCTAACTAAACCAGGCACAAAGATTAGGCCAAAGTTTTATTAATCTTTTCTGCAATGCCGGTTCTTTCTTTAAGTGTTGGTCTATGTAAAGTTCTGGGTGAATCAACTGTCTCTTGTTTTGGTGATTTTTCAAATTAAATCGCATCAGATTCTGATTGAAAATGAACATTTGATTGATGCTAACCAATATTGCATTTGGCAGTGAAAAGGGTGCCTTGCATATTTTTCAGTTAAGATGCATTTTTCCCATTTTATGTGTCAACTTTTCTCACATCGATGTCTTCTGAGGCATTGACTGGTTCCATGGGTGGAAGATGGTCATTATTTAGATCTCGGCCTTAATAGCAACTTTTAACAAGTTATTTGAGGGATACCCCAGCCAAACCTGCCCCTCCTCATCCATCATGATTACACACAATCAAACATATACATTTTCAGGAAACATCGCTGGATAATGATCAGAAGTGGGAATTCTGGCCATGTTCCCCTTATCTAAGCATGGGCTTTGAGGCTAGCTCGACTAGCTCTAGTGCTGCCTTTACCGAGACCTGTTATTTCAATATAAATTGGGAATTGAACCTGTAATGTTCATGGTCTCTATGGCTTTGCCACTCAATGCATGTTTTGTTGAACATTCGGAAGAGGCTCCTTACTCTCATTATGGTCCAATCACCACCCATTCCAATGTACAGATAACCTGCATCCAGCCAGGATTTTGCCTTTGCTGCTCTATGGTTGAAGGTGGAAAGCAAGTATTTAACAAACGATGCAACAAATTACTGCCATGTATGATTAGCTTTGTGTCAGTTTCCCAGAATCTTTTTTTATCTTGTGGAAAACAGAAATCCAATTTTCCTTTTTTGATGGCAGTTATTTATTTAAAATAACTTTCCTTTGCTGCAAGTCTGTAATTCAACTCTCAGCTGGTCTTGTGTGGAGAATTTCAGGATTTATTTCATAACCTCAACTGAAAAGAATCTGGTGCTGAGGTCACTGTTTAGCATTAGCAAAGGAACAGGAACGTTGCTAGTTACTACCATGCAACTTTCCATTCACAGGAACATAGGACTTAGGAGCAGAAGACTTAGGAGGAGTAGGCCATTCGGCCCTTCGAGCCTGCTCCGCCATCCAGTAAGATCATGGTTGATATTGTTGTGGTCTCAACTCCACTTTCCTGCCTGGCGCCCATAACCCTCGACTCTCTTGTCTGTCAAAAATCTAACTCTGCCTTTAATAAATTTAATGATCCAGCCTCCGCTGCTTTCTGGGGAAGAAAAGTCCACATAGATTAACAACCCTCAGAGAAAGAAAAAACTCACCTGAGTCTTAAAAGGGAGACCTCTTATTCTTAAACTATGTCCCCTAGTTTTAGCCTCCCCCACAAATGGAAACATCCTCCCTGTATCCACCCTGTCACGCCCCCTCAGGAGCTTACATGTTTCAATAAGATCACCTCTTCTAAACTCCAATGGGTATAGGCTCAATCTGTTCAACCTTCCTTCATAAGAAAAGCCCTTCATCCCAAGAATGAGTCAGGTGAACAGTCAGTCAGTCAGTAACAATGCAATGCCATAAATTTGGCGTTATCGTTGCAATCCTGCCTCCCACTTCAAGCTGCATCTGTGGTGTGTCCTGCATTTGTGCAGACCTGTGTAGATCTTTATCTTTTATTTCCCAGAGATACTTTTATGTTGATTATGTGCTTCAGAAGCTTGGTACTCCACCCCTACAGAATAAAGGAGAGAAAATCTACAACTCTGACAGAGCCTGAGATCTAATTCTCTCTGGGTCCCAGTCGCCAGCACTGACCTGCAGAAAATGCAACCCCTTTATCCTATCAGTCTATAATTTACAACATGCTCCTAAATTTAAAAATGGAGAATGATGCTTAGCTGTCACATGTGTCTACTCAAGTACTGTTCTCTCTGCAGTTTTATGCATCAACACAAGAGTGTCTTGAGAAGCCTGTGTTTATTATAAAGAATCGCAAAGAAGTTAGCTCTGTTTAACGTTATCTGTAGGTACAGTTGTCTTTTGTAGTGTTTATGGTAGACAACTGACATACTGGTAGAACGTTTCCACCAACTTCTTGGAAATTAATCTGGGGTACACACCCAAGTTCCATCTGGGCCAAACAGCTCTAAAAAGTTTCCAATAAATTCTCGTGATTTCTCTTCCCACTTTTGTATAAGGTCATGGCTTTTTTCCTCCACTTTGTAAACAAATTCTTTTGATTTTTCCTCTACATTCTTCACTTTTTCTTTCATTTTGTCAACATGATTTTGGAAGCGGTACTTCTTTTCCTGAAAAAAATGAAATGTTTTGCTCAGTGACTGTAAATAAATATATGAAAATGGAATACACTGCAACCTAATTCTATTTATTTCCTTTAAAAAAAAAATTCTCCATTCTCAAGTTCCTTTCCCTTCGCAGTCCCATAAACAGTTCCTCATCAAGAAAGTAGGTAACCTGTTTCTGGCCTTTGCCAGCGCTGATCCTAAGCTAGTCACAATTAGGTGGAACAAGAAAACAGTGCCATCCAGATTTTTAGCTCCCCACATCCCTCCAAGAAGTGTTTATGTTTTGCTCAGCACTTTTCTCAGCCGAGACCCAGAACTTGCTGTCAGAGGCTGAGCCTACATGATAGCAACCTATCCGACCCATAAACACCAAACTAAAACATGGCAAAAGTTGGTTAACAGTCCCAAAAAGCTAAAACATCCCAAAAAAAGAAAAACCAAAAAACGGATAGACCAAAAACAATCCAAAAGATATGTCAGATGAAAAGGAAGTGTTAAGTACTATGGCCTCAGCTTTTCATCATATTTACTAATGCCTTGGATGAAGGAATCAGAAATTGTTTTTCCAAGTCAATTTTAATTTTAGTGCAGTGAGTTATGTATATGGGAGCCGAAAGTCCCAAAGGGACAAAGGCAGACTAAGCAAGGAAACTCATGTTCCTATCTTCCTGTATTACATTGATTTTACTGATGCTTAAAAGCTGAAGTACAAAAAAGTGCAGCCTGCAGCAGTGGTACATTTTTGGAACTTACCAAAGGGAAATGAGAGCATCAGGGGACCTGGGGACCCCCGAGAACATTTTATTTGATGCATATTTTTGCCATTTTGGAGTCTACTGTATTTCTGTTTTTCAAGCTAAAAACAATTTCTTCCAGAAAAGTTACAGATATTTCAAATATGGAAAGAAATGTAGTTTGTTTGAACTTCAAAACAGCTTTGTAGGGCCCAGTAAATCTGATGACAAAAACAACTTGTATTTATATAGCACCTTTAACATAGTAACATATCTCAAGGCACTTCACAAGAGTGTTATAAAACAAAATTTGACACTAAGTCACATAAGGAGATATTTATGCAGATGACCAAAAGCTTAGCCAAAGAAACAGATTTTAAGGAACATCTTAATTAGTGTAGAGGGGCAGAGATTTAGGGATGGAATTCCAGAGTTAAGGACCTTGGCAGCTGAAGGCACAGTGGAGCAATTAAAATCAGGGCTACTCAAGAGGCCAGAGTTAGGGAAGGCAAAGGACATGGAGGGATTTGAAAACAAGGATGAGAATTTTATAATCAAGGTATTACTTAACTGAGAGCCAATGTTAATTGTATGCAGTTACTGGTTATTAACTGGGGATTTACTTGTGCCCCTATTATTAGACACAGACCGAAACTGGTTGCTGGGTTAGGAGGTGCATGCTCATAATGTGTAACTCTGTGAATAAACCTTCATTGAAGCGTGTAAAGATTGATGCTGAGCAGAGTTTTAGCCGCGAGATTTTACTGTCCCACCAAAGTCAATGGGCTTTTGAATGGCTTGCTGCATTTTACGCCCCCGCCTCGACAGGGCCATAAAATTCCACCCTCTAGTTCTATCCTTCACCTTCTGGCTTTCTGGTTAATAAAAAGCCAATAGAGGTCAGCGATGCATCTTGGCGATGGGTGAAAGGGATTTGGTGCAAGTTAGGGCAAAATTAGCAGAGTTTTGGATTATGTCAAGTTTACAGTGGATATAACCTGGGAGGCCAGCCAGGAGTGCATTGGAATGGTCAATTTTGGAGGTAGCAAAGCGTTTCAGCATCAGATGAGCTGTGGTGGGGCATAGTCAGGCAATGTTACAGAGGTTGAAATAGACATGGATATATGGCCAGAAGTTCACCTCAGGGTCACCAAGTTTGCAAACAGCCTGGTTCAGCCTTTGACATTTGCCATGGAGAGGAATGGCATTGGTGGTTAAGAGGCAGAGTTTGTGTCAATATGTAGTTGGAGGAAATTTCTGCTCATCCAGTACTAGATAGCAAACAAACAGTTTGACTATTTAGTGACAGTGGAAGGGTCAAGTGAGCTGGTGGTGAGGTAGAGTTGAGTGTCATCAACGTACATGTGGAAACTGCACCAAGGGACTGCACATAGATAAGAAATAGGTCAGGATCAAGAATAGATCCTTGGCAGGGTGGTTGGAGGGGCAGTGGTGGCACCAGAGGTAATCGTGCAGGAACAGGATGTATTTCTCTGGCTACGATTAGGCTAGATAAGAATGGACAACATTGGAGGGGCATTGAATGAGGATATTGTGACAACTTCATCAAAGGTTGATAATGTTGAGGAGGAATAGTTTATTTCAAGTCACAGTCATATAGGATGTTATGTGTGACTTTAAGACCCCAGATACATTACATTCATTTATGGACTGAACTCTTTTACAATGCAAGTCTACAGTAAGCCCAATTAGTAGTGGAATCTACATGGGCAAAACAAAACCAACTCACAATCACATTTGTATGTCTAATAACCCAGAGGCAGGTGCTGGATTAGATTAATTCACTTGGCATTAAGCCTATATTTTGGACTGTTTTTGGCTTGTCACTTTTTTTAAAAGGATGTTTTTTGCTTTTTGAGGCTTTTGTCCAACTTCTCCCAATGTTTTAGTTTGACATTACTCTTCACCACAAACAGGCCAATTATCCACAGCTTACAGCATAAAACACAGCAATAAAATCCTAAATATGGATATCTCAGTGTTGCTCTTTAAATTAAGCAAAGATCATTACTATTCCAACTCCAGTCCCTCAATTCTGCACATGTAGTGGTAGGACTGCTCCAGTGTAACCAATCAATGTATTCACAGCAGGAACAATATCCTTATCTCTTAAACACTTCATTCATTAATCTTTAAGAAAATAAACTATCACATTAGACAATTTTGGCCATGTCCCAGAAGGTTTCTTTCAGAAAATTAACTTTCTTTTTTAAAGCTGCATTTTAGCAGCTGATTGACATGTAACTTTTGTAACCCTCAGAAACCATTAGCTCATCTGAAAACGTTTGATTCGACTTTGTGTGCAACTAACAATGCGGAAAATGCCGATTTATTGCTTCTAAGAGCGTTCAGTCCTCCCATCTGACCAATCCTAATGAGAAAAGCAAATCTTTCTTGTAAAATGCTGACAAACCAGTTAAACTGTTGACAGTTGGCTTGAACCGCTGACTATTGGCATGTAAAGCCCACTATTATATAATGAGTGAAAAATAAGATAAATTATATTAGAATTTCTTGCAGTGACGAAGGACATAACAAAGTTCTACTGGATGCCAAAAGCCTCCTTTGCTTTCATTCTCAAATGGATACAACGGAGATAAACCATGACTTTCCACTGCCAGCAGTGTAGGCTTCCTGCCTCTGGATAGCACAACAGTAAACCACAGTTGCTAACATTTTGAATATGTCTGGCTGGTACAATCTTGTTTTGCTGCTTCTTAGTTGGATGGGCATCTGGGAAAAAGCAATTCGAGAGACAGGGGAAGACAAAAAAAAAACTGGCTGAAAACTCTGGTCAGCACTAGGAACAGCACTGGCAGTTAACCACACAAAGAAATAGGTGACTCAGGCCCAGCAGGAAAAAAGGAAATGTGGCAGCAACACTGCCAAAGAGAACAGGGAGAAACAAACTAAAATAACAAACTATTGAAACAAACTTACAGTCCGTTCATCAACATGCATTAAACAGCACAATTCTTCAACACCAAGGTTATTTTATTCTGTTCATATAACTGCAAAGGGTGGCATGAAAATCATGCAGAGTGTACATCAGTTAAAGTCTAAGCAGCAGGGCAGCTTTTTGTTATTGTGAACAGGGACTTTGTTTCCCAGCAGCCCAGAATCTTTGATACAGAGAAATGTGCATTGTAAGCAATCCTTTCAAGTATGAGCCAGACAAAGTTAGCATTTAATTTGGACACTGTACAATAACATGTTCACAGTAGGAAAGGCCACAAGATAATAGGAGACTCACATTGATGAAACTAACGTTAAGCTCTTTGGCTGTGTAACCTCTCTGGAGGTTACGTCGGGCATAAACATCATAATCTCGTACAATTCTGGTGATAAGGTCAGAGGTGGAGATGCCCTCTGTTCTTTGAGTGGGGACAAACATGCCTAAAAATTAAAAAAAAAATTGCAATAAGTCACTGAAATATTATTCAAATGCATTATTTAGTAGCTGCAAAATGAGAGATGCTTCATTACACCAGTGTCTACACTTCAAAAGTGCTTTATCAGCTATAAAGAGCTTTGGGATGTTCTAAGATAATGAGAAGCATTACATAGATGCAAGTCTTCCTTTAAATGCCAATTTTTTTCCTCCCTCAAACTGTGTGGTAAATAAAAGTTGTGCCAATGCAGTGTGTGAACCTTTTACTTCACAATGTTGGGTCTGTCAAGCCTGTTTCTGTTCTGGTGGTAGTGTCAAGTAGTTGAACTTGGCAGCTTTTTCCTCAAATATAAAATTTGTCTACTGTGCCTTTGGGTAGGTTTAATCACCCAAGAAAAACGCTTGAGAGCCTTGGCTTCTTCTATAGTGCCAGTATGCCAGCTGCTGGTTGTACACAGAGCTGCACTGACAGATACTAAGATCAATCGAAGGTTTTCCAGCATCCGCAGTTTTTTGCTTTTATCTTAAGGTTTAAGCCTCTTGGCCAGACACCTGAAAAAACATACCCAGGAATATTTGGGAAACAAAATATAAATAACTCAAAAAATACAACATTGTAAGGAATGGAAGGATATATCAAATGTGCAATGTGCTTCCTCAACTACCTGTTTGAATCCCTCCAAGCAGGTTTATAGCCCTTCCATAGCACCAAGATAGCCCCAACGAAAGTCACAAATAACATTCTTTATTATTGTAAGTGTAGGGTACTGACTGTCCTCATTCTCCTGGATCTCTGTGTAGCGTTCAGTTTGACTGACCATGCCATTCACCTCTAGAATCTCTCCTCCAATGTCCAGCTTGATGAAACTGTTCTTGCTTAGTTGTATACTTACCTATCTGAGCATAGTCATGGCATCCCTACTAATAACTTCTCTCACTTCCAGCACTGTGACCTTCAAAGTCTCATAAAGGATCCATCTTTCACAACCTGCACTCCCCACCACCCCCCTCCCCTCCCACCCAACCCCACCTACTGCTTCCTCATCCACATCGAGCTTCTTGAAGACATCATATGCAGACGTGGGCCCAGATTCTCACCATGACGGAGAGCCTCCCTGTTGTGGCAAAAATGGCAGAAGTGGCTGAAAATTGTAATTCCCACCTGAACATGGCAATTCCCATTTCACAGGTGTGGGAATGGGACCGGGAGCGTTTTGTGCATGTCCATTTTACAGAGGCAGCTGGCCATTTAAGAGGCAGCCTCCACACAAGTGGGATTTTTGTAGGCCAGGAATGTGAAACTCAAAGTGCGCAGATTAGACCTGGTAAGAGCAGGTCTGAGCTTTATGGGTTTGATTGAATAGCCAGGGTACCCCTTTGGAGAGGGAAGGTACCCCTGTGGAATTTGCTTTAAACTTTTATTAACTGCCCCCGAAGTGGCACAAAATCAATTCCAACTGTCTTCCCTTAACCCAAAGGAGTAGGAGGGTGGGGCTGTTGCTCTCAGGGCAACTATTTTTTTGCCCCTACTGACGCATGCATCCAGGTGGCAGGAAGAACTTTTTGCTGGAGAAGGGCGTATAGCGCTCTATGCAAAGGAACATACAAGCTGGGCATGGAACCCTTGCACAGAGAGACCATAGAAGCCAGTCACCGTGAGCAGCTGGTGGCCAGAGGGAGGGCAGAAGGTCAGGAGGAAGAGGCTGCTACCTATGCACCAGGAAGGAGGAAGGGTGGAACAACCAGGTACTACCCTGTGGGATAAGTGTGCAGACCTAGGACATCCTACCTCAACATGACGGATAACCAGTGTGGAAGGCGACTGAAGCTAAGCCATGAGGTGGTGACAGACATATGGTCACAAGGTTCAGCAGCAACTTGAGCAACATGACATGCCAATGGCTGTGAAGGTAATGGTCATTCCCAACTTCTATGTCTCGGGGATCATCAGCAGACCTGTGTGTTATATCCCAGTCAGCAACACACAGCTGCATTAAGTCTGTAACTAACATCCTGTTTGCTCGTGTGGGGGAATCACATTCATTTCCTTGTAGATTTGACATCTTCAGACGCAGAAAGCCATGGCCTTTGTTCAATTAACAGGCTTCCCTCAGGTGCAGGGTGTTATTGATTGAAACCATGTCAACATAAAGGCCCCAACTCAACATGTGGACCTCTTTTGTCAACCAGATGTCCTTTCATTCAATGTTGTGGTCACAAACCACATGTACAAGGTTCCCTGGCAGTTGCCATGACTCCTTCATACCAAGGAGTCCCCAACTCCCTCAGCCATTTCAGCCACCAGTGCAGATCCATGGTTGACTTCTAGGGGACAAGGACTACCCCTTAAGAACTTGGATAATGGCCCCCTTTAGGAGCCTGAGGCAGAGCGCAATGATAGCAGCAGCCGTGCCACCATCAGGAGTATCATCAAGCAGGCCATTGGCATTTTAAAAATGCGCTTTAAATGTCTCGATCGTTCAGGTGAGCTCTGCAATATGCCCCAGGAAAAATAGTAGCTCAGGGAGGACAAAAACTTCCCATGGAGCAGAAGAGTGAAAGCTCACTTGATCTTGTTTTTCACTATGATTTTCAGTGCTGCATGCTGCACAACATCACGCTGTGGAGGGGCCTACAAATTGCTGACGACAAGGTCATGGGCAGGACTCCAAACTATGAGGAGGAGGAGGAGGAGGTGGAGGATGATGAGGAAGTTGAGGGGGAAGCCACCCCCCCATTCTGAAGATTCCAAAATGGATGGAATGAGGTGACAGCCAATGGCAAAGCAGCTGGGAGGCACGGCCGTGTAGCCAGGACTGACTCTGTGCAGGAGGGGATTGTTGCCAGATGGATCCTAGTGCAAAATAGATTCTCATAAGGTCCTCCCAATTGTCATCAACCAGTCCCTGGTAACAAACTTCCACCTAAAGAACCTTATACATTGACTCCACAATTATTCAATGGACTGCTCATCCCCAACAAGGGAGAGAATCAACAGCAATGAGTTGGACTCAGTCACATTCATTAGGCTGAAACCCTCACCATCTTAACCATTGGCCTCGTCATAATGCAAACAGACATGGTAATAAGTGTTACAGACAGGAGGGGGCTAATTTAAAAAGCACTAATTTTTCCTCTCACCGCCCATCTGTAAAAAGAAAGGTGTTTTGATTTGTTTCCCTCTTTATAAATGGCGGTATATTTCCCAGCCCCTTGGTTTTGTTGTCATCCAATTTTCTATTAATAATCCCACAGAAAACTCAAAATCGGATGAACTCAAAGGGTTAGTTTATTTGCACGCACTCAAAATGTGAAATGAAGGTTTGCAATGTCCCCCTCATATTCAGGTAGAAAAGAGAGGGATAGAGAAAAGAAAGATTTACTGTACAGAGACCACAGAGAAAAAAAATATTGTTTCACGTGGGTTCCACGTAAATCAAAGTCCAGTGAGGTATACCTCCACGGATGTCGGGTTGAAAACCGCTGCAGGATAATTCACTTTTCCAGTGGTGTTGACTTCACATGATGAGACAGGCATGCAAAGATGAGTCAGTCTTGTAGGCGATGGTACAGACTTCTAGTACAAGTAGGGTAGATGGAGCCAGGTGTCCAACCTGGGCCAGAGCTCCTTTGGTATGGCCTGCTAATCAGATGTTAAACAGCAGACTGAGTTTTTCAGTTCAGTAAGGCAATATTACTTGTTCCACAAGCCAGAGGCCCATGTCGCATGACTCCCACCTCTCCACCATCTTTGAGAAAGGCTATGTATCTACTGTCTGGATTCCAAAGTTGATTAAACACCTCATTAGGAATTGAAAGGAAGGTTCTGGGGTCTTTGTCTTAGCAGGCGATCCATCTTTGTCTTAGCAGGCGATCCATCTCCTTTCAACCAGCCAGGTTATTAAATACAGATGGCCTTTGTATAGCTGTCTTTGAAGTTGGGCTGTATAGGCCACAGGGGGTCATTAGTGGCTCCTCAGAGATAACGAGGTGCGAGTTTTCCTAAAGTGGCTAAGTGGCTTCCTCAGGGGCCACAGGCTGACATAGTTTTAGCCATTTTAAGGGTCTTTGTTCTTTGTTAAAAATTTAGAAATAGCAATGATATTTATTTTATAAAGATATATAGTGTGAGGTCTTAGTCCCTCACATAAGTCATTCACAACCTGACCCCCTCACATGAATCCCAATGACTGTAAATGAGGGGCCCTTGCCGCCAACTTGTCCATGATCATGCCCACAATGCTGAGAGTGACACAATGTGAGACTTAAAACCCTATACATGCTGATAGGGTTGTATAGTCTAGCTTGCATGCAGATAAGACATCTCACACATGATGAGCCCATAACTGTCCAACAACAGCTCTTTGAAAGAACTTGCGCACCATCCATTCCGGCCAATAGTCTTGTTTCTGATGTGGGTGCACGTGCTACATTCTTGACTTCCATATAGCACTGCTCACCACACAAAGCACATCATGTGACACCTAGAATGCAAATGCAGCCAAAGTTGTGGACACAGCAGATGACCAATATTACCTGCATGATACATGGTCTCTTGAGCTGTGATACCTACACCTAGGCAAGTGTGTAACACTGCAGTTGGACGAATGTCTTGAATGCAGTACTCATCCTTGAGATGCACCTGCTGCCCAGCATCTGTTCATGGAGTTTGATCATTGAGCTTCCCTTAACATTAAGATTGGACGGACAATGAAAGATACAAGCAGCATCTCAGTGCTTGAGCCTTTGAACACTGGAATCTGATGTGATACAGCAGAGAAGGAAGAAGCCATCCAAAGCATCACCAATCAGCCAACAACCTTATCTTGTTGATTGCACACTGAGGCGGATCTCAGCATGCCTCCTCATTATTACTGGTAAGAACAGCCTTCATAATTTTAACCATTCTTTTTGAGCTCTTTAGTGTTCAAACATACACCAAGACATGTACAAGTGTAAGTAAATATATTCAAGAAGTGCAATCTATATATAAAACACACTCTTGCAGAGTGTCCCCCTTGTTGCTTTGGAGGACGTGGAGGCAGGCTGCTCGCTTCTCTGTCTAAGCAGCAATGACAAGCGTGGTGATCAGCCTCGTATGCAGGCACTCATAGGGGACCTCCTTCAGACTGCGTCTGCATCTCAGCATGGGCAGCCATGGTCACTGGCACATGTGGAGCAAATAAAGGGTCTGGCAGAGGGCCTGGGCTGGTGGAGGAAGGTAAGGGTGCTGAGGAGCTTCTCAGTACCTTCACCTTCCTCAGTGACCTGCACAGCGCTAGATTGGCCTTTAGGTGGGGTTGATGGGGCTGGCTGCTGGCACACAGCAGTCGTTCATTCCAGCAACCGCTGTGCTAACAGTGCGACTGTCCTGTTAAGGGAACAAAGTCCCTATATATCCCATGGATGTCAGTGCTCGTACTTTCTTGTTTCCAATTTTTCTTGCCGAGACGCTGTTATTGTGTCCACTCCAAGTTCTGCTTCATGTGTCTCTCCATGAGATTGGCCAATCTCTCATTGTCAGAGTTCATGTGGTTGAGCCTCCGGGACAGTGTGAAACTTGTGACGGTGATGGACTCCTCCATTCGCAGTCTAAGAACTCCCACTGCCTCAGGAAATTCTGCCAGATGTCCACACATCAGCTGCTGATTATCTAAACACTGTCCTCTAAAAGGTGACTCCCAAGGCTCCAGGTTCCTGCACCCTGGAGCATCATTGTGACTTTCCTCCCTTCTTCGATGAGAACTGTGCATACTGTCTTGGACTCTGACACCTCCTCTTATACTCTAGCGTGGTGACTTTGACCTTGTGCCACTGACTCTACGCACATGCTACATCCCTCCGAAGTGCTGGTATCTGAGTTGGCAGTGTGTGGGCTAGAGCTCTGTATGGATGAGTCAAGCTACTCACCTTGCTGGAATGTAGCAGGTCATTAAACCTTTCCCTGCACTGAATCCTTGAGCACTGATGGTCTCCTGCTGCACTCACCACAGCCGTTATTTGAATCCAGGCCTTCTTGGTTGTTGCCGGTAGGTTACACCGACCAGCAGGGTGCAGGACTGCTCTCCTCTTCTGGACCTCTTCCACCAAAACTTTTAAGGTCCTGATCCTAGGGCAGTCGGACCCATCCCATTCCCCACGTCTCCTGTATGTGACATTTCTATCAATAAAATGTATGGTGAAAAGAGTTGTAAGCCATTCAGGTTACAATGCTCTCATTCATTTTGTGTGTCCTTAGATGCACTAACCATTTTCACCATATCAACGACGATTACTGGTAAGGTTTGGTGGAGAAAATGGCTCTGCACAAATGCTTGGTGCCATCTATGTTGCAGCTGTGACTCCAAGGTAGCACGCTGTGTTCTGCGACCACTGACAGCTCTATTGGTTTCCTCCTTCTTAGACACACTGTAATGCCATGATATGCAGATGTAGGGGACCTGGTCAAGGCTCAACAGTGTGGGCACATCCTGATAGATGGGTGGCAAAAGGGCAGGTGGAAGGGAAAACAAGCATGGCACTGTTCATCATTCATCCACCCACTGAGTCTTGTCAGCTAACTACATGACTGCAGAGTTTCTGTACCAGGTAGTGGTGGCAAGCTAATGCCATTTCCATGGCTGTGTCTTGAGAATCCACTCCATGCTTTCAGTGCTTCACTGAAGGACACTTTGAATAGGCAGCAACGATGACAATTCTCCCATAGGGAAAGCCCATGATGGGCCAACAATTAGAGGATCAGTTCATAATCGGACAACATTTACAGCTTTGACACTCACCTCACTAAACAATGAGATCTCCTCCAGGCTCAGAAGGTTTACCATTGATGAACAACCTCTCAAATGGGCCTTTCTGAGGGCTCGCTTTTCATCTGTGCCCGAGTTGCCCAACCCATGCAGGACCTGCCTCTGACCCCTCACTATTTCCAGGATAACCCACCATAACTCCTAACCCATCCTGCCCACCCTGCACCGAAAATCAGGAGCTTGGGCAGCCATTTTAAGAAGTCAGGCTTGTGGAGCCGGGAATTTTGTGGATGAAAATCTGGGCCATGGGATCAACATCCACATGTACACTGGTTATACTTAGATCTACCCCTCCACTACCTCTCTTGACATCTTTACTGGCTCCATTCTGTAGACATCCAGTTTTGGCTGAATGCAGTTAAATAAAAGGAACATTGAAGTCATTCTATTTTTCAACTGCCACAAACTCTTTACCTTCACCACTGACTCAATGTCCTTATTATTCACAGCGTTAGGCTGAACTAGATGTTTGACAACCTCAGAATTTCGACTGACTCTGAGCTGAGCTTCCAACCCCATATCCTCTCTATCACAAGAACCATCTACATCCACCTTCATAACATTGTCTCCCTCTACTCCTACCTCAGCCCATCTACTGTCCTCATTCATGCCTTTTTCATCTTTAGCCTTGTTGATTCCAATGACCTCGCAACCTCCACCCTTCATATAGCTCAGCTCATCCAAAATTCGGTTGCCTGTATCTTATTGTGCACCAATTCCCTCTTGCCCCTCAAACCTGTCTTTGCTGCTTTGCATCAACTCCAATCTCCCAATGCTTCCAATACGTAAAATTTTCATCTTCATGTTTAAAGCCCTCCATGGTCTCACACTTGCCTATTTCTATAATCTCCTCACCCCTCAGTCTCCTTATACTTGAGGGACGGCAGGCCTAAACTGTGCAACCTGTCCTTGTAATGTTATTATAACCTCCGGCAGCCCTATAAATCCAACAAACACAGCATTAATATGACTCTAGACTCTTTTATATCCCTTCCCACAGCATTGACAACCATCGCTTCAGTGCAATTTTTTCCCCCCAAATCTCTCCAGCTCTCTATTTCCCTCATCCCCCACCTCCCCTAAGATGCTCGTTAAAACTCACCTCTGACTAAATCTTTGCTTGCCCTTTCTGATCTCTGTTTTGACTCAGATTCCATTTCTTTATGTTTCTAGGAAGTGCTTTGGGACATTTTTCTACATTAAAGGTGCATATAAATGCAAGTTGTTATTTCTGCACTGTGGACAACAAACAGCCAGAGCAAGGCAAATAATTGAAGAAAAGAGACTCCATCCGTACATTTTAGAGAAGCTTGATCTTCAACTTGCTATCCATTATTAGTTATAGCAAATTTATGATGATTGACAGGAACATACCAGCTTCCTTAATGTGTTTATAGACATCATCCGATCCAGCAGAGGAGTACGGAATGTCATCATGTGCCACAAAATCAATCTAAAAGAAAGTGTCAGTATAAATAATTTGCAATATGAACAATTTCAGACTGATTGGTTACTCAAGTAAGATTCAAATTCTCTCTGTGTTACAGCTAGTTTTTATTTTTTTCTCTAGCCTTACCAGAGATGTGACTACAAAGGGTTTCAAAATGCTGTGTTGCAAAGATTCAGTGGGTACAGTTCTCACCCTCACTAATGGCAAAAATCTGACTGAGTGATCATTCTTCACTGTGCAATCCTCCTGATTTTCTTCTTACATAAATCAATAAAACAAAAAAAAGGGTGTGTTCTACCATGGGTGGGCAATCCACTTAGCCAGGCACCAAAGGTGAAAGTTACTCCTTTTTTTCCAAGGATTTTTATATTTATAATACTAAGACAATGGAGGTTTCAAAAGAATATACTTAGGACAGGTCTGTGTCAGGAAAATATAATAATTTTCATAATGTTACCGGAATTTATTGTAGAGTAATAGTGAGGTTTGTGGGTGTGTGTGTCTCTTAATTGAATTAAAGGCAGCTGGTCTGAAGGCTTTGATGTATCAGAAGATAAGCTAACTTTGAAATGTTAAGTAGGTAAACATGGGTGAAGTTTTAGAATGTGAGGTGTAAAGGGAACATTTTCATTTTTAAATAAACCAGAGTGAACTTGAATTCAAAAGAGGGGGTGAAATGTTTCACCTAGCCAGGAGAAGTAAGAAACAGTGTGTTTATTGGTAAAATTGGTACTATGATAGATTTTTATTATTAGAGAGAGTTAAAGACATAGTGAAACAAGGGGAATTTGTTTATTCAAAGGGGAAATCTATATAAAGGAGATGAGGTTGTATGTAGGAAAGAAGGTATCCTAAGATCTAACAAGTGTGAAAAGCCTCCGGCATCTAAGTCTCAAGCTGCTGTCTACAAGGAACCAAAGCTGAGAAAACACTTTGAATTCGACTGTCCAGGGTGTGTGCTTTGCCTGGGTCTGTTTAAATCTGTGTATTTTACTGTTGCCTTAACGGAGATGTAACTTGGAGTTAGATTAACTAGGGGAGCTAGGAGTTATCATAGTAGTAATTTGTAAACCTATGTATGGGCTTAAAATCATTTTTTAAATTTAATAAATGTTTAATTTAGTTTTGTAAGAAACCTATAAGACTCGGTGGTCTTATTACTACTGAATTCAAGGGACGCATCTCAAAATAAGTACAAATTGCAAACAGTTGCTCTTTGTTTCTCTCTGGGATTTGGGCAGCTTGGCATTTACCATCTGCCTGCCATAACGTCTGTTGCTTCTACATAAGGAGGGAGATACATTGGAAATGAAGTCACACCGGACTACAGGTTAAATTAACCATGCTGGAAATCTAAAATAAAACCAAATGGAATGGTGCACCAGGTCTGTCAGTATCTGAAAGAGATATATTGGTTATCACTCATCAAGACTGAGATCGATAGATTTTTGAAAGGAGGGGTAGTGATCAGCCATCGTCTAATTGAATACCAGAATAAGCTTGAAGAATTGAATGGCCTACTTCAGTTTCTATGTAAATTTCAAGTGGGCCTGCTCTTTAGAACAAGTTCATTATGAATTCTGTTTAATTCCTAATGATACAGCTCCTAAGAAACAGAACAATTTGCTTTTACATTGAACTTTGAACTCAGTAAATGTCACAAAACGTTTCACCGAGGGGAAAAAATCTGTCAAGCAGCAACGGAAGAGTTAGAAGATCAAATACATGGTCGAAGAAAAGAAGAATTGTAGAGATGACTGAAGGCTCTGCCACCAATAGTGGATTGTGGAGTAGAGATGAAGAGGAGGTCAGAATCAGAGGAACAAAGGACACAGCTTGGCTTTAATAGGCTGGAGAAGATTGAAGAGATTATGTAGAATAAGATCATGCAGGGATTTGTAAATGAGGACAGGGGTTTTGATGAACAAATAGGATTTAGTGCAGGGCAGATTGTGCATTGGAACTTTGGATAAGGTGGTGTTTGTAGAATGCAAGTCTTAGTCCCCTTTCAGTCCTGCTTCTACTTTTGGACTTCTGAGTGTATTAAACCCCTCACCCCTCAGTTCCATTTCCACTGCTTAATGAAAGGGGCTTTGGCCTCGACATTCTTTATGCTTTGACAAGAACTCTTACCAAGGTAAGAATATGGAATCTTTCCAGTCAAAGATCCATTGAGGAGAGAGTTCCTGGTCCAGTCCATTAGTGGCAGGACCTGGGCAGGAACAAGATTGAAAGCGAAAGGGCTCAGCATGCAATGATTTTTTTTTGGTGAGCAAATGCTGGCATATTGGTTGAGCTAGCAAAACACTGACAGTTTTCATGCACGTTTCTGTTGAGTGACACCAAATGTAGGATCACAGTGTATCTAGGTGGGTAGAAAAAGGGAAAGGGGAAATAATGACAACATAAATTAAAGGTGCTGTTCCTCCTCTTCCCTGATCCGTGATGACAGTTCTGCTACAATGGAGCCTTTAAGCTGGTTTTTGTGCACCATTGCCTCGTTGGCATTATTACTGTTTACAGAGAACATTCCTGTTTTTCGTTGGTTCCATCCTTATGCATGTGTGCCCCCCCCCCCCCCCGCAACCCTGCACTGGCAGTAATGGAGATGTAAGGGGAGAGGGATTGGTGTCCCTAACTACATATAGCATTTTTGAATGACCTTGCCCTGTTTATAAAAATACATTATAGTGGATCCCATTGCAAGAAGCCAGAAGAAATAACATTGCAAAATGAAATAGACATGATGTGTTATTGGTGAGGAAATGAGAGAATGTAATGTTTGGGAGAGAGGATGGGCTAGTTTGCCAATATTTGGAAAATGGAGTGGGAGTCATTTAAGAGATTGATGAAGTCAGATGTATAAGAGAATAGTGAGTGTTTTGGAGAGAGGTTATTTACATGTGGGAGGAAAGTGCTGAAAATTTGTGGTAAAGAGTAGTTGAGGTCTGTGATGGATTAGCGTCCCATCCTGGGTTTACCTCTCCTAGTGCCCATTGCCTGTCAGGATAGGCTCTGACTCCCTGCAACCCTGAACTGGATGAAGTGGTTTTGGAAAAGTGAGTGAGTGAGTGATTGAGGTAGAGTACTGAGCAGGGAAGGGATAGAGAGGATAGTAAGTAATGTGGGTGATGAGCACGTGGGAGGAAAAAAAACTAGTGTCAGTGGTGAAAGAACGAACTTGCTTTTATAATGTATCTTTTGTCTTGCATGTCCTCAGGATGTTTCAAATTGTTACAAGGTAAATGCAACAAGCAATAAGCCATAAACAGCAACAAGCTAATTATACAGTTATTGTAATAATGACTAGCTCATAACATAATGACCAGTTATTCTGAATTTTCGTGGTGCTGCTTGAGGGCCCGAACACTGGGAACATTCCCCCTGCTCTTCAAACAGTATCTTGGAGCTTTTAGTCCACCTGAATAGGTAGATGAGGTACTCTCTCCCACAGATGCTGCCTGACCACATTTCCATAATTTCTGTTTTACTTCAGCTCTCCAGCATCCGCAGTGTTTTGCTTTTGTTGTGTGAGAGCTAAGTTTAACATTTCATCTGAAAGACAACACTTGCAACAATGCAGCATCTCATCGGTACTGCATTGAAGAGTCACCTTAGACAACATGCTCAAGTTCTGAAGTAGACTTTCACCCATGGTTTTCTGACCCTGAGGCAAGCTACTGAGTCAGGCTAACACTTTGGAATCTGTTTGGGAAAGTAAAATGAATTGCTCAGTATGTGAGGGTATGTGGGTATTGGTGTAATAAATAGTTGAGGGAGTTGGTTAGTGATCACTGGGAGAAGGTAGCTGAAGGAGAGCAATTTGTAGCAAATATAAATGAACAGGAGTTGGATGGATGAATGAATGTGGAGGACCAGAGAGAGAGACACAGAGGAAAGTCATGGAGAAACACAGTGAGAATGGAGCCAAAGCAGACACAGACAGCCACGGAATAGAGAGAAGACAGGCTGAAGTGACAAGAAAGAAATAGATAAATGAAAACAATGGAATTGTCTGGAAAAAAGGAAGATAACCAGTTGCAAAGAAAGAGGAATGGAGATGGAGGATTGGAGTGATAGCGGGGCTAAAACAAAGAGGAAAATAAGGCAGAATAGAGGAAGATCTTTCAGGAAGCTGCTTTTGATGTTAGGGATCTGATTAATTAACATTGAGTAGATAATTAACAACAAAGTGCTCCAAAAGTAGCATTTTCCCAAAGTAATTAATTTAACAAAATGAGCCTTTTGCAGGCTGGCAGGAATCCTGGAGTAAATAAAATAAATAAATAGTAAAGGAACTGAGTGACTATGCTGGCAGCAATTCCCAGAGCTAATTATATAAACATTATTGGAGCTTACTAGGCCAGGTGACAGAAAACACATTTTATTCAGTGGCGAGCGCAGGAGAAGTCAACTTAATGGTATCATTGGAATTTTATTAGTTTTTACAATAAACTTGATAAGGAGAGTGACTAAACTTAAAAATAATTGGCAGTATGGGGTAATTAAGTATTTATTTGGAGAAACTGAGCTCAAATAAACATTGTAAAAACTATGCCATGGGTTAAAAAAAGACCCTAAAATTCCATGTAAAACAAAGTGGTAGGTAGATCCAAATGATTCACATCGCAGTGTCACCTAGTGACCTGCAACTACAGTGTGAAAGGCAAGTCGGATTTTTGCCATTATAAGGTGCTGACAAGCTCTTTCTTCTATTCTAAAATGTTGATGTGTTAATGTCTTCACATTATTAATGTTGGCAGAAAAGTGTTACTCAATAATCATGACACAAGCAAGCTTGATGTGGACAAGAAGTGCATGCCATATGCAAGAGTTCTAATAATAAACTAGGAGATTTCTTATGGTATTGTTCATAGTGAGTCGAAGTATACACTTGCGATTAATTTTGATTTTGGGTGATATCAGTTCTGCTGCTCATGGTGGTTGCCCAGAGTTGCCATGAAAAGAGTGCATCATAAATAAATAGAGTCCAAATGTTGGGAATTTGGTGAAAGTGAAACATTGGCAGTGAGGCATTTGTCATGGTTCTTATAAGTTTGAGGCAATAAATATTTCAAAGTTTTGTTCAGCATTTTAGTGCTTGTGCAAGTTTGTATGTAGGAAAGGCAAAAATATTACAATAAACTAAGAAGTTGATATAGTTAATCTAAATAATCTAGACTAATATATGGCAGAACAGTTTATGTATCTAGACGGCATGGGTTTGCAGACAGGAAGACTATCCAAAATGAACATATCTGCAGTAGATGTCTACATCTCAACTCTCTCTGGCTCAGAATCATTGAGTCAGAGTGCAAGTCGGAGGCAATCTGATACATAAGGGAAGGAGGAGCAGTATCTGGACAGTTCGCTCCAGACTTCGGTCACACATCCTGCAAGTTCAGAATGAGTTTGGTGTGACTGAAATTGTACAGAATAAGGGGAACCCAGGTAAGGTAAAGATAGAACAGCAACAGATCCTATCCAACATGTACAACGTGCTTTCTACCTGTGGGGATAATAATAAAGACTGTTAGAAAGATAGCCTGAATGTGGACCAAGGTACCTTGGAGCAAGAGGCTGTCCAAAGGGAGGAGGGGAAGGAGGGAAAACAATCTGGAAACTATAACCCTTGAGAGTATGTTCTTACTTTCTGGTACTCTCCAACAGAAACGCGTGCAGGGAAAACATAATGTGGTAGCTATAGTAGACTCAACAGGTAGACGACAGATAGCATCCTTTTCCAGCAGGATCAAGAGTCCCATGTGATATGTTGCCTGCCAGGTGCCAGGATGAGGGCCACCCCAAACTGGCTTGAAAGGATATTGAAAAGTGAGGGTGAGGATCCAGTTGTTGTGATCCATGTTGGGAGCTACAACATAGGGAAGATTAGGCATGTGTTTCTGTTGGAGAGTACGAGAAAGTAAGAACATAATCTCAAGGGTTATAGTTTCCAGATTATTATCTGAGCCACATGCAAATTGGCGTAATAATAAGGAGATTAGGTAGATGAATATGTGGCTGAAGAAGGGTGGAAAAGAAGGGTTCCATTTCATGAGAAACTGGCATCAGTATTGTGACAGGAATAAAATGTACTGTTGGGACAGGCTCCTACTTGAACCAGGCTGGGACTAGGGTCCTGGCAGAAAAGACAGCCACAAGTTTAAATGAGTAAATGCAGGGTGTGGGAAGGGGGGTGGTGGTGGTGGGGGTGTAGCGTTGGTAGCATTAATAACAATTCAAAATACAATGAAAGGAAAGAGAGGAAAGTAACAGTCAGAAAATGTGCTTTAGGCAATACAGGTAAATGGAAATTAAAAGATGCAAGGTGATTAAACCAGGAGAGAGAAATAAGAAATATGTGAGTAACACAGTAGAACAGAAGGACAGGTTAGTGTGTGTGTGGTCCAAATAAGTGTTCTTTAGATAAATGCACAGAGTGTAAGAAACAAACTGAGTGAATTGCAGATGCAAATTCAACTTGGAAGGTGTAACATGATAACCATTACTAAGTCATGGCTGCAAGATGGTCAGGACTGAGTGTGTACCAGGTCACAAGGTTTACAGGAAATATACAGAAAATAGTAGATGGTAGAGCCTTAGTGATTAAGGATGAAATGAATTCAATGATAGGAGAGGATACAAGAGAGGTAATGAGGCATTGGAGACTTTATACAAAGAATTAAGAAATAGAAAAGGATTTTAGACTGAAATGGGAGCTGTGTATAGGCCTCCTGGTAGCAGCTGTGAAGTGGTAGATTGCATAAACATAGAGATTAGACAATAATGTAGCAAAAGCAGAGTGGTTTTAATGATTGAATTTTAAGCTTTGTATAGATTGAGATAAGCAGACTAGCATATATCAGAAAGGTAATTAATTTCTTCAGTGCGTCTGTGATACACTCAATATGTCCAAGAATCAACAAGGGGACATTTGCTATATTATATTTAATAAATAACAATGAACCAGAATGAGTTATCAGCCTATCGGTGTGTGAACATCTATCAAATAGTAATCATATTCAATGTAACGATTGAAAGAGAGAAGCATAAAACAGCCAGAAGGTTCTAAATTTAGTAAGGTTGACAAGGTCTTCAGCATGGTGCTCCTCAACAGATTGAAACCAGAAGTAGATGCTACCCTTCGCGAAGAACAGGCAGGTTTCTGGGGTGGCAGATCATGCAACAAGCGGACCTTTACACTCAAGAACATAGAGCAAAGCCGAGAGTATCAGAAGTTACTTGTTACCAACTTCATTAATTTCAAAGAGGATTTGATAGCATCCATCAGCTGTCACTCTGATACAACACAAGACAGTACGGCATCCTGGCGCGGTATATTAACGGTTTCAAAGACTTATACCATGACTTCAGCTGCTGCGTCAAGACCAGCATGGGCACCTAAACTTCTTCACCATCATCACAGGAGGATGGCAAGGCTGCATACTCTCTTCATTGCTTTTCATCCTGGTTAGCAATTTTAACATGAGGAAGGCAATGGTGGGTAGAAACTTTGACACCACAAGTTGACGGTCCTGGATTTTGCAGATGACATTGCTTGCTGGCTGAAGAATCACACGCACTCTTCAAGACACGGCCACCGCTCCTGAAGGTACTGGCACCAAGGTCGGTCTACCTTTCAGCTGCAAGAAAACCAAGACAGTGACAGCAGGACGGCAACAAGGCCCTCCCATCATCATCAGGCAACAGAACATTGAGGACATCGGCTCCATCCCCTACCTAGGAAGCAACATCTCCAGGGAAGGCGATGTAGAGGTTGGCATCTACTTTAGAATCGGCAAAGCAGCATCAGTTGTCCAGCGGCTCCACGAGGTCTGGGCATCCAACACCATCAACATAGCCATGAAGCTGCAACACTACATGTCCATAGTAATATCAACTGCAATCTATGCCAGCGAGGCACAGAAGAGAACAGCAAAGGCGTCACATAAGTTGGACACCTTTCACCAGCATTGCCTACGTAAGATCCTGAGTTTCACATGTAGAGACGACATCACCAACAAAGAAGTGCTACAATGAACTGGTCAGAAGTGCTTGCGAGACATCGTAATGGAGAGATGACTGAGATTGGCCAGACACGTATTTCACCTGCTGGCTATATGCCCTGCCAGAGTGGGGGTAGAATGAACATCGCCAGATGGAAAAGGAAGATGGGGCAAGCCAAAGAAGAGCTGGCGAAGTACATTTAAGGAGGACCTTCAAGGGCAGGACACCACCTGGGCTGGAGCAGAGTCTTGCTGCCCATAGTTCCTCTAGTTCCGTGTGAAATGAAGTCCAAGTCTAAGTGACTTCAATGGTACAGACTGTTCACAGTTAACTAGGAAAATGTGTTCATGGGTAAAATGACAGAAGGTCAATGGGGGGTGTTTGAAAAATAATTTAATGTGATACAGATTTAGTTTATACTCTGAAGGGCAAGAGCTCTGCTTGCCAAAAAAGACAGTAATGGACAACTAAAGAAGTCAGGAACAATATAAAACTAAAGAAAAAGCATACAAAAATGCAAATAATGAAAGATACTATAGTAACTATAATTTTATTTAGTCTGTAACGTACCTTTAAAAATAATACTTGTTAAGGAAGATCACATGATCTGCAGTAACCAATAGGAGAGTAGCACAGGCTACCTCAGCAGTCAGTGTAGAGATAGAGTTGGAGTTGAAAGCACATGTGTAGTTCCTGCTGAGTATATTGTAAATAAATTTAAAGTTTCCACTCAAGAAGTATCTGCTGACCAATTCTATCATTAATAGTACAACTCGGCCACCCTACAACAAATTGGCGATGAGGAAAAAACAGGATTGAACAGAAGAAATCAAGTTAAAAAGAAACTGGCACTATATCTCGCCCAGTGATTGTAAGTAGCACACTCCATTAGAATTGAAGTAATCCCCTCTCAAAATACCACAGTTTGGGAGAATTGATCCTTTTGAATCAGCCACAGACAATTGGTCTCAATATACAGAACGCCTCATGTTCTTTTTACAGGCGAACAAGATTACAGGGGAAGAGAAGAAGCGAGTGATCCTCTTGAGCACTTGTGGGAGAAAAACCTACAGCTTGATTCGAAGTTTGACAGCACTCAGAGCCCCAGATTCAAAGAATTTCAATGAATTGGTGGGACTCATGAAGGGTCATTTTCAACCAAAGCCCTCAGTCACGATGCAGAGATTCAGGTTTAATTCGCGAAATAGAGCCCCAAGTGAGGCAATTGCATGCTGTGGCAAATTTGAAGCAGCTAACAGAACATTGAGAGTGCAGTACGACTCTGAATGACATGTTCGGAGATTGTTTAGTAGGTAGTGTGAAAGAGGACACTATTCAGAAAAGATTATTGTCCTAAGTGAACCTGGGTTTCAAGAAGGCGCTAGAGATAGCGCTGGCCATGGAATGTGCAGCAAGAGATTCAAAAGCAAAACAGGGTGCGCAAAATGTGCCGTCCTCCACATTGGGCGGGAAACCTCAGCCGAAAGAGGTGCAAGAAAGCCAGACTCTGCCGAGAAGTGGGAAATAGCCCCCGCTAGCCGAAGAATAAAGAAAAATAACTTAGTGGCGAAATCGGAGAATAATTTTAGTAGAGGTGGAAACAGTCTTTTAGCAATTGGCAGTTTAAAAAACTTGAATGCTACTGTTATCACAGAAATGGACATATAATGAGGCAATGCCAGGCTTGTAAACAAAAGAAGAAGCCCAATGAAATCTACAATGTAGAAGAGCTTGAAACAACAAATTCAGACATTTACTCATTGTTTAATCTGAAAGTTGGAAAGACAGGATCAATATTGTAAATAAACTTAAAGTTTCCACACAAGAAGTGCCACTAGCCGAAGAATAAAGAAAAATAACTTAGTAGCGAAAGCGGAGAATGGAAACAGTCTTTTAGCAATTGGCAGTTTAAAAAAATTGAATGCTACTGTTGTCACAGAAATGGACATACAATGAGGCAATGCCAGGCTATCATTAATAGTACAACTCGGCCACCTTACAACAAATACAAAGAACAGCAAAGGATAACAAAACAGATAATAAGAGCTATAAAAAGGGAGTATGAAAAGAAACTTGCAAGGGATTTCAAAATCAACATAAAACATTCGTTTTAGGAAGAAGAGGGTGGTCAAGAACAATGTTTAAAAACTGATAATTGATATTGTAAATGAAAATAAGGAAATGCAAGATATGCTGAACGATTACTTTACATCAGTATTTACAGCAGAGGAGAAGTTCAGCATGCCAGATATCCCAGGCAAGTTAATATTGTATCAGGGTCAGAAACTCAACAAAATTAGTGTAAGCAAAATGAAACAATGAAGTAAATAATGGCACTAAAGAGTGACAAATCCCCAGGAGCAGATGGTTTTCATTTCAGGGATTTAACGGAAATGAATGAGAGCATTGCAGATGCCCTAACTATAATCTTCCAGAGTTCTCTTGACTCAGCAACCGTTCCTTTAGATTGGAAAATGGTGCATGCCATTCTGCTATTTAAGAAAGATTAGATAGGAATTGTGGAGCATTTGGCCCAACATCTGTTGTCAGGAAGTTACTGGAGTCTCTAAATAAGAATAACACCTCAAAAATGTTCAGCTGATCAGAGACAGCATGGATTCGTAAAGGGTAGTTCATGCCTTATGAATCTGATTGAATTTTTTGAAGAGTGTCTCAAGGAATGTCTATGGATGTTATTTATGAAAGACTATATCAAATGTTTTCCATAAGAGATTAAAGTTGAACTTCATGGAATTGAAGGAAAACCTGGTTAGGAAATTGACTGAGTGAAAGGAGACAGAGAGAAGGGATAATGGACAAGTACTCTATTGGCAGGATGTGACTAATGATGTCTAATGATCAGTTGTGGAGCCTCAACAATTCACCATATTTATTAACAATGTATTAGAAAGCCAGATATCCAGGTTTGTCAATGACAAGAGACAGGTGAAATTGTAAACAGTGTAGATAAAATTACAAAGAGATTTTGATAGATTAAGTGAAGAGGCAAAATTGTGGATTTCAATGTAGGCAAATGAGAGCTCATCCACTTTGCATTTATAAAAGATAGAACTGGGTACTTTCTGAATGGTGGAAAGCTAGAAATAGTGGAGGTCCAAGGAAATTTGAGGGTCCAGGTACATAGATCATTAAAATGGCATGAATTGGTACTGAAAATAATTTAAAACACTAATAGAATGCTGACCTTTATCTAGATGACCAGAATGCAAGGGGGAAGAAGTTATGCTTCAGCTATATGAAGCCCTGGTTTGATCGCACCTGGAGTACTGTGAGCAGTTCTGAACACCAGACCTTAAGAAGGATGTATTGGCCTTTTAGGGAATTCAGCACAGATTTAACAGAATGATTTCTGAAATCTAAGGGTTAGAATGCATGGAGAGATTACAGAAATTAGGATTGAATTCCCCAGAATTTAGAAAGTTAAGAGGTGATTTGATTGAAGTTTTCAAGTTAAGGGGGACAGATAGGGTTGATAGCGAGAAACTATTTTGGTTGGGTGGGGAGTCCAGGACAAAAGGGCATAGTCTAAAAATTAGAGTGAGACCTTTCAGAAGTGAAATTCGGAAACACTTCTGAACACAAAAGGGTGAAAGTTTGCAAAAGCCAATTGATGCAATAGCAATCATCCATTATAAAACTGAGATTGATAGATTTTTGTTTCTCAAAGGTATTAAGGGATAAGGGGCAAAGGTATGTTTATGGAGTTAAGTTGCAGACCAGCCATGATCTCACTAAATGGCAGAGCAGACTCAAGGGACTAAATGGCCTACTCCATTTCCTATTTTCCTCATACATCTTTTCCAATGTTAATTTCTTTTGAAGTCTGTAGAAAGATGTACAATGAGCAGTTGAATCAGTATTGCTTATTTTACACTTGTCACCCAAAGATTAAATCACCTCCACTGTTTTATAATAAAATGTGATCACAAAAAGGTTTCAGGAAGCGAGACCTTGAAATGAGGTGTGTTCTATATTGAAGATTTAAAAAAATTTACAGTGGAATTTTACTCCCCTATCGCAGCAGGAGCAGGGCCATAAAATGCAGTGAACCGTTCAAAAGTCCATCAACTTCGATGGACCGCAAAATCCCGCCGGTGTAAAATTCTGACCTTATATTTAAATATTGAAGTATGAAAGGGGGTCCGAGAGCAAAAGGACAATGGGGTATATGAGTTCAAATTGTTGATGTTGGGAAGGCAGGTTGCAAAAGGCAAATGGGATCCTGGGCTTCATTAATGGATGCATATGGGACAAAAGCAAGGAAGTTATGATGAAGCTTTATAAAATGCTAGTTCATCCTCAGCTGGAGTATGGTGTCCAATTCCGGGCGCCACACTTTGGGAAGGATGTTAAGGCTTTAGAGAGGGTGCAGAAAATATTTACAAGACTGGTTCCTAGGACGAGGGACTTCAGTTACATGGATAGATTGGAAAAACTGGCTTGGGGAAAGGAAGGTTGAGAGCTTTATCTCTAAACCTTCCTTTCCCCAAGCCAGTTTCTCCAATCTATCCAAGGGGTCTAGACAGCATAAATAGAGAGAAACTGCTCCCATTGGTGGAAGGGTTGGGAATCAGATGACACAGATTTAAGGCAGAAGCAGCAATGACCATATAAGGAAAAACTTCTTTATGCACCGAGTGGTTAGGATCTGGAATGCACTGTATGAGACTGTGGTGGAGGCAGATTCAATCATGGCTTTCAAAAATGAATTGGATAAGCACCTGAAGAGAAAAAAATTGCATGGCTAAAGGGGAAAGGACAGGGCAGTGGGACTAGATGGCGTGCTCTTGGAGGGCGTTGGCACGGACACAACAAACGAAGGGCCTCCTTCTGTACTTATATTCTATATTAAATAGGCATATAGATAACATATATTTATATTCTGGTCCATCTCCTTTTATGAGCTGGATTGATGCTCTCCTATTGCTTGTGGCACCCTGCCTCAGCTACAGATCAAATCTATAGTGATATGAAGGCGTGGGCCAGGCTGTTCTGCGTGAAATAGTTGCTGCTGTATGAACCCAGTCAGGGGAGTTGGCCTGTAGGAAGATGTAGTGGCGGGAAGTGTAAGAGGTTCAAGTAGGTGAATGGCAATCTGTATTGGGGGCTCTGGCACTTTTCATAAGTGTTGGGCTGCAGTGGCACAATTCAGGATATAGTCTGTAGCACTAAGAGTGGAATATCTTGAATCCTGCAGAAGTAGGCCTCTAAAGAGCAAAACAAAAGTGAAAAGCTTCAAGACGCACTTGGTTGTCAGATCCAATGGTATTAAGGGCCGGAGCATCCTGTTCCTACCCGAGTCCTGCTATATTGACTGACCTGCAGTTTATAGGAAAGAAGTAATGCAACAGGTTTTAAATTTAAACAACATTTCATTTAAGATTTCTTAAATTTGGGGAATCGGCAAGTCTGAAAATCAGGTTCAATAAAACAAAATAGTGGATGAATCTGGGCAAATCATGCTAACTAGTGCCGGGAAACCTGCAACTAAAATACAACAGGTGGATTAGGTTTTTACATTATATTGAAGAGTTGACATATTTTTAATGCCTTTTCCCATTACAGGAGGAGACTTTCAGTAATGTTGGCACAGAGATTAATTTTAAAATCGTGATAACAGGAGGTAGGTTAGTGAACAGGAACTATGAGCCAAAGTTGGTTTTGAACCACATACTGCATTTCAGTGATTTGTCAGTAGAGGGCATTTTCTACTATTACTGGAAGTCGAAACGAGCTTTGACATGCTGTGTTACTTAGAAAAGAATGTCCTCTTGCGGTATACTCTGGACATGGAGCAATATACCGCTAACTTTTTCAAATTAGAAAATTAGTCCAGAGCCATAAAAGTTAACCCATGCAAAAATTTTCTCAGCGCACACACACTTGGTAGGAGGGGAAAGGACCATTGAGAAACATACCTTGTGTTTTTCAAGAAACTCTGGAGATAGCGTCCACGGTGCATCCCTGATAACCTCATCAACATAGCGGCAATGTCTCAGGGCATCATAGCGCTCAATCTCATTCATGACAGTGAAACCTTTGTACTGGTGTGTTAGATCATCGCTGCATACTGAGACCAAACACACACAAGCAATCCTTATAAGAAATCCATTACACAGGCATCCCACATAGACATAAATACTGGTCCCACCAGCATTTTCAATGACTGTCACCATTTCACCTTTTTGCAGATGTCTGTATGCCCAGTTTCAGGACAAATGATTTTATAAAAGTATATGAATTTGTAGCAGGTTTTATAATGCAACTCACAGCTCTCCAATTTAATAATGACAATAGCACTGTACCACTGGGTTAATGTAACTGCTTTGAACCCACTATTTCCCATTCTCATTTCCAGCCAAAGCATTATGGGAGGGATAGCATGCAAAAGTGTCAAGCGGAGGTCTACCAATCGCATGTGGGAGTTAAGCAGAAAGTCAGGTCACTACGGCCCACTCTCAGGCAACTTCTAGTTGCTGGTTAAAAAGCAGCAGTATGGAATAGGTGAGACCTGTGTCGGAATGGGGCATGGCACAGGCAGGGACACGGAGGAAGAGGGAATCCACAAAAAATAAATATTTACACTATTCTGTTTAGGAACTCTGGTTTTAAAGGTATTCTAAGTCATTGTGTTTGTCAGTACATATCTTAAAGACTAGTTGCATCGTAAATAATCTACATGCCTCTTCCTACATGACTCTTCCTTTGCTTTCATGTCAGATGTGTTGGGCAAGATTGATTGTGTGTGCTGTTATTTAACCATCACTTGCAATGAAAGATCTATAACTTCATCTTACGATCAAACTATTAATATACCTGACAGTACTCTATCTTGTCATTAACACTAATGTATTCCTTAATACTTGCATCAAAGAAAAAAATTGCTTGTTGCAAGAACATTTTGATTACTGAGCAATGGATCTGTAGGAGGATATGAGCAGAACTGTCAACACTGAGGGAATAATAGAAGTGACATTTGAGAAAAGCAAGAAAGATTGCAAATCCATTTAAGGATTTGAAGCTGTACTTATATTTCAGAATGACATCACCAAGAGCGGTTATATTTTTAAACCAAAAACTGAGTGACATTTGGCAAGTATGAGTGTGAGATGGAAACATCTAGAAAACAACATAAAAATTGTATGGGAGTTAATGTGTAAAGCAGGCACATTCATTAGCACTTTCAAACTGATGTACTAATCACCTTTGGAATACCATCAGAACACCGTGACTGATGGATACCCGGAAATGGAAACTGAGTCAGAATTAGCTCTGAACTAAGGCATGGCAGCAGTGTTTCAACCAGTGCAAGGATGGGAAGGCAATTTTCTGTGGAAACCATGGGGAACAGTTTCTGGAGCAGACTGTACTCCTTTCCCAACAGATGCGCTCCAGTGAGTGGCAGCACTGTTGGTCCAATGGGGGAAATGGGTTACAAAAAAAAAATACATTGAAGAAATATCTGTCACACTTTTTTGATATCCACAGTCCTCAGTTTCTAAACCTCGCTTTGTGTCAACCACAAGAGTTACTTGCTTCAGTTGAACTTTACATATTTTGTTTCAATTGGTTTATCCCTCAGTTCTTACCTCCGACGAGCAAGTAGGTATTTGGGAAAAGATTTTTGGCTTGCATGAGAGCCCGAGCATGACCAGAGTGAAAGAGATCGAAAATTCCATCTGCATAAACTCTCACTGGTCTGTCAACTGTAAAAGGATAAACCAGCACAGGATTACAAGTTAGCATGGAAATGGGAACCATTAAACATATTGCACCCGTGAACTTCGAACACAACACAGCAATGTTTCAGGTAAAATCATAAGTTTTGCCATGATATTTTCTCTATTCTCATCACCTAAGACATTGTAAAATTCCATAGCATTGCTGGTATTGGTACTATGAAAGCCTGGAGTACCAAAAATGGCGGCCGATCCAATTCCAGCACAGCCCACATTGTAAAGATACAAGTGCAGAGGTGACTTATATGTGCCAGAAGCAGACAGACTGGACAGATGGTAATGTCATTCAGCTTTTAAGTGATTTGGTACCTGATCTTCCATTTGGACCTTGCAGATCCTGTTAATGCCCTCTCTTAAATAACAAATGCATGATGGACCTGGCCGCCCCACCTGTGCTCACTAAAGCTTCAGCATGGGGCTTTCACGTGAGGTCCTTTAGACTTTCATTTGCTGCTGAGAGTTAGTGGAAGTACTGTGTTGTATGCTGTCAGAGAGGCTCCAAAAAGTTGTTTGACTCAAAAGGGAGTGGAGCTGAACTTTTCCAAGCTCAGTGGAGTTTGAAGGCCTGTCAGCAGAAAGCCTGCTATGACTCATGGAGACTATAGATGATCTTGGGCTGCAGCATGACAGGGACATGGAGCACAGACTGCAGAGAGGAGAAAATGTGCATAGAAGGAGGAGGAGGAAGGCTCTCAATAGAAGGCTAAAGCTAGCTACAGTATTCAGAGAGCACTTCTTCTACCTCCACCTCAGCCAGGAGCAATGTCTGAGATGGTCATGATTCACCAAGTAGATGCTTACCGAACTGTGCCACCTTCACCACCTGGTCCTGCTGCCAGTGTCTATGAAGATCACCATCACCCTCAATTTCTACACTAGCAGATCCTTCTAGGCTGAAGGCAGAGACATTGCCAATTTCTCACAACTAGCTGTGCATTGCTGCATCAAGGAGGTAACAGAGGCCCTGTAACAGAGGACAGGGGACTTTCTAGTCTTCCCTCTAACCAGAGAGAAGCAGGAGGAGTGGGCAAATGGCATTGGCAAGATAGTAGGATTCCCAATGGTGCGAGGAGTCATCAATTGCACACATGCCGCACTTTGGATGCCAGATCTCAATGGGGAGATGTATTGGAACGGCAAAGGGCTTCATTCGCTTAACATGCAGTGGATTTGTGACTACATACAGAGCATCATGTTGGTGAATGTTGCTATCTTCGCAACAGCCACGATGCTTTCATGCAGCACTAGTCAGTCATTCCTGCAACATCCAAGGCAATATGACAACCAGACGCTAGCCGCTAGGTAACAATGAGCCACACTCTACACGTGGCTCATGACACCTCTCCGCTACCCAACCACATGTGGCCAGCATCGTACAATGAGAGCCATGCTGCCACTAGGATCGTCATGGGGCAAATTGTTGGCTTGATAAAACAAAGATTTTACTGGCTGAATTGCTCCAGGGAGGTCTACACTACTCCCTGGAATGCATCTCCAAATTCGTGCTGGGCTTTTGTGTTTCCTGAGGGTGCAGCCCTTGCAACCAGGCATTCAGCGAGCATGTCAGAAGGAGGAAGAGGAGGTGGCAGAGGAGGGAAGCAAGCAAGCATCCAGGACCCCATCACTTTAGTGGACAGTTTGTGAGCAGTTAATCAGCCTTCAGTTCCCCTAAAATCATCCCTACATTACTGTTGGTACTGAATTCTCCACCCATCCATTCCTCTGTTACATACCATCATCTTGGACAAAATCCTGATAAAAGACACGAAAAAAGATCCATAACAGATTTATTTAACAACACATCCAATAACACAAACAGAGTTAAACCTTTGTGCGTTCCCTTACTGCCTCTCTTGCAGGGGCCTTTGCCTTGCCTAGTACTCCAATGGCTTTAGCTGACTTTTGATGGAGCAGACTGCAGATGGCCTTGTAGGATAGCCTCAGACAACCCTGGAACTTGAGTGCTCAGCTTCATCTACACCACCTCAGTGGTGGGTGGCAGTGGTTTATGCTTTCGGACTATGAGGTAACAGCAAGTGACTGGTGGAGTGGCGGTAATGGGAGGACAACTTTTTTTTAATTCTTTCACGGGAGGTGGACATTGCTGGCTAGGCCAGCATTTATTGCCCATCCCTAATTGCCCTTGAGAAGGTGGTGGTGAGCTGCTTTCTTGAACTGCTGCAGCCCATGTGGTGTAGCTACACCTGCAGTGCTGTTACGGAGGGAATTCCAGGATTTTTACCCAGTGACAGTGAAGGAACGGCGATATATTTCCAAGTCAGGATGGTGTGTGATTTGGAGGGGAACTTGCAGGTGGTGTTCCCATGCATCTGCTGCCCTTGACCTTCTCAGTGGTAAAGATTGTGGGTCTCGAAGGTGCTAAGGAGCCTTGGTGAGTTGCTGTAGTGCATCTTGCAGATGGTACACACTGCTGCCACTGTGTGTCTGTGGTGGGAGGGAGTGGATGTTAAAGACGGTGGATGGGGTGCCAATCAAGCAGGCTGCTTTGTCCTGGATATTTTCCGTGATGGCAGTTGCAACAGCCACAGTTGCAGCTGGTTTGATTATTGGCAGTACCATCTCCTTCAAAGGGCTCAGGAGATGTAGTGTGACAGTCTGCTACCGTTTCTCTGTTATTGCCTCCTATTATCTGTGACTTATCCTGCAAAAGAAAGGAAAAAATGACAGTGAGTGCATTGCACTCATCCAAGTAAAGTTAGGCAGTAAATACCAACAATTATTCAATTGCAGATTGCACCATGACAGACCTAAACCCAAGATGTTTGGGTGATGTGCCTGTCATGGCTGAATAGTTGTGGAAACTGCGAGATGTGGTGAGATGAGGCTTGCAGCTTTGTTAAGTATATGACTGGAGCATCTGAATATTAGGCATGAGACCTAATTGCTATGAATTACTGGCAGGTGAGTGCTGTACTGAGCAGTGTCTGAGATTCAGGGTGCTGTCAGTAGGAGATGGCATCCAAGAATGCAATCACTGGCGACTACTTGGGTGAGACCATTGGATTTTGTTCAACACTGCATCCAGGACCTTGGGGCCAGACTCCTTGCATTGACTTCAGTTGGCACCAGCTCCCATTCCTTTTGCAGTGCGTTTGAATTCCCTGCAAAAGCTTCACCTCTCTCCTGGTTTCCACCTCCTGGAGTAAGGCCACCAGCAGAGCATCAGAGATCCCGGGAGCCCTCTCTCTGGCCGGCTGCCCCATTAGAACTGTTACTCATTCTCTCAGACATCCCCTGCTGTACTGAGATTGCATCTCCTCTTTAAGGAGGTGCAGGCTTGCTGTAACTCATGCTATCCATGCAGACCTGGGCCCCCTACTGAGCATTTAACCTATCAGTAGCATGTTTCACAGTAGGCTACACACCTCTATCATAAGCAAGCAGCATGAAATCTGCATGCCAACTGCATCACCTCAATCTGGCACCAGGTAATCACACATGATAATCTTGGAGCTGCTACAGCTCTTGCTGGGGTACATTTATACTTTCCAGCCATCTTTAGGGACCTCACCCAGGTAAAGTTAGGCAATCAATGCCTACAGGTTAATTAATTGCTGATTGCACCATGGACAGACCTAAACCTGTCCTCACCTAAGATCCACATATACAGGGCAGAATCTTGTTGAAACATCGGGGAGTCTCGCTTGTCAGCTAGAGAGCTAACGAGAGACCGACAATGCCTCTTTTTGGGAAGGCCCACTGAACCACAAACCAATCAGGCAGTGGCGAGGCCAGCAGCAGGTCTTCCCCTGGAATGAAGACCCTGGGGGCAGAAGTCTCACCTACCAAGAGCTGCAGTCCTCCTGTGCTCAGCAGCACTACTGAAGAGGCTGTGGCTGCTGCCAGAATGACTGGCACCCGAGTCCCCGATCCAGGCCACAGGTGGGGTTTGGCAGGGGTGGGAGGTGGGGGGGGCGGGGGGGGGGGCGGTGTAGTTGGTTGGTTCGCAGGGTTGTGGCTGTGGGTGAAGGGGTCAGCAGCAAGGCCTGGGGGGTAGCTCCCAGTGGGCTCCCTCCTTTCCAAAGTCAAGTCCCTCGCTTAGGCACTGAGTGCCTTTAATCGAGGGAACCCACCCCCCTCCATCCACCCACCTGAGGGTGACAAGCTGGCCACATGGTTTTAGCTGTCGTGCATGCCGCACGGCAACAGGGCTAACTGCAGCTGGGTTAATACCAGTGTCGGTGGGTGTTGAAGTCATTAATTGGCCTGTGGTGGAGAGGTCGACCATGGGCCTTCCCACCCAGAACTTAATTCTGATGGAGGCGGGGTTCACCATTGTTCACCATCCCACCTGATTACATACTCTTCCCGCCTCCAAGCTCACCACCAGCGACAGCAGAAGATTGCGTCTGGGATCACTGACCAGCGATAAGGGGTATTTGATTTTTCAAAGGCTGTTATTGTCCTAGCCCAGGAATACTAAACCTAGTCACAGCACCTTTTCCCACCTTGGCAAAGATTAACTAACTCAACAGAGACTAAACACAGAACCTGGGATTTCCAGTCTACATGGTATATTTAGATATTAGGCAATACATGTACCAATTGAGCCATTGGGAGAACAAGCTTTATTACATTTTCATAGCGTGTAGTACTACTAATGTGATACAGTAATATAAATTAATTCCCACTATAATCAGAATTGGTGTTATTTGCAACAAGGGCCAGCTGGAAATTTGCTTTACGGGGACTTCATGAGCAAGTGTTTGACATAGCTACTTTGGGGCAATTTTTCCTTTCACCAACTGGGCAGTAATCTGATGAACTGGATATCCTATCCCTGGTGAAAATTGGGCAAGATCTACAACAGCAAAACATGAGATGGAGAGGGAGAGCTGGGTGCCATCAGTGTACATGTGGATGCTGACACACATCATCAAAAGGCAGCATGTAGTCAAGGGAGAAGAGTGATTCTTGGGTTCATCAGAGTTAACAGTGCTGGGAAGGAAGAGAAATCATTGCTGGGGATGCCCTGGCTCTGATTAAATGGGTAAGTGTAAACCAACTGACAGCAGATCCACTGAGCTGGACAGTGGGGAAGAGGCTTTCAAGAATGATGGAGTGGGCAACAATGTCAAAGGTTGCTGAGAGGTCAAGGAGGAAGAGATCAGAAAATGCACCATGGTCACAGTCAAAGATAACATTTATGACTTTGATTAGATCCCCTTCAGTGCCTTGGGAGCGGATAAACCCTGATTGGAGAGATTCAAACATGGGGATAGATTTTAACTAGTGAGCAGCTGACTGATGGGATGCCTTCCACTTGACTGTTAATGACATCCAGGCCTCCTGTTGACACCTTCAGATCTAGGCATCTATGGGAAGAAAATGAGTGCCCACAATTTTAAGGATAAAAGAGTGCATGAAGTCCTCAGTTGGAGGTGAGAACGTGGAGATATGCTGGGAAGAAGGGTTTAAGGAGATAATTGGTATGTGGAGAAAAGAAGCCAATGGTATCTTGCTCTTCAGAATGGATAGGTTGGCAAGAGAGTGATTGGTGCAATGAGGTTGCTGCTTGAAAGGAGGCTGCATTGCACCCTTTGGAGAGAGACACAAAAAGTGATTGTGGACTTCACTGACAAATGGCTTCGATCTGATGAAGTCAGTAAAATATTTTTCAGGTCTTAGTCCCCAGACCTAATTTGTATTGGCATAACCGCCTTGAAAATATTGCAAGCATAATAAGAAGAAATTTATATGTTAGGAAATCAAAGACTAACTTGGTGTTCCAAAACGGGCCTGAGCAATAGTCAGTCTTTCATGAGGGGCCTTGCATTGGCAGCTTGTTTCATTTGCAAATGCGGCAGGTTCAGTCAATGTCTGAAGAGAAAAACAAGGGAAAAAATAAAGATTAGGGCATACTCTTCAGTGCTTTAACATGATTTATAGCACGAATTATTTCTGACAGCTATAGAAAAGCTGTACAATACTTTACTGAGTGATTGTTCAATTTATTTGAGGCGCTTTGGCACTTTGCATAATTTGCATCTAATCACTTAATATCCACAAAAATCATCTCCCTTTATAAATCCAATACTATTCTATCAAGACGAATTTGAAACTCTATTTAACTCAGCATATTTTGCAATAATATTAAGATAAAATACCTTTAATGACGACAAAAGATCACAGGTAAATTGACATTTTTTTTTATTAATATGGTGGTGTGTGTTTTAGCTGGTTTTTTTCAACAGCCTTTCAAATGCAGCAATTTATATTGGGTTGCAATTAAGGTCCTTCTTGTCACATGGTAAATGCTAAGGTAAAGGAAAGACATAAATCGAGTGCAGATAGGAACACATAGGAATATTCGGAGCAGGGATGGGTTATTCAGCCCCTCGAGCATGCTGCACCGTTCAATTAAATCATGGCTCTAATCACTTTCTTGCCTCGCTTCATATCTTTTGGTACTGTTACCTAACAAAATTCTATCTATTCCAATCCTGAGAGCTCCAATTGTCCAAATCTTTTGGAAGAGAAAGTTCCAAATGTTTACATCCTTTTTGTACGCAGTGCTTCCTAATTTCACTCCTGAATGGCCTAGGTCTAATTTCAAAATTATACCTTCTTGTTCTTGCTTCCCCCAGAGGAAATAGTTTCTCTGTATCTACCCTTTCAAACACTTCTATCATTTTAAACACTTCAATCAGGTCAACCCTCAATCTCCTGTAGTCAAGGGAAAACAAGACAAGTTTCTGTAACCTGTCCTCATAATTTATCTCTGTAAGCCCTGGTATCATTTTGGTGTGCTTGTGTTGCACCCCATTCAAGGCAAATATATCCTTCCTGATGAGCGGTACCATTTGTAAACTCCTTAGAGCATCAGTAGCATCGAATGATAGAGCAGATGATACAGCAAATCATCATCCCCCTTGTTTAATAACAAATCCCATATTTCCATTTATTTTGTTTGGATTTGTGATTTAAGTTATTTGATAGAAAGTTGCAGAAAATACATATTTTATAAAACTACATTCAAGTAAAAATGTTTACCTACAATAAATATGAAATATTCATCTCTGTACCACACATTAATGGCTGTTGAACAATTAAGGTGATCTGATGCTGAAAAAGCTGACAGGCACACAATTACAGCGCTTGACATAGCTTTTTGACCAAGGCTGCAACATAAAACTTGCTGGTTCATCCGCCACACTACTAGAGAGTGAATCACAAGCTTGTAACCTAATTGAGGGGTTCAAATTACATAAACTGCAGCAGTTTATAAATGGAACTCATGTTCCAAGAACGAATTACATCTTTGAAATGTTAATTTTGTAATGTTACATTTCTTACAAAATATGCTTTCTGGGCATCAGCTGCTTTGAGACCTTTTTCTATACTAGACTTACACAAATGTAAGTTGTTGTTATCACAGCAACTATGACTCACATGACTCCATTAGGGATATTACAATCCTTTTTGATTCCATTACCAAATGTGTGGTCTCCTGTGATTCAGAATTGCAAGGATTTTTTCCCCAGTAGCTTATGAGGTTGTTCATTCTACAAATAGAATCCTGAACTGAACACATGCTCCAGTTAATGTTTAGCTTATACAGAGGCCCCTATGCTGTAATCTGAGAGCTGCATTCGACTGCATCAGTTTTAGTGGAATGAAGAGAGCCACAAAGCTATTGCGCTAATTTTTTTTTAAACAAACATTTACAAGCATGCACAACTTTGTAGATGTGTATTTAATTTAAATTGACAATGTTTATAATTGATTGGTTAATGTAGGAAAATAAAATTATTGCCCTATTTGTTTTTTCCATAGCTTTCTATCATTCTCTTCTTCAAATGTTTATCTACTCTTCCCTTAAAAGATACAAGTTTTTTCCCCCACCATTCAATGTGACAGAATATTTCACACTACAACAACTTGGGTTAAAAAGATCTCCTAACCCTTATGCTCACTCACAATTTTAAATTGATAACAGACTCTCAAACCAGACAAAATAGGTTTTCCTTATCAAACCCCTTCATAACTGTAAAATCCTCAATAAAATTTCCTTTTAGTTCTCATTGTTCCAGTAGAAATACTCGAGTCTCTTGTCATAATTATATTCTCTCATCCTTGACATCATCCTGATGAATCTACACAATGTACTTCTATGGCTTTAATGTCCTTTCTATAATGAAGTATCATAACAGGATTCTAACTTTGGCCAAACCACCTTTGCTGTTGTACCCTATGCCCTTACTTACAAAACTCCAAATGCTGTTGGCCTGTTTCGTAGCTCTTTTTACATGCAGTTGCACTTTCGAGGAATTATGTGCACCATCGCTAAGACCACTTCTAAAACATTGTCCAACTGCCTCAGCTCTTCTTTTGCTGAAACCCTCATCCATGCCTGTTATCTACTTGATTCCAACACACTCCTGGCTGGCCTCCCACATTTCACCCTCCGTGAACTTGAGGTCATCCAAAGCTTTGCTGCCCAAGTCCTCACTCGTAACAAGTCCTGTTCATCCATCATCCCTGTGTTCGCTGACCTACCTTGGCTCCCAGTTAAGCAACACCTCAATTTAAAACTTCTCATTCTGGTTTTCAAATCCCTCCCTGATCTTGCCCCTCCCTATCTCTATAATCTCCTCCAGCCCCACAAACCACTGAAATTTTCATATGTCTCCAGTTCTGCCTTCTTGAGCAACACCAATGTTAATCATTCCGCCATTGGTGGGCATGCCTTCAGATGCCTAGGCCCTAAACTCTGGAAGACTCTTTCCAAACCTCTTTGCCTCTCTTTTTCTCCTTTTCCTTCTTTAAGATGCTCCTTAAAACCTACTTCTTTGGCCAAGCATTTGATCGTGTGCCCCAATATCTATGTGACTCGGTGCCAAATTTAGTTCAATAACATTCCAGTGAATCACCGTGAGACATCTTGCTAAGTTAAAGGTGCTATATAAATAATAGTTAATGCTGCTGTTTATTATCTACATTAAGTTTGTCCCATCGTCTTATTTTTGGGTTTCATTGTACCACTGGTATTTTGTCTTCAGTCATTGTGGGTAGCACAGCCAAGTCTGACCTGTCCTTAACCAACTTTCCACCAAGGTTCACTGGTTCATGGCCTGGAGCTGGAGCCCTCAATGGTTTCTCCTACCAGTAGCTCAAAAACCTACCAGTAACTCAAAAACCAATTACACCGTCCGTACTGCCACATAAGGGCTTCGATTTATCCCCAGATACGTGCTGAGCTAATTTGCCACAACAGGATATGATTGGAACACCCCAACTGACCTCATTGCCCATGGGTTAGGAACACTAGGACTGCTGTACCTGATTGATGTACAGTGACTTGCTAGAAATGTAAAAGTGTGGGGTCAGATGAATGTGTGGTTTGGTTTTGATGCTCTCTAGGGTTGTGGTGCTCTCCACTTCTGAATAGCTAACCAACCATCCAAGCCTTTTACTTCTTTGAACTGCCTCCAAGAATAGGATATAGAATGCTAAAGACTTCACAGTTAGTGATTCTCATGTTTTAGTGTGTTTACATCATGACACTATTTTGCTTCATAACCCAAGGCTACTGATGCACTGAACTGGTTCAGCATGCCTAGTAGAGGAGGAGATTGTTATTGTAATGGCAGAATGCATAAAAAAAGTGTTATCACTGCCACTGGCTGTGTGGAGGTTGGTCTGTCTATGTTGAGGAATTATGATCTGCAGCAGAATTGTGAATCAGCAATCAATGATAATCACATAAGATAAAAATGCCAGTCCAATAAGAAATAACTTTGAACGGTCAAGATTCTGTTACTAGAAGATGATTATTCATAATACTAAACTGTATCCAGTTCACTGCTGATGTCACAATTTCAGTTACAGACTAGTATGGGAATGTCTTGCACTTAACATTGAAAACCTATATGGGCTCAAACTGATGCTACATCTGACTTGTAACTGAAAAACAATGTGTTCAAAGAGTGGAATTGTTTAATTCCCAAAGATGAACGTTCCTCACGTGATGAGCACAAATCACCTAAAAGTAGAAAGAAGAAGAAAGAAACAGCTACTTAGCACTGCCCTGACCCATTGCTATATCAGCATACAATTACAACCAGCTCTCAGTCCATCCTAATAGCATTTACCTCTTACACTGATTAAAAAATAAACTATTCCATCTCAAACCTCCCTTTATCCTCTACAAATTTTCACCAATCATCATGAAACACCAATTTATCCATCATTGAGTCTACCATCTAGAATAAAATATACCTCCAGTCTTATTTCATTCTCATGCAAAATGAATGTAAAGCTTTTAGTGCAAAGGGGGTGGTAAAATGAACTCTCGAAAACCAGCTGCGTTATTGAGAGACAATCTGAGTGTCCACAGGGTAAATCTCCAGCAGGAGGAAGAGAAAGTTGGACAATGATTCACAACAGACTGCTCTCATGCAGTCTCCAGCAACTCTGCCAAAGGGCTGGTAGCAGACTGTTTTGGCCAGAATTTGTTGTATTGATTGCAGAAAGAAACCAAAGTTGACAGAAAGGAAAACTGAAAGCTCTTATTTTGACCATTTACATCCAATCCCACCAACTAAAAGCATGGCTTGCACATAGAGGGTTAATGATGTTGTTTCTTTGGTACTCACATTATAGCAGTTTGATTTCTGCTATAATGCTCAAAATCAGGCAGCACAGTGGAGGAAAGTGAAGAGACAGGAAGGTTATTGCCGTAATCTCACCCCAACTTGGAACCTTCCTTTCCTCTCTTATTATGTACATTAGCCAGCTGCCACATTGCTCCCCAACTTTTGCCCCACCCACTTTTAAATGCCGATGAGGAGGTCTGGGAAGTGACAGTATTTTCCTGTCTTCCATATCAGCATGTCTTCAGAGACTGCCGGAAGAGAGATGGTGTTGCAACCTATGGTAGCAACAGCATGCCAGCTCTCAACAATGATAGGAGTGCCATAGTAAAGGGTGAATCTGTCTGACCTCATGTCACGTAGCAGCAACTGGATGGCTCAGTAAGATCCATTTTAAACACAGTCAAGGTGTTTCTCCTCTTATTTGGACCTTCCTGCATCTCTTTGTGAAACTGAAGTGCCACCAATTTTTGCCGGTCAGCAGTGGTGGGTGGACTTACTCAATGTCCTGCCAGGGACCTTCCCTCAATATTTAACGACCCAGCCCAAGAGAACGGATCAGGTAATGATGAGGTTGGGTCATTAATCCTGTTCGTTTGATTCAGAAAAAAATTCAACCCTTCATATTTTACTTTTGCTGTTTTGCTTTAGCTTCTATTATCAAAAAAGCCCAAAGTATTTTACAAGCAAACTCTGGTGTCACTAAAATGGAATGCCCCAAGTTCCTGTCACCTTTGTGTGCATCTGTGAAAGTCAATTTAAATTTCTGCTCAGCTTTGGTTAATTAAACTTCCCAGGTTTGGAGAACTGGTCAAGGTTACCACCTACATGGGGGATTTAGGCAGTCTTTTTACACCAATAAACAACTAGTCTTTACCAGTTTGGGAAACTTAAAGGGAGAAGACTCTTTATATATTATTGACTTTTAACTGCCACCTGAAATGGCCTAGCAAGCCATTCCATTCAAGGACACTTAGGGAGGGGAAACAAATGCTGTCCTTGCCAGTGATGCCCACATCCCATGAAAGAATAAATTTTTTAAAAAACATAATATTTATAGTATCACATCATAATATCCACAAATTCCTCTATTCCTTTCTCTCTCATATACCTATTCCCTTAAATACATCTACGCTATCTGCCTCAGCTACTCCATGTGGTAGCAAGTTCCCCATTCTAACCACTCTCCAATAGAGATTTCTCCTGAATTCCTTAGTGCATTTATTGATGATTATATTATATTTATGACCACTAGCTTTGAACTCCCCATAAGCAGAATCATTTTGGGAGAAAAATTGGATTAGAACTGTTTTTGAGCTCAGCAATCATGATACACGATTATTCCATGCCCGGTTTCTTGGAGGCAGGTAGCAAGCAAACTACCTGCTGCCTGCTCATCTAAATTATTCCAACATGCAACCCAGCATGGAGTGTGCTGCTAACTTATTGTATGCTCAATGGAGGGCCCAGCAGTTTGTGTGGCTAGCGCACGCACAGCTAGTCTGGACCATTTAAAGGCAGCTAGCCTGCCCCTCAAAGTGGAGCTGCATTCACACAGCAGGAGCAGTAACCATCACTGGAACACTTTACAGGGAGGAAAAAACACAGCAAACGGAGCAACAGGCAAGGGAAAAGACTCCCAGGTTTCTTGATGCGGCACTGGAGGTATTAGTGTTAGAGGTGCAAAGGAGAAAAGATGTCATGTTCCATCAGGGGCCAAAAGGCCCTCAAGATGCACCATGAGATGGGCAGCCACAGAGGTCATTGCCTGGACTCTCATCCTGAGCGCCTGGCTACAATGCTGGGAAACAGTTCAATGACCTCACATGCATGGTCAAGGTCAGAGATTGCATGTCACTTGATATCTCCTTTCACTGCTCCATCAACATATGCTGCTCAATGCACCATGGCCCCATCAACCATCAGCAATTATGACTAGCATTCAGATAATGCACCTCTTCCTCACACACATACTAATGCTGCCAACCTCACACCCACCTCTTGTTGCTTCCACATATCTTCAGCTATTCAGTGGTAGGCACATGACCCAAATGTATTATAACAGACTCACTATTCTGCAAGAGAGATGGAAGAATGTCAATCTGGTGCATACCCGCAGGAAGCAGCAGACAACCTGTGGGGGCACAGAACGTCTGCATTGACTGAGCCCTCTGGAGGAGATGGTGTCTTGCACTGAGGTCATTGCTTCTGAGATTGCTGACAACATTCAGGATGAAGGTACATTACCTTATACCACTTCTCAAATCCCATCTCACCCTCATCCTGCTATCTAGCAAGAACTGCAATCTGCAGATGGTTTGACCATGGATTTCTTGCTTTCCATCCCATCCATCTTCCTCACCACAATATTTCCCTCTGCTTTCAAGATCCAAGAACTGCTGCTTGGCTAACCACTGAGTCCCCATGAGACAGGTCTACAGACTCCACCCCAACCCCCACCCTTTCTGATGGAGAAGCACTGTCACTTGATCTGCCAATTGCAGCCACCAGCTCAGATCCTGGCACTGAGTGAAATTTAGAGGGTAGTACAGGGTTGGCATCTGCACGTGGTGAGTCACAGGGTATTAACAGGCTGCAGCCAGGCCAGGGCTTGTGTACCAGCTCAGCAGAGGGTGCAGATAAGTTCTGTTGCAGAGGATCCAGATGAGGACTTCAATGGGCATGCACACCGAGATGTTTAATACATTGGCAGATCTGCCACAGAGCCTGTTGAAGGAGTGTGGAGGAGTCTGGCTACAATTTCGCTGTCTTCAAAGTTTTTATGAGCAGTCAGCACCCTGCGTTCTCAACACTGTCCAACGCCGTGACTTGGTTGCGGTCTGACCAAAATGTTGAGGTCTCTCTCATGTTATGTAGCAAGATCTAAGGCTGTTTGCCATGTCGTACCTGTTTTTAATGTTGCTACCAGGCTGCTTGACCACCGCTGAGCACCATTGTGTGATTTTATAATGATATAAAGGCACCACTTATAAGGGATTGTGTAAACACATTGTGGGTTTATTTATTTAGACTCGGAACATGGGAATATTTATACATAGGTGGAAAGCTTGAAGACAGCAGCAGAGCTGTATGTACATGCAGAGCTTTGCGCAGAGCTCAGAGCCCATCTGGGGCAGGTGGCCAACTCTATCAGCACAACTGTGGAAGCAAACTTAATGCAGCAGCTGGGCTGATGTCACAGCTTCCATTGCAGCTCAAACAGAAGCTGCAGTGGAAGCCTAGACTGAAGTCATGAGGTCCATGCTTGCTGCCATGCAGGCTCAGATTGCTGCTATCATGGTTGGAGATACCTGTGCTCAAAGAGGGATGCTGGCTCTGACAGCAGTCCAGCAATCTGTCCTCCATCAGATTACTAGGATTGCTGAGGTGCCACCTGAGGGAGTGGCAGTCACTCTGCCCTGCACAAGCTTGCTGTTTTCTCTAGGATAACACCAGCCCAAGTTCACCCTTCTCCATGTCTACCCTATCAACCCCCTTCATAATCTGAAAGGCCTCTATCAAGTCACCAATCAGCCTTCATTTTCAGAGAAAAGTGCCCTAGCTCATTCAGCCTTTCCTGATATTTGTAATTGTTCAGCTTTGGCATCATCTGTTGTTCTATGCCTTTAAGGGATAGCAGTATGACTTCATTAGAAGGGAGTGTGTCATCAAAAAGCTGCTGCTGATGTCTTCAAACTTTCTACCTATGTATAAATGTTCCAATGTGCCGAGTCTAAATAAATGAACCCACAATGTGTTTACACAATCCCTTACGAGTGATTGGTGTTTATATCATTATAACAAAACATGGTGCTCAGAAGTGGTCAAAAGCAGCCTGGCAGCAAAATTAAGTACAGTACGACATGGTAAACAGCCTTAGATCGTGCTACATGGCATGAGACAGCCCTCAACATTTTGGTCAGACCGCAACTGAGTCACAGTTGGAGAGTGTTAAGAACACAGGATACTGACTGCGCAGAAAAGTTTTGAAGACACAGTGCCGGGGTAGTGCTCAAATAAAGAGCTGGTAAGCAGACGGATCCCTCGTGGTGAGATTTCAGCACATGGCCTGTCAGTCAGTGATTGGCACAGCGCGTCGAGAGGACCAGCATTGGGTTAACTCAGTTAGGACAGGCGAGTGACCAGGATGTGGGCCGGATCGATAGCAAGCGAGGGAGAATCAAACAAAAGAAAAACAAAAAAATGACCATCATAAAAATCAGGCCAGAGAAGGTTGCCATTATTACTGGGAGAGCTTAAGAAAAGTGCACTAAAGCAGCTACAGTGATACTCATCCCAGGTACGAAAGGAGAAGGAAGGTCAAAAGGATATTGTCAGAATGTTCACAAAATTCCCCAGTTTGGATTGGGATGCAGGTGACCTACTATCCAAATTCAAAATATTTAAACAGCGTACAGAGCTATGGTTTCTTGATTCAGACAAGCAAGCCGTAGAAATTTGTCTAGCAATTGGAAATGAAGCTCTACACAGGCTGAGCACCTCAGGATTAACAGCAGAAGAGCTGAAGGATCTCCAAATGATATGGACTGCATTGGAAGACTGGTTCAGAATCAGGTTAAACATCTGTATTTATTGAATAGAGTTCATGTCATTTCGACAACAGCCTACGGAATCCATAGACCACTTTGTCAGCTGATGCAGAGAAAAGGGTACATACTGTAATTTTTTTAAAATGCAGAGCTAGCAGACAGAATTGGTGATCACATGCACTCTCATGGAAGCATTCCAGAAAGATCTTCTAGACAAACCCAAAACATATAGCATCAAAGGGCTACGCAGGGATGGACGATAGTACAAAGCGATCCTCACAGGTGGACAAAGTTTACAGGTCCTAACCACAACCCCAATTGTTGACATACTCACTAGAACACCCAAATCTAACAAAACATGTGGAAGGTGTGGCCTTCTGCTTGCACAAAGGGAGTGCCCAGCTTTCCATCAAATCTGCATGTGGCAGAAGGGGCCATTGGTAGCAGCAGTGCACTAGAGCAAAGGATGATGTAGCTACAAAGAGGTGTGCACTGATCCAAACAGACTGTACAGAACGGATACATAAAGCAATAGGAATAATAATGACCATTAGGTATCCCATCAGAAACATGTAAGTGAGATGACTGATAAACAAGAAAATGATGTGCACGACAAGACAAAGAGTGGTGAACATGTTTCACCCCATAAATCTCACGGAAAACATACATGTCGTCACGCCATCCAAAGTATTTGCCATGATTCGAATTATCTGCCCTAAGAAAGTTGGCAACTATTCGATATTGGTCAAGATTGACGCAGGGGAAAATGCCAACATATACCTCTGCGAATTCTAAAAGATATGTATCCACAGACATGGAAGGCCATGGCGAAACCTACTGCTGTGAAACTTTCAGTGTACAACAGTTCACTAATTCCATGTGCAGGATCCATAGTACTGGAGTGCAAGGATAATCAATCCTCCTGGGTGTCACAGATGTTCTATATCATGGAGACTAAAGGTACAGCGATTGTAGGTCTACCAAATGCCATGACCTCGCACCATTAACAATCCATTAGTTGGACATCACGAGGCAGATCAACCTCAGAAAATACTCCTATCATCCCAGTTCACAACCCTAACATTGAAATAGCCAGAATGTTTTGACAAAATTGGCAACTTCAAGGGAGGTGCAACATTACATTTGCAGGAGAATGCAAGTCCTTCAATTGATCCATCACGTAAGTGTAGCACTGTATAAAACGCTGGTTAGGCCACAGCTAGAGTATTGCATGCAGTTCTGGAATCCGCATTATAGGAAGGATGTGATTGCACTAGAGAGAGTGAAGAGAAGATTTACCAGGATGTTGCCTGGGCTGGAGAGTTTTAGTTATGAGGACTGGGGTTATTTTCCCTGGAGCAGAGGAGATTGAGAGGGGACATGATTGAGGTGTATAAAATTATGAGGGGCATAGATAGGGTAGACAGGAAGGAACTTTTCCCTTTGGTGAAGGGAACAATAACCAGGGGACATAGATTTAAGGTATGGGGCAGGAGGTTTAGAGGGGATGTGAGGAAGAATGTTTTCACCCAGAGGGTGGTGGGAATCTGGAACTCACTGCCTAAAAGGGTGGTAGCGGCAGAAACCCTCATAACATTTAAGAAGTATTTGGATGTGCACTTGTGATGCCAAGGCATACAAGGCTATGGGCCTAGTGCTGGAAAATGGGATTACAATAGTTAGGTACTTGTTTGATCGGCGCAGGCTCGATGGGCCGAAGGGCCTTTTTCTGTGCTGTAGAACTCTATGACTCTCTATGACATCCACATACAGGACAAATTGAATGTCAAACTAAACAAAATGAAGAAAGATGGAATCATTCGACCATTTTTCATAAAGAAGGGTGCATCACTGAGAGGACACCTTGATCTACGACATTTAAACACAGCTTTGAAATATTGTCCTTACATTGTCCCACATTAGAAGAATTAAATCCATGATTTGCACGTGCAAAATTCTTCTCAAAGCTTGATGCCAAGCATGGTTACAAGTCAGTACATCTCACACCAAAGTCCTAAGAGTTTACTGCACTTCATAGCCCGAAAGGAAGTTGTTGAAAACAGTATTGTCCAAATGGGGTATCTGATAACCAGGATCTTTTTCAGCTCACATGGACCGCATTACATGCGCTGTGCCTGGATGCATCTGTATCGCCAATGACATAGCTGTTGTGGGAAGAACAAAGCCAAGAACATGATCATAATCTGCACCTATTGATACAAGCAGCACATAATGAAGGATTGGTGTTCAACAGCCCTGAAATGAGCCATCAACGTGCAGTAGATCGATTTCTTCGGTTTTATTTATTCCAGCGCTGGGATATATCCCGATCCAAGAAATAGAGGATTTTAAAGCCATGCCAACTCCACAAGATAAGAATAATTTTCAAAGATGTCTAGGTCTCTTTCATTTCTTGTCTCCACACATTGCCAATTTTGCTCAAAAGTCATCATCGCTAAGGAAATTGTTGAGAAAGGATGTGCCTTTCCTGTGGGATGAAGACCACCAATACCTCTCTGAAGCACTGGAACAGTCATTATCAGAAGCATCAACATTGCAATTTTACGATCCTAGGGAGAGGACTACCCTGGATATAGATGCCTCACAGAAAGGTCTGGGAGGATGCATTCTACAAAAAGGCAAACTAATTGCATTTGCTTCAAAATCTCTGTCCTTAAAGCAATCGAACTACTCCAATATTGAGCAGGAAACATTAGCTTTAACGTTTGGAATCATGTGTTTTCATACCTATCTGGTTGGCAAAGATGTAGTAGAGACTGACCACAAGCTACTGGAGATAATTTGGCAAAAATCATTGACCAGTATACCACCAAGATTGCAACGTCTCTTGATAAAAATTCAAGGTTACAGCTATGAGATTAGATACAAGCCAGGTAACTTGATGATCACATAGGACACAATTAGCCAACTGCCTAATCCAGGGAAAACAAAAGATATACCCTGGATCTACAAGTTGACTTCACTGGCATTGAATTGAAGATGTTCTCCAAATTGATCTGGTACATTTTGCACAACACAAATGCCAGCAGCTACAAGAAGAAACAGCGAAAGATTCCACACTACAGAAACTGTGGAAAACCATCATTGAAGGATGTCCACAAGCACAGGAGACCATTTTGGCCTTATTGGGATGAGCTAGGTGTCTCCCAGGGAGCTATTTTTAAAGGCAGACAGGTCATGATGTTGGAATCTTGGTGAACTGATATTCTTCAACAACCTCATCACTCACACATGGGCATAAATCAGACAAGATTCGCAAGAGAGACAGTCTATTGGCCGGGTACACAACAACAAGTTATCATCACGAAGTGCAAGGCATGTCAAGCATAAATGCCAAGTCAGCACAAAGCACCATTGATTCCACATGAAGTTCTACCCATCCTTGTTCCAAAGTCATACCCGACTTTCATGTCCATGGCACTGACTTCATCGTCATTGTCAACTACTTCAATCAGTACCCTATTTTTCGACAATTGTACAAAACCTCAAGCACAACTGTCATGCACACCAAAAGTGCTATTTTCAGTTCATCTGGTGTGCCTAGAGAGATCATTACAGATGACGGTCCACAATTTATTGCTAAGCCATTTCAGGATATGTGTGACAAGTGGAATATCAATCACACCATTTCTTCTCCTCCTCATTACCCTAGATCTAACGGCCTAGCTGAATGAATGATTTGCATGGTGAAATTCCTAATTCTCAAACGTAGACAGACCAAGCAAGGTCTACACATTCACAGAATCACAGTGCAGAAGAGGCCCTTTGGTCCATCGAGTCTGCACCGACACGTGAGAAACACCTGACCTACCTACCTAATCCCATTTACCAGCATTTGGCCCATAGCCTTGAATGTTATGACATGCCAAGTGCTCATCCAGGTGCTTTTTAAAGGATGTGAGGCAACCCGCCTCCATCAACCTCCCAGGCATTGCATTCCAGGCCGTCACCACCCTCTGGGTAAAAAAGTTTTTCCTCACATCCCCCCTAAACCTCCTGCTCCTCACCTTGAACTTGCAATGTTACATCTGAGAACAACAGATGTAAGTGCAACTGTTTCATCACCGACAGAGCTCATGCTTGGCAGACTAATGCATACCAATTTATCTACTCTTACCTATTCCACTCAAACTAGAGAGCAACCTTTCAAACTGCAAGAGAATATAACCAATATGCACAATTAAAATGCAGGTACAGAATTGCCAAGTTTACAGTTGGGGCAACAAGCTCGCATCCAGGATCCCACAGAAGGTACATGACAACCAGCCAAGGTGACAAGGATTTGTTCAGAACCAAGGTCCTATGAAGTCATTACACACATAGGTGCAACAGTGAGGTATAACCGAGGACAAATCAGACCCATTCCAGCTCCTCAACCACTGTGCAGTCCTATTACATTGAGGACAAGATCCCAAATGTAACAAGGACAATATCCATGAATGACAATTCTACAGATCACTGTGAGCAATTAAAGAAACCTCCAGACAAGGTTACCATTACAAGATCTGGGCGTACCAGCAGATTACCTCTACACTTTAGAGATGCATAGATTCATTAGTCCTATACACTTAGGTAATGGTAACTAAACATGAACATGTATTATAAATAGTTACATTTCTTTGGAAGAGGGAAAAGTATCTTTAAAAAGAAAGGGGGATGTTCCAACATGCCTTTAAGGGTTAGCAGGAGGTTAGAAGGGAAGTGTGGCATGTGATCCAATCTTAGTTTCACTTTGGCCTGTGAGCAGAACACAGCACACACAGCTCTGCTGCTGATGACTCCAAGCCTTCTATCCATGTATATGTGTTCACATGTGCCGAATCTAACTAAATGAACCCACAACATGTTTACCCAATCCCTTATGAGCAGGGAAAGGATGGGGAGGATTTGAAACTTCTGAAAACTGCAAGACTGCACATACAATCTAGGCTTTGAACTTTCTGGATATAGCTGCTTGGACTTTCTGGTACTGAATTTCCATGATATTCTCTTGATCGTCTGCCATAAACTGTCCGAGGATCATGGGAACCCGAGAGAGATACTATAAATTGCTGTTTACATCATTTCTCTGGGCATTGTGACAATCTCCTCTCAAGGAGATGGCAGGAAATCAGAAGACCCTGTGGAAATTCCAAATGTTTGCGTATAAGGATTCAAAGTTTTGAGTATTGGGGTGGGTTTGGAGTTTTGCGAGCAAATTTGTTAGCGCACCCACTCCACCAAAATCACATGCGGGCTTGTGATGCACAATTGACCCACACCTGTTGCTTCAGATGCAGACAACACACAAACTTTGTGCTGCCTGCTCATTTGCATGATTGTAGTATGTAGCTGGCACTAAGTGCTGTTGAGGGACTGCACACCTGAACAAGGGGTGCAAAATTGAGACACACTAGCAAGTGTTAAAGCTAGTCTGCACTACTTAAACTCAGTCTGCATTTCTTAAAGGGGAGGTACATTTTGAATGGAGCAGGTGGTGGAAGTCATTCCAAAAGCGAGTTTAACCTGAGGATGACACAGGAATGGCACAACATGGCAGAGAGCAGGTGCCAAGATTCTTTGACAAATGCTGGAGGCCTTGGTGCAGGAGATGCATTGGAGGAGTGTGGTTCTAATATCAAAAGTGGATCAGGAGGCTGTCCAGACTGATACTGTAAAGACTGTGGGAACAGATAGCCATCACATTCGATGACAGCAGTGTAGCCCCAAGGACTTAAATGCAGTGCCTCAAGAAGTTCAATGAATTCACATGAGCAGTCAAGGTCAGTGAATGCATGTTCAAATGCCATAAAATACACCACTGTCTGTAGACGGCGCTCAATTCACTATCCTTGCTTCACTCACCTATCAACAATCCCTATTAACCATGGGTCATTCTTCACATTATAGTTTCATCTCATCCTCATACAATTAGCACTATGCAGCCTCATACTCACACCTCACAGCTTGTACATAGTCAACTTTCAATCATTACAGGTACATCACCCAAATTCATTGCACTATACTCAATGATACACTTCTTTCTCTCTTGCAGGATAATGTGGCGTATAACTGCATGTGACAGCAATTGGCTGGGGGACAGACATGGCTGCAGCTCTTCACCCAGAGGGAGGAGATGGTGTCCACCATCACTGGAGCAGCCATGACCTAGACTGTGGTCACTGGTGGAGCTGAAACAATTAAGGATGAAAGACTCATACCTAATGCACCTTGCTTCAGATGATGTAAGCAGTCATTAATTTCACCTTATTTCTTATAATCACCCCCTTCCTTCACTGCAGCACTATCCTTGTGTCTTTATCCCTTTTTTAAAACTCATTCATGGGACATAAGCATCACTGGCAAGGCCAGCATTTATTGCCCATCCCTAATTATCCTTACTGGCCTTTCAAGAAACAAACCCAAACAGGGTGGTGCAGGAGCAATAAATGGAAGAGGAAGAACAGACTGATGACACAGAAACACCTTACTCATACTCACAGCCACCACTGATGCTGCACATGATTTAGAAGGTAGTTTAGAACCAAGATCTACATGTGGTGACACAAATGACCTGCAGCAAGGGCAGGGGGAAAGGATAGCACAGGTTCCAGCTAACTGGAGGGTGAAATCATACACAAGTTATGTTACAGGGGACTCAGATGTTACTCACAATAAGTGCTTGTCATTAAAGAATGAGTCCAAAGCTAGTCTTTAACCTCAAGTTGATTTATTCTTAAGACATCTCTGCAGTGTAATACTCTCCCAGTCACTTCCACAGTGGAGTGTTACAGCTGTACCCCTTTATACTCTTTACCAATGCCCATCACCTGTGCAGTTGTCTTAATAATGTAATTGCCAGTCAACAAGAAGATTGTTATTGGACCTTGACAATGTAACAATACCTTGACAATACATTGACATCAGATGAGGACTTCAATAGGGCACTGTACAGAAAATGGCTGATGCGTATGCACAGAGAAATGCTTGGTACATTGGCAGGCCTGCCAGAGAGCTTGTGGTCACTGTCAAGGAGCATGGAGGTGTCAACCTTACACTTGGCTTTGCATAGAACTTGGAACCATCCTTTCCAGCATGAAAGTGGTGGCCAACTGCATAATCACGCTTGGAGACCCACACATGTTGCAGTGTCCAATGACTAATGTCTCAGTTTCCTTTGCAACAGAAGCAGAAACCACCTAATGTCTGAGAACAGCAGTGGAAGCTTTGTCTGGAGCCATGAAAGGCCAGCTTGCTGCCATCATTGCTGTTAATAGCACTGTTCAAAGGGACTTGCAGGATTTCATAGCAGTCTAGAAATGTGTTCTCCAGTGCTTTACTTGGATTGCTGAAGCACTGTCACAGGGAATGGAATGGTGCCATGAACCTGCTCTCCTCTCTCAAGATAACAGCATTCATCCGCCCACCGCTGCCAGACACCCAGCTGTCGCTGTTGCCTGTCAACCAGCTGACTGCTGCTGCTCATGTTTAGTGATGTGGTCTGAAGCCAGGCCTTCTGGGACCAGAGCTGCATGAGGTGTTCTGCAAAGCCATCTGCAGTTTTCCACACTGAAAGTCAGTAACCTTGCATCAGCCATGCTGCAGCTACTGGAGTGACAGTGTAGGAACACTAGGCTGAGCAAAGGCACACAGAAGATAAGCACTAATGGAATGCACAAGGGTGATTAGTTAGCTTTTATATGGAATTTTGGATAGTTCGATTGATAAAGTTGGAATATCTATTGTGTTGTGGTTTTTATTTCACCGTTGTGTCCAAGAAGATGCTGTGATAGTAATGGTGTGAATGTAAAACGTGGGACTGTTGTTGAGTGGGCAGTTGGGGTTGTGTTCCCTGATGCCAAAGGAAATCACAGGCCAGAAAGGAGGTACGTTGGTTCCTTCTTCCTTTGCTCTTCCTACTCCTCCTCTTCCTACCCCTCCTCCTCCTCATCGTCCTCCTCATCCTTGGTTTCTTGCCATATACCTGGTGACAAGGGCTGTGCTCTCATGATGGGGAGGTTTGGAGGATGCAGAAAACCACCACAAATTGTGACACGCACTCTGGAGAGTACACCCGAGTTCCTCCAGGGTGGCCCAGGTTCATTATAAGTATGCTGCCCAAGTGTGAATGGTTTGTGCACTGGAATCATCAACCAGGTGATCACTGGTTAGCTCTTGTCATCCAGTAGTGAGCAGTCACCTTCTGGTTTGTCATGGTGGCCCAAATGATCATGGTACAGCAGTCTGGTGTAGAATGAAGGCATCATGACTGCTGCCAGAATACCAGGCATTGACCTGCATGATGTGCTGTGTATGGCTGGACATATACCAGCTGGACATTGAGGAAATGGAACATTTTACAGTTGTGGTACTCCTCAGAGTTGACAAGCAGTGCCTACAAAGCGACGTCTGTGCAGTCAATAGCATTTTGCATCGAAGGAAAACCTGCAAATCTCATGTAGTAGCATACTCGTTTTGCCTGCCTCTCTCTAGATGAGAACGCAGTACATTCCTCTCTCTTTGTGTAGAGGCTCAGCGACTTCCCTTATGCAATAGTGGACGGGGAACTGTGAGTGCTGCCTGCCCCGGCCTGAAAGGATTCTGGTATAAAGAAGTTCATGACCATGGTCACCTTTCACAGCCACGGTCAATCTTTTTGCCCCGTTCTGATGCTGCAGGTCTGCCTGTAATCAGTGGCAGATTTCAGTGAACACCTCCTTAGAAAGATACTGATGTTGCACACTGTTTCTAGCTGGGGTTGAAAGAGGTGAAGATGCTGGGTGGATATGGCCTCTTGTTTCTCTCCCTTCTCCTCCTCACTGTGAAATTAGTAATAAATCAGGGATAGGGACCCACTAAAATTAATGTACGTAAAGTAACAACAATGGAGAAAACAAGAGCATGGAAAAGAGTGGTGAATCCCCAGGAACAGATGGTTTCCATCCCAAGGTTTTAAAGGAGGTAGGTGAGAACATTGTAGATGCACTAAAATTAATTTTCCAAAATCCTCTTGACTCAGAAATCATTTTTTCAGATTGTAAAATTGTGTGTGTCACTCTGCTATTTAAGAAAGGTGAGAGAGGAAAATCTAGAAATGAGAGATCAGCTGGTCTAACATCTGATGTTGGGAAATTACTGGAGTCTATAATTAAGGATAGAGTGGTTGAGCTCCTAGAAATTTTCAGCTTATCAGGGAGATCCAGTGTGGACTATTAAAGGGTAGATCATACCTGATGTAACTGGTTGAATTTCGAAGTGGTAACTAAAGTAGATGACTATGGAATGACAATAGTTGTTATTTATATGGACTTCCAGAAGGCATTTGATAGTCCCTCATAAAAGTTGAAGCCCATGGGGCAGAATTCTACGCTAATTGGGTGGATTCGTGCCCGATCCAATCAAATGTGAAATTGCGCGAGATGACGTCGGGCGAGCGTCCTTATGTCGTCCCGTGCTTGTGCAATATTTCAGTCAGCGGGCACGAGCAGGTGTCGGAGCCGCACCTGCCATCTATTAAGAGGTCAGTTAAGGCCATTAAAAAGGCAATTGACCAAGATTTCACGTTGCCCATACAATTTTGCACTCAATGCACAGGCAAAATGGGCAGATGGGCAGCCGACATTTTACAAAACCTCATCATGAGCAGGATAAAAACAGTCAGCAGCATTGCCAGTGTTTGTAGTGAGGAGTTTAGTAGATAGTTCGCTGCTGGTTGCTTATTGGTGCTTCGCAGCTTCATCTCTGTTCGGGGCTTTATTGTTCGCATTTCCGGGCTTCATTTCAGGGCTCATTGGTGTCTCCAATGCCCCCGGAGGATTCAGATCGTGTGAACCCTTCCAAGTATCAGACAGCCTTCCCTTACCTTGGTAACAGGAATTGTGATCTCCGCTGGAGGCACCTCCTGTGAGGGGGAAGAGAGGGGCAGAAGAGGGAGGAGGCCAGGTGTCCCAATGCAACTTCTAGGGGAGGGACCTGTGGGAAGAGAGGCACAGGCACAAGGAGTGCAGAGCCAGCAGGAAGTCCAAAGCAGAGGGGGCCGCAGAAGGCGCCACTATCCTGCTGCCAGGGTTTACAGGCGGCGAAACAGCTACCTCAATATGTCCAAGGTGCAATGCCGAAGGAGGCTCCGCCTCTCCAGGGAGACTGTGTCCTCCATCTGTCAGATGATTGGGCCTGAGATCAGCTCTGACTGTGTGGGTGGATACCCCATGCCAGTGGCTCTGAAGGCCCTCAACTTCATGCATCGGCTTTTTCCAGGGGTCAGTGGGGGATCTGTGTGGAGTCTCCCAATCAGCTGTCCACAATTGCATCAAGCTGGTGACAGCAGCTCTATTCAGTGGGGTACTGACATTTATTCATTTCCATACGGATGAGGCCAGCCAGGCTGAGTGAGCCAGATGCTTCGCAGCAATTGCTGGCTTCCCCCACATCCAGGGTGCAATCAACTGCACACGTGTGGCCATCAAGGCGCCAGCAGGTGAGCCCGGTGCCTTCGTCAACAGGAAGGGCTTCCACTCCATGAACGTGCAGATAGTGTGTGATCACAAGATGCAGATTCTGCAAGTCTGTGCAAGGTACCCTGGCAGCTCCCACGACGCCTACATCCTGAGACACTCCCAGGTGCCGGGGCTCTTCAGTGCTCTGGCTCAGCTGGATGGATGGCTGCTGGGTGACAAGGGCTATCCCTTGAAAAGGTGGCTTATGACGCCTCTCCGCCACCCAAGAACAGAGGCAAAGCGACGTTATAGTAGGACTCATGCCTCCACAAGGGTAGTGATAGAGAGAACCATAGGTCTTCTGAAGATACGCTTCTGGTGCCTGGACCATTCAGGGGCTGCACTACAATACCCTCCAGAGCAGGTGTCACTGATAGTGGTTTTATGCTGCACTCTCCACAATCTGGCACTGGCAAGGGGGGACCTACTTGAGGAAGAGGACCTTGGTGCAGCTCCACAGGCCACAGATACAGAATCCAGTAGTGAGTCAGAAGAAGAGCAAAGTGAGGAGAACACTGAGGGCATGGAGGCAGACCTCGGTAACCTCCAGGGAGGCAGGGACACCAGGGGTGCCTGATCCAACATTCCTTCAGCTAGGCTACCAAAGATCTGCTCCCACCTCATGCCAGGGCTACCGCCTCCATCCAGGATGTCAGAAATGCCCCTGTCATGTGAACCCAAAGTCCTCTCAGTGACTGTGCAATAAAGTTTAGAGCCACTCACGTCCAGCGTTATATACTGTCACACCCTGCACCAAAAGTAAAAGGTGAAGCATACTCAGGCCATCAGAACAAAAGCAAATTTAATGTTATTGTCACATTGAAAAGTGTTGATGTTCACACCAGTAGACATATAAACCAAACATAACTGAACAGAAGATCACCCCTGACCAGTCCCTCTTGTGTTCGTGGTGCCTAAAACCTATGTTTATGAGTGCTGCGTCTTGGTATCCACCCCTCGCTGGCAGCAGCATTGGAGACAGCCTGCTCACTCTGCCATCTTGTTGGCCTTGGCAGTCGTCCTCTGGCTTGTGGAGCCTGTGCTGGCCCCGCCTGGGAGGGAGAGCCAGTGCCACAAGCTGGCATCTCCCCAGTCAATGCAGCCTCATCAGATGCCACACTCACTGGCAGAGGGGCAGAGGAGCTGCTGCCGTCATCCAGAGCACCCTGAGAGGAGCCCACAGAGATGACAAGCAGGTTGTGTGCCAACGTAAGGTCGCTCTGGACCGCCCTGCTCGCCATTTATGGACAGGCACCTAGCTGGGATACTGGGTGCCTCATCCATCTCCCAAATTGGCACTGACCACCTGAGGTCATTGCCTGTGTGAGAGCTTGCAGGTCTGAGCGCATCCCCAGGAACCCCTCATTCTGTCCCTGGAACTGCCTCTGCATGAGAATCACCACTCTCTTAATGGAGGAGGCAGTGCGCTCAGCCATGAGGGTCAACACATGACAGAGACCATGGCACGCAGACCCTCATGGATCTCCACCAGATCCTCCCGCATATCCTGCTGGATGTCCAGCATCTGCCGCCTAATGGATGACTCCAGAGGCTCATCATGTGCCTTTGACTCAGCATTGTCCTGGTTTCCAGCAGTCCTCCGACTGCCAGCACCCTGGGCACACTCTGTCTCCTTATACCGCCTTACAAGATTACACCTCAAGTGAGTGTGAAGTGCCCTCACAAATGTGCACCGACAACGTAGCCGACAATCTAATGCCAACCAAGGTGCTGGTATCTGCACTGGTGCCTGGTTCAGAGTGCAGATGTGACACAGGTGCAGATGAAGCCCGGCAGCCCTTTGGCAACTGGAGTGGCTCTTTGGGGTCCTGTGATTGAGTTTGTGCTGGCGAATCTAAAAGGGAGAACAAGGACATGTTATTAGTTAAAGTCATCACGCTGTCACTGTGCATGCCAGGCACCCTGGTGAGAAATGGAGATCTGCACCACGGTGCCACCATCTTTCAATGATCAATGGGGACTCCAGGTTTAAGGCTCCCATCAATGAAGAGACTACACTAGAATGGTTTCACAATCCAAACTCTCACTCCTGTGCACTGGTCTCTTACCTTCGTCTGGCACCCCTGCCTCTCCACGATCGGCTGCACAGGAAGCGTGTCGGCTCTCCAGCTCAAGAACGTCCTGCTCAAACCTGGTCAAAAGCAGCAGGTTGGGTGGGTCTCCGCCTGCCTGTGACCTCTCCAATTGGTGACACCTCATCTTCTCCTGAAAGGACAGAGGAGCATTGATTAGTCCACTCTCTACCTGCAGCGCCATTGCAGCTTGGCCAACCCCAGCTGAGGAACACCTTGCAGGGCACATCCGAGTCGTGGCCCTCGAGCCGCAAGACACTCAGTCCAAACAGCCAGGGGACACCCTCTTGGCCAGCTCCCGCATCATTGACAGTTGGCACTCAGGCTCTAACACCCCTGAACAGCCAGCCCTTAATACTTCTGCTCACTGATCCATGCCAGCATGGAACTCACCTTTCCTAAGTGCAGCAGGTTATTGAACCTCTTGTGGCACTGCACCCATGTGTGCTGCACCATTTCATGGCCACTGACCTGCGCTACCACCTACTTCCAGGCTTTCTTCATTAAGTGTGGTGGCCTCCTCCTTCCATCCCTTGGTACAAGGGTGTCCCTCTTGGCAGCCACCTCCTCCAGGAGCACGGCGAGGCACTAGTCCGAAAAGCAGGGGGGGCCGAGTGCCCACCCAACCTGCCCTCCTGCTTGGCGTCTCCAGCCGCTGCTGAGGCCATAGGTGCCGTCTCCGCAATGCAGATTATACGCTTCTTCACCAGCAGCCTTCGATGTGCTGCCTGTGCCGTTTTTAAACTGCCCATCAGGTGGCCATTGGACCCGGTGCACGACACGCCCCCACCCAGAAATTCCCGACCGTTGGGAAGCCACGTTTCATGCTGGGTGGGCCTTAATTGGCCAGCCAGCGTGAAATCGGGGTAGTGGGCCAATCATGGGTGGAGGCCTGTTTCCCAGCTGGTCCCAGGCCCAACAACCTGAAAATTCAGTCCATGGAATTAAAGGCAAATCATTGACCGAGTTAGGAAACTGGCTGAGCTACTGGAGATAGAGAGCAGGGATAATGGACAGATACACTGGAATGTGGCAGGGATCTGTGTTGGGGCCTCAACTATTCACCCGGTTTATTAAAGACTTAGATGATGGATAGAAAGTCACAAGTCCAAATTTTATAATGGCACAAAGGTAGGCAGTAGCATAGTTGAAAGCATAAAATTACAAAGAAATATTGGTAATTAAATAATTGGGCAAAAGTGTGGCAGATGTATCTCAAAGGTAGGAAAATGTGAGGTCATCCACTTCGGACCTAAAAGGGATAGAACAGGATACTTTCTAAATGGTGAAAAACTAGGAACAGTGGATGTTCCACACCAGAAAAAACTGTTTGTGTTGCGGGCACTACTTTGGATCCAAAATGACGCCCATAGCACCAAACATATGGCTGGCATGCAACCGGATTTTGCAACCTTCTGTGTATCGAGTTTACATGGAGTGTGACTAAAGAGTGCCCACTCCTTGCTACAAGTAATTGTGCATCCTGGGTGTAAAGGAGAAGAGTCCAGTCATCATTCTCCTTTTTTGGCAAAATAGAAAACAATTCAATAATTTGGTAAATATGAAAGGAAGGACCATTTATCTGAATGTGTCTTCTAATGTTCAACAGAAACAAAGGGAGAAATTTTCTGCACCCGCCTGTCACCCGGATCTTCAAGTCCCGCTGCAAGTCAATGGACTTCTGGCTGAGATGCCGCCTCGACGGGGCCAGAAAATCCCAACCAAAGACTAACTCAAGTCCAATGTGCATTATTTTCTAACAGAACTGTTAAAGATATACAGAATGCACCTGAAGTCCACAAAGGTTGCATTCTGTCATAACTGCGGGGGGATTTCACTGCTGGGAACCTTCGGCGCTGAGCCCAGCAGACATCTGGGGTCCGGAAAAGGTTATCTCCTTTGGATAACAATGTCAAACACCCATGTCTGGGGGGGTTGTCGGGAGGAGGGGGGGAGAGGGGGGCACACCTAAAGTGCTTGCTTGCTGAAAGAGTCTGCAGACAATTCTGATACTGGGTCCTTCTCCCAAAAAAGGAGTTAGGGGTTGATCCTGAATTCAATTTTTTTTGTCCCATCATTTTGAGTTGGCTTTTTTTAAAACTAATAATTCTATTTATCTAACAATGTTTTTAATAAATCTTTGACGTTTCTGTTGCTATATCTCTTAATCTTCTTTTAACTCTCTTTTTGTTTCTTTGTCTGGAATATGGTAGAATTAGGGACTGAATTTTCCTGGTCATAAACCATTCAGGTGATTTAGAGTGCGAAGGAAGAAAAAAGTATGGTAGTATAAATCACTCATGGCGGACATCAGCACCAAATTCATTTCTAGTAACAACATGACAGTCCAGCCCAGCTTCATGGGTTGCATTGTGCTGTGCATTTTGGATGAATGGCCACACAAGAGACCAAACATTCCTTCAATATGTTTTTTCAATAAATCTATGGTCAGGAATGCCATGATGATTGATTCAATCAGAAGGATTTCTTTTGTAAATCCTCCAAGGTGCGCCAGCCCAGATTTTGTGTTCGAGTCTAGAGTGAGCTCTGTTCAGTGTTCCTGTGGAATCAGCTGAGGTGCCTGCTCATCATCAATCTCTGTTGACTCCCTTGGGAAGCCCTCAATCAGTTTCACTGGGAGAAAAATAATCTCCTGGGATCTTTGTGTGTGTAAGATTACTGCTGCTTTTGCCTATGTAAAAACTCTCAGTAACTAATTCGCAGAATGTGAAGTGCTCGAGGTGTTTTAATTTCAGCTCAAGTCAACGGCCTTCAGGACGGAAAAGCAACACTTTGGAAGATTTAAAAAATCCTTAAGAATGGTCGGGAATGCAATGGTGATCGATTCATAGATATATTAAAAAACAGTATTCACATGTTGGAGGAATGTTTACGTTCTTGTGTGGCCATTCCTCCTAAGCGTACAGCACAAAAACAACCCTTGAAGCTGGGCTGGACTGCCATGTTGTTACTAAAAATGAATTTGGTGCTAAAGTCCACCAATGCTCTGCCACTGGAAATGTGTTATTTCACACTTCAACAGCTGGGTCTGAGTACACCCGAACAAAAGTCAGAATGATTACATTGTTCAGGATAAGGGGCTGTTCATTTAAGACCTAGATGAGAAGAAATTTCTTCACTCAAAGGATTGTGAATCTTTGGAACCACAAGGTTTTGGATGCTCCATCGTTGAATACATTTGAGGCTGCAATTGACAGATTTTTGGTCTCTCAGGGAATTAAGGAATATAGGAAGCGGACAGGAAAATGGAGTTGAAGTCCAAGATCAGCCACGATTGTATTGAATGGTGGAGCAGGCTCGACAGGCTGTGAGGTCTGCTCCTGTTCCTATTTCTTGTGTTCTTTATTTGATAATTCAATCTAAGAAGAAAACTTTGAGTAATTTCTTGTTGTTTGATAAAGGTTTCACTTATTAGCTTATTCTTCCCTTTCTTTTTTTAGATTTTATCAACTACTTTGCATCTTCCAAGTTTGTCCTTCTTACATTCAAGTGAGCTACTTGCAGACTTCTCTGCCAATGGCAATCTAGCTAGCTAGCTGCCAAGAGATTGGTCAGTGTTAGCTTGACTAACCTTTTGATTTGCCCTTTGTTCCTGAGAGCACTGGTGACCTGAAGGTCCCAACAAAGAACTAATCACAGATACAAACTAACTACTAGGTTACCACTTTTATTCTTTGTTCGCAATATTTCCTCAGTTCCCTCCCCAACCTTGCATTATCCACCTTAGCTAAGAAGATGAAATTCTGAAGTTTCAAATCAGCTCCATAGGAAACTATCAATTCTGTTCCTTTACTAACCACTAAAGGCTGGGCTTCAATAGTGCAACAAGGTCCATTCAGTTATCCATCCTTTCATCAGTTGGCCTGACTGTGGATTTTCTTCTTGTATAGCATTCCCTTTGTGATAACTCTTTTCTAACCCAGCATTCTCAGGCTGTGAAAGTAGGTCAAATACTCCTCATTGCCTTGATGCCATCCCTACTGCGTTTATCAATGACTCTTCCAAATCCATGGGTGAGAAAAGATTTTTCGTGTCACTCGTCATGTGCTCCTTTCATATTTTAGCAGCGAACTATCCAAACAGACTTGCAAGCTATAGCGGCAATACCCAATCACAGTGGGTTTATTAACATCAGCTGTAGCTCAGTTGGTAACACTCATGCCTCTGAGTCACAAGGTTCTGGGTTCAAATCCCACACTTGAGTACAAAAATCAAGGCTGACACTACAGCTTAAACCCCATCTGACTCCTCATTGATTGATATAAAAGATCTTTCGAAGAAGAGCAGGGGAGTTATCCCTTGTGTTCTGACCAATATTTAAACTTAAATCATCATCACAAAAAAGAGATTATCTGGCCGTTAGTACATTGCTGTTTCAGAGAGTTTGCTGTGCACAAATTGGCTGCCATGTTTCCTATATTACAACAATGATTACACTTCAAAAGTACCTCATTTGCGGTAAGGCACTTTGATTTGTCTGGTGGCCGTGAAAAGCATTGTTAAAATGTAGGTCATTCTTTCTTTTTATTAATGTCATATTGGTTGAAATTTTCCAGATGGGTAATTGAGATCCAGATGTCAGCCTCGGGTCTGGGTTGGAAATGTAGCTGGACGTTGGACGCCATCCTCCCTGACACAGCCAATTATGAGACCAGTCCAATTATGAATGGCTGCAGAATTCCAGTGCAGGAGGTCCATCTAGCGCAGCCCATCAGTAGGGCTGCCTCACCTTGGTGGCGTGGGTGCTGCTGGGGAACTAGCAGCAACAGTAGCACCCTGAAAGCTCCTCTAGGAGGGCAGTGGCTACCATTGCAGCACCAGTCACATTGGCAGAGACAGCACACTCTGTGAAGTGGTTACTATGGCATGCCTTCCTAGAGGGGAGACTTAAACACTGCGACTTAATGCCGGCATCTTAAGAAAAGGCCTCAAATGGTTCACAGTTCCTGCTATGAAGGCACCTCCGCTCCATTTCCTGATACACTGGGGGGGCCCGTGAGAAAGATTTCACTCCATTTCCACAGTTGGGTAGCCGTTGTTGCTGGAAGCCTGCCTCCAGAAAAAGCACAGTGACACGGGACCATGTAGTGGAGCTGGGCTGACACAAGTCAATCAAATTTTCCTTGCTGACCTCACACCTCCAAAAGTCATCTCTGCAGGGCTAGGAAGCTGCAACTCAATGTTTCTTACTTACTTCCTAAATATAATAACTCAAATAACATAGGGGATCTTTTTCAGGCAAATATTCTAGTTGTGAAATTCAGCTCTGTGGCCTTATTTTTCAGTGCTATGAGTGCTGTTCAGCCTCCAAAATGAAGCAAACCGCACTGGGCACCTTTTTGGTGAGGGCATTAGTGCCCGTGCTGGGAGTGTGCTGATGTGATGCTAGTGCTGCTATTTAGGGGCTCAGTGCTCCAGCTATCACCTTCTCTTAACCTCATACAGCAGCTCAGCAACAGGAAGGACATCTCACTAGCTGAGGGATCATCAACCACTTTCAAGTTTGTTGTCAAATGATTTCTATTGGCACTTGATGTGATTGTAGAAGTGTTCAGTGATTTCTGTAGTATAACGTCTGGCACATACAGGGTTAATGTGGGACTGAATACAATACTGCCCTGTCATGAAGCTATTAATGTATATAATATTGTGGAAAATATTTTTCTTTTAAAATAGAGGTTTAGTCTGCGGGTATGTCGTAATTAGATTAAAGCCAGCTCGTCTGGATGCTTTGATGTGTACTAGTTTTGATATGTAAGAGAGATAGCGTGCATTTGCATTTTTTGAACAGAGCATTCAAGAAGTGGGGTCAAAACTTGACACCTTTCTAGCAGATACCAAGCAATATGTTTTTATTACTAATAAAATTGGTATTATGAAAGGGGTTTCATTGTTAAAAGGTGGAGTTCAATGAGGCTGGTGAGACAATGAGAATTTGAATTCAATCAGTGGTGGTAGGTATAACTTCAGCAGTTTTCAGGTGTGCAGGGCAGAGGCAATGTAAGATCAAAAGGCAGCTGCAAGCCTCCAACTGGCTCCACAGTGAGAAGAACCTCATTTTGAATTTATAAGGTGAAAATGCTTTGTCTGGTGTTTGGTTAGGTCTATGGGTTGCTGTTGCCTTAATGGAGTTTATTTTGGGAATTTGTTAAAAATTATGATAGTAGTAATTTGTAGCCATGTGTTCATATATTTTAACCTGTGTAAATTAATAAAATGTTTCATTTAGTTTAATGTAAAACCTCAAGAACAAGTAGTCTGATTCCTGAGTTTAGAGTCGCATCTCAAACATAACACTTAAAATTATTGGTTATGACAGTTGTTTAAAGTTTCCCTCTGGGATTTTTAAAATAACTCCATTTCACCAACTGCATCGGTCATAATATGCCCATATAGTGATGTAAGAAGAAACATGGTCCAGACCTAGGGTCAGTGTGGTGTTGAGTAGAGATGTGTTGAGACCTAGACATAGAGATAGCTCCTTGCCTGTACCATTTACTGTGGATATGTATATAGTTATAAGTACTTAAAGACTTGCTATTAACATACAGGAAACTACAAAGACTTCTTTAATGGACACATCTATGACCAACACCATCCCAACATGGTGGCCGCTCAGGATCAAAAATCCTAAACCTCACCAAAATGCTGAAAAACTAAGAAAAAGGAAACCTTCATTGGAAATTCTGACCTGAAAGAAGCTCTCAACTGAAGCTGAAGATGCTGAAGAAATTCACCAGAAAAAGCTCCTGAGAAGAGAGCCTGGAATGCTAAAAGGTTAGTTAAGGAAAAAGGAGGACCTATCAGAGATGAAGATGGAAAATTTTGTGTAGATGCAGAGGCTGTAGGAAGAGTTTTGAATGAATATTTTGTCTTCGTGTTTACAAAGGAAAGGGAGGATGTAGATATAGTAGGCCAGGAGGAACACTGCGAGATATATGATGGGATAGTCAAAAGAGAGAGGAAATACTCCAAGGGTTGAAATCCTTGAAAGTTGATAAGTACCAGAGTCAGATGGATTGTTTCCAAGGCTGCTGAAGAAAGTCAGGGAGGAGATAGCAGATGCTCTGAGCATGATTTTCTAATCTTCACTAGATACAGGGGAGGTACCGGAGGATTGGAGAAATGCAAACGTAATTCCATTGTTTAAAAAGGGATCAAAGGAAATGCCAAGCAATTATAGGCCAGTTAGTTTTACATCGGTGGTGAGCAAATTAGTAGAATCAATCCTGAGAGATAGGATTAACTGTCATGTGGAAAGGCATGGACTAGTCAGGGATGGTCAGCATGAATTTGTTAAAGGAAGGTCTTGCCTCACAAATTTGATTGAATTCTTTGAGGAAGTGACAAGAAGGGTTGATGAAGGTAGTGCAGTGGATGTTGTGTACATGGATTTTAGCAAGGCATTTGACAAGGTGCCACATGGCAGATTGTTCAGGAAAGTAAAAGCCCATTGGATTCAGGATAATGTGGCAAACTTGGTAAAAGGTTGGTTTTGTAACAGGAAACAAAGGTTAATGGTCGATGGATGCCCTTGTGAATGGAAAGTTGTCTCAAGTGGTGTTCCACAGGGCTCGGTGTTGGGACCCTTGCTGTTTGTGTTATATATTAACGATTTGGATGTGAACGGTGGGGAGGCACGATTGGGAAATTTGCAGATGACACAAAGATTGGCCGAGTAGTGGATAGTGTAGAGGATAGCCATAATTTCCAAAACAATATAGATGGGTTGGTGGAGTGGGTGGTAAAGTGGCAGATGGATTTTAACATAGAGAAGTGTGAGGTCATACATTTAGGGAGGTCAAACAGTTACAGAGATTATAAAATAAATGGGAATGTACTAAGAGGGGTGGATGAAGTGGGAGATCTTGGCATACAAGTACACAGGTCCATGAAGGCAGCAGTTCAAGTAGACAAGGTTGTAAAGAAGGCATATGGAATGCTCTCCTTCATTGGCAGAGGTATAGAATATAAAAGTAAGGATAAAATGTTTGAATTGTATAAAATACTGGTGAGGCCACAACTGGAGTATTGGAGTGTGCAGTTCTGGTCACCACTTTACAGGAAGGACGTAATAGTTCTGGAGGGAGTGCAGAGGAGATTTACAAGAACGTTGCCAGGGTTAGAAAAGTGTAGCTACGAGGAGAGATTGGATAGGTTGGGGTTATTTTCCCTGGAACGAAGAAGGCTGAGAGGTGACTGGATTGAGGTGTACAGAATTATGAGGGGAATAGATAGAGTGGACAGAATAAAATTGTTTCCCTTGATGAAGAATTCTAGAACCAGGGGACATAGATTCAAGATAAGTGGCAGAAGGCGTAGGGGGGATATGAGGAAGAAATTTTTTACGCAGAGGGTAGTGGGTGTCTGGAATTCGCTGCCCAAATTAGTGGTAGAGGCAGAAACTTTAAACTCTTTTAAAAAGTACCTGGATCTGCACCTAAAGTGCTGTAAACTGCAGGGCTATGGGCCGGGTGCAGGAAGGTGGGATTAGAAAGGGCACCTGGGTGTCCTCGGGCTGATATGGACAGGATGGGCCGAATGGCCTCCTTCTGTGCTGTAACTTTTCTATACTTTTTATGGTTCTATGGAAGCTGAAACAGAGATTTTATTGCAGAAGACTCCAATTCACCCCCTGGAAGTTCAGTTTCAGCATGCAGAGTCCAGAGTCTGCAAAGGCAAGCTAAATCTTTTTAAGTTCCAGGCTGCAACTAGTCCTGAGAACTCCTTTTACTAATCCAGAAGCGCCATTTGAACGAAACCCGTTGCTAAACCCGATCCCCAACTCCGAACTGCAACACATGGCCTCCAAGTTCAAAAAAGAAAAAAATATTATTCATTAATTGACTCAGCCTCTCAGGAACGTCGTGAGCATCTGATTCATAAAGCAGCAAGCCTGCATTGAATTTGAACGCCTCGCTACTCGAAACAGTAAACCGCTGAACGAAATAAGTCAGCAGACAGCCAACCCACTCAGCCATTGTTAAAAATATTTCCAGAAGCATGTTGCCGCCATTTTGCTGAGCCTGCCAAAACCTGCAAGTGCAGGAAATCCTTTGTACTGTAGTGAATGGCGATGCCATCTTGAAGGCCTGTAAGCTCTTAAAGTTGTACACACACGTTAAATGTCTTTAACATGGATCACAGTTCCACACTGTCAACTCCATTTGGACTCACTCAAGGCACAGACTAGTCACAAAATTGAGGTCTTTCGAGGAAAAGATTTTTAAGATACAGCATCACTTCTGGTTTAAATAAAAGGTCAGAAGAGCAAGTAAATACACTTTACTCAATAGGGCCAATTGCAGACAACATCATTGCACAAGAGGATATTTATGAGTAAAAGCAAAATACTGCAGATGCTGGAAATATGAAACAAAAACAAAAATAGATGGAAAAACTCAGCAGGTCTGACAGCATCTGCAGAGAGGAACACAGTTGATGTTTCGAGTCCGTATGACCCTATGAGTATCTGCCAAATTTGATGAAGTTCTAAAATCCTTTGACATTTATTTCAACTTGTGATCCAACAAAATACTGGAGAGAACAAATTCAATAAGAGGGTCCAACTGCTTGGGGAACCTAACAATTCCTTCATAAATGATATCTACAAAATGGCAGAGGGGTATGAATATTGTTGCAGATAGGGGAGAGAGGCAAATTGAATGCCTTTATTTTTCTCGCTGTCTGTCCGTAAGCAGATGTGTTTTAATTTTTGAAATAGGCTGTGGCATGTTTCTCCAAACCCTCTGCCTGTGAAGTCAATTTTAAAGTGACTCGCAGCAAACACTCTTTAGGCTCAACTCAGGAGGTATTGTTTATTCATACATTCAAACCCCGGGGATGGTCATTGCAACTACATACACACACGCACACCAGACTAACTCTCACACTCACACAAGCACACAAGGAGATAGGAAAGAAAAGAATTTTACAACTAGGAATAACTTAAAACAAAAAAAATAAAGATATGGATATTATGTAACTATCAGAGGCCTGGTGTCAGATTCTAGTGAGGGTTCCTTCACGTGGGAATTAAAGTTCAGGTGGGTTCAGCTAGCTGAAAGCAGGAGTTGCCAAATTCCTTCAAAGCTGTTGGTGGCGTAGCAAGATGAGGTTGGTATACAGAGACTTGATCCACTTAACAGGCGATGGCAGGAACCAGGTTTTGAGGAGGCTTGTCAGCCTGGAGTCCTGCTTCGGTATTGACAGGCTGGATGTTAACAGGAGACTGCCCTGGGGGTCCAGGAATGTAACATTAAAACTTTTCAGAGGCCAGAGGAGCTTAGGTCATGTGGTGTTGCCCATCAGTACGCCAGTTTCAGGGTAACAATCAGTTTCTACATCTCTGGTCAAATCCATCGTTCACCTTAGGAGATAGATGGTGATTATTAGTGCCTCCACAGGTATAACAAGTTTTGACGGCTCTCTTTATGTTATAAGTCCAGGTTGGGGAGACAAACCATCTGCTGCTCCCTTGTTTCGTTGATTGTAATGGGTCCACACAATGATAGGTGTGAGATTCCAGAAGAATGAGGATTGAGCTTTGTCCTGTAATTACTGAAAGAAATTTCCAGAACTGTAGCCAACTTGCAAATCATGTGACCTTTAGCAGGCATATTTTTGGACCAGCAAAGTCCATTTCTAAATAAGCAGAAAGTAAGGTTTGACTTAAGCAGTTTGTGATCTTTTTCTTGTCTTATGGATATGACAATATGGGGATTTACAGTCTGAACTCAGAGACAGAATAGTAGTGGGTGTTGCAGATGATTCACTCTCTAACCTCCTACAAGCAAAAGACAGTTGGTTGACACAGCACATACTGCAATTTCCAGCCAGCATGCCATAACCACAAGGGACGTTGGAACCTGATAGTATTCACTCACCATTGACAACAAAAAGCAGAGGTTGAGTGTACCACTAAACCATTTTTTGCAACAGGAATGCTCTTCCTCAGCCTCAGAGGGCTTCGAGATGGCCCACACAGAGGAAGAAGAAGAAAAAGCAGCGCCAAGGAGATGAATACCCTGTTTGTCCACCCTGCATGAAACGATTGACAGTAATAGGAACCATGGATCAACACAGCAGCCAAACCAACCAGGTGTGATTCAACATAAAGCAATGGAAGAAAAGAATGAAAGCATACCCAAATGCCAGACCAACCTCCCAGTCAACAGCAAGAACCTGAGTCAACAGAGTCTACCACTCTTCTGATAGAATGGCAAACAAGATGTGGAAGGGTTATAAGGCCTCCAGATCGCCTGAGCCTCTAACTTCAAGGACTTGAAGGGGGTAGATGGGGGAGTGAGAATGCCGTAATAATGCCAATAAAGTAATAGCAATAATGTTGGAATACCAATAAGACAGTAATTACAAGGTAAATGCATAAGACTAATAATAATTTAAGACATGAATTAAACTAGTGTAACTCCATATCCATGGGATAAAGACTTGGGGATGGGGGAGGTGTAGTATAAGGATCTGGCACATATGAATTAATGTGGGACTGAGTACAGTACCGCCCACACATTCATGTAAGAAGACACATGACCCAGACCTAGGATCAGTGTGTATTGAGCAAAGGCGTGTTAAGAGATAGCTCCTTGCCTGTACCCTTTATTGTATATATGTATACAGTTACAAGTAGTTAATAAAGACATGCTGTTAACATACAGAGGACTGCAAAGATTTCTTTAATAGACATTCTGTAACCAACACCATTCCAACAGTTTCCAGAGTTGCTAAAAGATGCTACAGGGAGCGGTGTGACATGAGCTGAAGTCATTTGTCCTAATTTCAAAGTTCGACACAAACCTCGTGCTCACAGACATAGGTAGAGTAGTTTGCATCCCCCTTAGACTACAGCATGACAGGGAGGATGGGAAGAGGCAACAAAGAGCAGGGTAAGCTGCGGGAAGAGGTGGGAGGAGAAGGGCTCTCAGCAGGAGGCCTTATCTTCCTAGGGTGTTCAAGAGGCAATACAAGAGCAAAATACTGTGGAGGCTGGAAATCTGAAATAAAAACAGAAAATGTTCAAAATATTCAGCAGGTCTGGCAACATCTGCAGAGAGAGAAAATTGTTATTGCAGCAGGGGTCCCGGCAACAGGCCCGAAAGCAGGGGGGGTCGGTAGGAATAACCTTGCTTCGGTGCTCTGCAGGACCTGGAGCCACAACCAAGTGGGCTCTGGGACACCAAGGTCAGTCAGGCAAGCCCCAGCAAGGAAGGGTGAGGGCAGATAGCACTGTTGCTGCAAGGGCATTGTCACCGTAGGGTAGGGTGGGCTTCCATGGGCCAAAGAGTGCCCAAATAGGAGGTCCCCCTGCAAGGCCTGCTGGGAAGCCACACGAGTTTACCTGACAGTATCCTCATACAGTTAAGGGCCTACCCAGCACTGGTAAAATGCCAGTGGTGGCATGGTGGCACTTAAATGGCTCAATTGGGAGTTGGGGGAGGGCTGTCTGCCACCTTCACCATAGCTGGCAAGGTGACCTGGTGATGTGAAGATGACGGGAACTCTGCCACCCATGTTCCTTTGCCATTTTACAGATCCAACCGCCTTCCAGCTGGTTCCCAAAGGGCTGGTAAAATTCAGCCCAGCTGATGGCCTTTCATCAGACCTTTCAGGGAGCAATTCCCGTCTGAATTGCAGGACTGAACTTCGGATTGGAACAGTGTGTCCGATGTCTCTGCTTCACCCGGGATGTCCTCACTGAAATCTGCCACTTGCTTCAGCCACAACTGCAACCTCAGGGCAGGGCACAGATGGTATTGCCTGTAGTTGTCAAGGAGGCCATAGCTATGAACTTCTATGCATCTGGCACCTCACTTCCAGGCCAGCTGCAGATATTCACAACATCTCTCAGTTTGCCCTCCATTTTGCATCACTGAGGCCATTGAGTCTTTGTATTCCAAAAGGGCTGAATATATTTCATCGAATGAACATATAGCTTCACTAGGATTGCAGGCTTCCCTATGGTACAGGGTGACATTGACTGTACTCAAAAACAGAAAATGCAGCTGCAAAACAGGCACTAAAGGACTGCATAAGTGTGATGACATGGTTTGATTTATACATTTGGTTTGGAATGTTTTTATCTGTTTATTTTTGCATTGTGGCCAAGCAAACACTGTGATGGTGAGTAACCAAGGAAAGCTAAGGTGTGGGACTGCAGGTGAGCGGGGAATTGAGGTTGTTATTGCTTCAGGTTTTCTTCAGATTTCCAGCATCCGTAGTATTTTGCTTTTATCTTGGCCGTACTCGTGTGGTTTTGTGGATACCACATGTCAACTCTGAGATGTGCCATCACCAGAAGGGTGCATGCAGGTCAATGCCTGGTATCTTGGTAGCAGTCATGATGCCTTCATTCTGTAGCAGTCTGCTGTGCCTTCTACATTTGAGCCACCAGAACAAACCAAAGGGTAGTCACAAGATGACAAGAGCAACTCCATGAAGACATAGCTCATAATTTTGCGCACAACCCATGTACAATTGAGCAGCATGCATATAACAAACGTTGTGCTGCCACATGAAATGTGATCCAGCAGACCTCTGAGGCATTTAAACAACTGCTGCCTGGACCACTCAGGCAGAGTGGGTGTCAAAATGCGTGGTGGTCTGGTGCATGCTGCACAACCTCACCATCTGGGTTCAGTCTTTGTCACCAACTATATGGCGACCAGTTGAGGAGGAGGAAGGAGACAAACAACACAGCCCCTTTCTGGCAGTACTATCTGTGATCAATTCATCCAACTGCAATACCAGCAAAAACAACCTCAATTCCCCACTCACCTGCAGTCCCACACCTTACCTTTCCTCGGTTACTCACCATCACAGTGTTTGCTTGGCCACAATGCAAAAATAAACAGATAAAAACATTCCAAACTAAATGTATAAATCAAACCATGTCATCACACTTATGCAGTCCTTTAGTGCCCATCTTGCAGCTGCCTTTGCCCGTCCTACTGCTCATACGTATCACCATGGTTGGTAGGAGGCTGCTGACTTTCAGTTGAGGAGACTGCAGATTGTGTTGGAAGATGGCGTCAAGCAGCTGTGGCTTCGGACTACATCACCTCAGCATGGACAACAGCAGTGTGGACTGCAAGGGCACTGGTGGATTGACAGGGGTGGGAGGACGAATCCTGAGAGAGGACAGCAGGTTTGTGCTCCATGAAGCCACTGCCACTCTCCTGGGTTGGTGCCTCAGCAACTCTGCATTGCGCAGTGTGTCAAGCCAGTGGTGCAGTTGGTGGAATATGGCATTTGAAGATTTATTCACTGACCTCGACCACGCATGTGAGAACATAAGAACACAAGAAATAGGAGCAGGAGTAGGCCATTCGGCCCCTCAAGCCTGTCCCGCCATTCAATAAGATCATGGTTGATCTGTCCCAGGCCTCAACTCCTCTTTCGTGACAGCTCCTCATAGCCCTCAACTCCCCAATATTTCAAAAATCTATCTACCTCCTCTTTAAATACTTTCAGTGATCTAGCCTCCACAACTTTCTAGGATAGAGAATTCCAGACATTCACTACCCTCTGAGAGAAGAAATTCCTTCACATCTCAGTTTTGAATGAGTGTCCCCTTATTCTGTAACTATGTCCCCTAGTTCAACATTCCCCCACTAGTGGAAGCATCTTCTCAACGTCCACCCTGTCAAGCTCCCTCAGGTCATTAAATATTTTGCAACATGGCATCCAGGTCCTGGCTAGACTCCTGGCATTGATCTCCACAGCTATCTGATCACTCTGCTTTCACAAGGTTTGTCTGGCGGGCTTTTTAACCCACTGTGGTAGAAGGCCTCTCTCCACTTCCTACACCAAGGCCTGCAGTGCAGTATCGGAAAATCTTGGTGCCCACTCTGTGCCATGTAGTGCCATTCTTGTGTTTTTCCAGCTCAGTATCAGTTGTAGAATGACTTCCAGCACCTGCTCCATCCTCAGTGCACCTCCCTTTTAAGTAACGTGGACCAGCTTTAACTTGAACACGCTAGCCTCACAATTTTGCACCCCCTGCTCAGGCATGCAGCCACAGGTGTGCTGGACGCATACTAGAATTGTTTAAATAAGCTAGCAGCATGAAGTTTGCGTTCTGCCTGCATCGGAAGCAATGGGCACAGGTTATACGTATATCACGAGCCTAACCCCGCTTTCTGGAGATTATCACATTTTGCGGCCTCTGAGTTTTAATTGGCTGCAGCTACCAGGTGATTGATCACATCAGTTCATTGCTCTAAATCAACAGATACTACTTTTCTTGTTTAGTTAACTGCCACAACCTTGTTTAGTCATCAAAACATTGTGCAGAAGCTAAAGACAAAAAACCAATTCTGCCATTTGCTGTGACTGCTATTTTATGTTGCAAATAACTCATTCTGTGTATGATCTGTTGGCTTCCCAACAGTTTTGGCTTTGTACAAATCACTGAACTCTTGCAGCTTATTTTTATTCACACTTTCAATCTGATGGCAGAATTTTTAATCCATATGATACAGTTTCAATTTCAGAGGATGAGATACTCAGTAATATTGAACTATTGTATATTTGTTGTGTTCTGCACCACAATATAACATCCAGTGCAATTTGTAATGAAAGGAGAATTAATCACTAAAGTGGGTAAGGAAGCATTTCATTATATTGCAAATATTTTAATTGTTAAATCTCCAAGCATCCCCTTGTAGACTATGTTTCTTTCCTTCACAGCTGTAGGAGTGACTGTGGATCCTATCTCCCTGAATAATTAGGCATGAAAACAATGAGGCTGTCTAATTTACTGGCCACAGTAAACACACAATAAGGGGCACAGCTAACTGAGGCATTGTTTTAAAACTACTCAGAGGATCATATTGTGTTGCTCCCTTTCCCCTGATGAAACTATATGCCATCTCCGTACTTAACGACCATATATATATATATATTATATATATCAGAGATATCTATTATTTGACTCACCGTACGAGGCTGAGGGCAGGTGTGTTCTATTTCCTCCATAGTCTTTGATGGAAGCTTATAACAGGAGGATTTTGGGATACCTTCTAGTGACTCAGCATCAAATTTAAGAACTGGCATGACCGAGGAAAAGCTGCTGTCTCCACAACCTAACTCCACCGATCACTTTATTGTCCGTCAATTCTTTTTCCCCGTGCTATTTTAATTTCACACCCCCTAGGGAAACATGAACATTATTCTCTCATATAAACTACAAGGCAGGGCCTTCAGCTGTCGCTATAACAACCATTCAGTAGGTTTGTTACTACCTCACTAAGCACATTCATTTACATAATGTGCACTGGTTGGCTGTTTCCACTATGAGATGAGAGTAAAAGCAAGGCACATAATTCTGTTGCTGAGCTAGAGACAGTGACGACTTCAGCCTGAGCCAAGAGGGGAGGCAGATGAGGGGGGGAGGTCGGGGGAAGTCAAAACACATTTGCAGGTAAACAGACTTCTAGATTCCCCATAATTATTTACCCGGATCTGAAAATTGAGATCGTTGAGCAAAGTGTGGGGAATTAATAGCCTGTCTACCACATTAGTGTCACTATTGCTGATGGATACTATAATGGATTTGCTTAAACAATGATTGCATCTTTAATAGTGGTCATAGCTGCAGATTATACTGACACTGTTACATACAAATATTAGCTGTTTCTACTAAACAAAATAAACTTACTATGTGCACTGCAGTATAAGATTATTTTCTCATTTACTTAGCACTTTGATACATATTTAAATTGTAACACATTTAATAGGAACATAGGAAATTGGAGCAGGAGTAGACTATTCGGCCCCTTGAGCTTGCTCTGTCATTCAACTAGATCATGGCTGATCTTCCACCTCAACGCCATTTTCCCACACTACCCCCATATCCCTTCATATCTTTAATATCTAGAACCTATCGATTCCTGTTTGGAATGTAACTCAATGGCTGAGCCCCCAAAGCCCTAGAGAATTCCAAAGATTCACCACTCTCTGAGTAAAGAAATTTCTCCTCATCTCAGTCCTAAATGGCCTACCTGTTATTCTGAGACTGTATCCCCTGTTTCTAGATCCCCCCCAACCCCATTCCCAGCCAGGGGAACCATCCTTTCTGCATCTATCCATAGACTCATAGACTTTTACAGCGCAGAAGGAGGCCATTTGGCCCAACGTGTCCACATTGGTCAGCAAAAATCTGACTACACTAATCCCATTTTCTAGCGCTTGACCCGTAGCCTAGAGGCTATGGCAACGCAAGTGAATATCTAAATACTTCTTAAATGTTACAAGAGTTTCTGACTCAACCACCCTTTCAGGCAGTGAGTTCCAGATTTCCACCACCCTCTGGGTGAAAAAATTTCTCCTCAACTCCCCTCTTAGCCTTCTACCTCTTACCTTAAATCTACGGCCCCAGGTTATTGACCCCTCTACTAATGGAAAAGTGCCTTCCTATCCACCCTATCTATGTCCTTCATAACCTTATACACCTCTATCAGGTCCCCTCTCAACCTTCGCCACTCCAAGAAAAAATAACCTCAGCCTATTCAATCTTTCCTCATAGCTCAGACCCTCCAGCCCAGGCAGCATCCTGGTAAATCTCCTCTACACCCTCTCCAGTGCAATCACTTCCTTCCTATAATGTGGTGACCAGAACTGCATGCAGTACTCCAATTGCGGCCTAACCAGCGTTTTATACAGTTCCAGCATAACCTCCCTGCTCTTGTATTCTACGCCTCAGCTAATAAAGGCAAATATCCCATTTGCCTTCTTAACCACCTTATCTACCTGCCCTGCTACCTTCAGGGATCTATGGATATGCACACCAAGGCCGCTCTGATCTTCAGTACTTTCTAGGGTCCTACCATTCGTAGTGTCATATCTTGCCTTATTAGCCCCCCCCCCACCGAAGTGTATTACCTCACACCTTTCTGGGTTGAATTCCATTTGCCACTGCTCTGCCCACCTGACCAGTCCATTTATATCCCGGTCTCCTCAATCTCTCCTCATAGGACAATCCAGCCATCCCAGGGATCAGTCTGGTGAACCTTCATTGCACTCACTCTACGGCAAGTATATCCTTCCTTAGGTAAGGAGACCAAAACTGTACACATTACTCCAGGTGTGGTCTCACCAAGGCTCTATACAATTGCAGCAAGACATCTTTATTCCTGTACTCAAATCCTCTTGCAACAAAGGCCAACATAACCATTTGCTTTCCTAATTGCTTATTGCACCTGCATGTTGGCTTTCAGTGACTAATGAACAAGGAGACCCAAGGTCCCTTTAGATATCAACACTTGCCAATCTCTCGCTATCTAAGAAATACTCTGCATTTCTGTCTTTCCTACCAAAGTGGATAGCTTCACATTTTTCCACATTATATTCCATCTGTCATGTTCTTGCCCATTCACTTAGTCTGTCTAAATCCCTTTGAAGCCTCTGCATCCTCCTCACACAACTCACATTCCCACCTAGTTTTGTGTCATCAGAAAACTTGTAAATATTACATTTGCTCCCCAAATCCAAATCATTGATATAGATTGTGAATAACTGGGGGCCCAAGCACTGACCCTTGCAGTACCCCACTAGTCACAGCCTGACAACCTGAGACTGACCAATTTATTCCTACTCTTTGTTTCCTATCCGTTAACCAATTTTCAATCCATGTGCTCTAATTTTGCTTACTAACCTCCTGTGTGGGACCTTATTGAAAGCTTTCCGCAAATCTAAATACATCACATCCACTGGTTCCCCCTTATCTATTCTGTTAGTTACATCCTCAAAAAACTCTAACAGGTTTGTCAAACATGATTTCCCTTTTCATAAATCCATGTTGACTTTTCCCAATCCTAGCATTATTTTCTAAGTTACCACATCCTTCATAACAGATTCTAGCATTTTCCCTACTATTGATGTCAGGCTAACCAGTCTGCAGATTCCTGTTTTCCCTTTCCCTCCTTTCTTACATACTGAGGTTACATTTGCTACCTCCTGCAGGAACTATTCCAGAATCTATAGAAGTTTGGAAGATGACCACCAATGCATCCATTATCTCTACAGGCACCTTTTTCAACACTTTGGGATGTAGAGCATCAGGTCCAGAGGTTTATCAACTCTCAGTCCCATTCATTTCTCCAGTATTACCTTTTCACTAATACTAATTTTGTTCAATTCCTCATTCTCACTAGTCCCTTAGCTTTATACTATTCCTGGGTGGTTTTTTATATCTTCCTCTGAGAAGACAGGCACAAAGGGCTAGATTTTCAATGAGTCAGGATGATTCGGGAGCTGCCAATCAAGCAATGTTTTCTCTGGGACTCAGCTGTTTCAACAAGTTTAATGGATGCCTGGGCTCTCAGCCAAGCATCACATCCATTACTCTCCTTGAGATAGCTGTGTCCCAGAGAAAACATTGCTTAATTGACAGCTTTGGTTCTCTGATTCCTGTGGTCAATTTCACAATGTTTATTTACACAAGGTTAAGTGGTTTCAAGCGTTTGAGATTTCTGCTATTGATACTTTAAAGGGTCTGAATGATTGACACTTTTATTACCTTGTAGTGAAATAACTATTTTTTAACATAGTGGAAAGTACTGAATGCATGAATGAATTTTTTTACACATCCTACTGTCACTATAGGATTCATTTGTTCTACACAGTGTATAGTGGATCAATGGGCATATAAGTGCCATAGCTTGGCATAGAGGGCATGAGGGACATAGAAGTGGGTGAATGTCTTAGCTTGGCATAGTGGGTATAAAGGGCCATGGGGGTGTGGGTGGGGGGTCATAGCAGGCATTTGGGCATGAGGTGGCATTGATGGGGCATGGGGAGTGTGTGGGAGTGAGGGGGTGTTAGGGATGAGGGCTAGAGGGGCTTTGTATTTTTATTTTAACTGGGTTAAGCCCCACAGCACTGAGGAGGGCCTTTTAAATGGCCTGCTGCGACACTGGGCAGCCCCTGTGTCTGCCTCCAAATGTCTCCCTGGGTTGGCTGGCCCAACTCCAGTCCACACCAGACCCCACCAATGAAGATCCTGTTTTTGTGGGCACTTTCTCCCTAGATGGGCGGGACATGCTGGGAATTTTCCCAACTCCCGCTACCCACATCAAGCATGAAAATTCAGGCCAAAGTATTTGTTTAGTTTCTCTGCCATTTCCTTTTTCCCCATTATAAATTCTCCTGTCTCTGCTTGTAGTGGGCCCACATTTGTCTTTGCTAATCTTTTTCTTTTTACATACCTATAGGAGCTTTTGCAGTCCATTTTTATGTTTCTCATGAGTTTACGTTCATATTCTATTTTCTCTTTCTTTATGAGTTTCTTGGTCCTCCTTTGCTGAATTCTAAAATGCTTTTAATCCTCAGGCTTACTACATTTTTTGGCAAATTTATAAGCATCTTCCTTTGATCTAATGCAACCATTAACTTCTTTTATTAGCTATGGTTGGATCATCTTTCCTGCTGGGTTTTTGTGTCTCAAAAAAATTTAAACTTTTTGTAAAACATGCATTAATTATTTAACGGCTAGCCATTGCCTGTTTACCTTCATACCTTTCAATGTAATTTCCCAATCTACCACAGCCAATTTGCCCCTCATACCTTCTTAGTTCCCTTTGTTTAGAGAGTCTCGGATTGACCTACATCACTTTCAAACCTCATGTAAAATTCTATCATATTATGATCATTCTTCCCTTGAGGTTCCTTTGCAATGAGATTATCAATTACCCCTTTTCATTGCACTATGCTAGATCTAAAATAGTCCATTCTCTAGTTGGTTCCTCAACATGCTCTTCTAGAAAGCCATCTCATATACATTCCAGGAATTTGTGCTCCACAGCACTAGTGCTACATAGGTCTACCCAGTCTATATGTCGATTGAAGTCCCCCATGATTACTGTATTACACTTGTTAAATGCACTTCCAATTCCCTGATTTATACTGTGCCCTACATTATCTCTACTGTTTGGTGGCCTATTGACAATTCCTACCAATATTTGCTGCCCCTTGCTGTTGCTTAGCTCCATCCAAACTGATTCTACTGATTTTGTCCAGTTGACTGTAGAGATTAAATACTTTTAATAATTCTCAGTATGTGGTCATTGCTGGCAAGGCCTTATTTATTGTCCTTCCCTAGTCACCTGAGAAGGTGGTGGTCATCCTTTTCTTGAACCACTGCAGTCTGTTTGGTGAAGGTGACACGTCAATTTTGTTTGTTAGAGAGTTCCAAGATTTTGACCCAGTGACTGTGAAGGAATGGTGATATATGTCCTAGTCTGATGGTGAACCGCTTGGAGGAAATTTGCAGATGATATGGTTTCCATGCACCTGCTCCACTTGTCCATCTAGGTGATGGTGGTCAAGGATATTTTTGCTGTGGAAAAGGTGCCAATTTCATGGACTGCTTTATCCTGGATGTTTTCAAGCTTTTTGAGTTTTATTGTAGCTGCTGCCATTCAGGAAAGTGAAGGATAATCTACCGTACTCTTGACTTGTGCCTTACAGGTGTCAGGGAGTTGGATATTGATGGTAGGGGGCTTGGTGATGAAAATCCTACTGAATGTCAAGATGAGGTGGTTAGACTCTTTCTTGTAATAGATGATCATTGCCTGACACTTGTGTGATGCAATTGGAACTTGGCGCTTATCAGCCCCTGCTACATGGGAGAATGGAGTGCTTCATTATCTGAGGAATAATGAATGGAGCTGAACACAGTACAATCATCAGGAAATACATCTATATTTGACTATATGATGGAGGAAAATCCATTGATGTAGCATGTGAAGATAGTTGGGCCTAGGACACTGATCTGAGAAATTTATGCAGTGATACCCTGGGGCTGAATCAATTGGCTTCTAACACTCACTATCTTTTTTTAAAAATTTGTTCATGGGACATGGGCATCACTGGCTGGGCCAGCATTTATTGCACATCCCTAATAGCTCTGTTCTGGGGACTTTTAAGAGTCAACCACATTGCTATGGATCTGGAGGCATATGTAGATGATCAAGTAAGGGTAGCAGATCTCCTTCCCTATAGGGCATTAGTGAATCAGATGGGTTTTTACAACAATTGGCAATGGTTTCATGGTCATCATCAGACTTTTAATTCCAGATTTTTATTGAATTCAAATTTCATCATCTGCTGTGGTGGGATTCAAACCTGGTTCCCCAGAAAATTACCCTGGGTCTTCTGGAATACTAGTCAGTGACAATACCACTATGCCACCACCTCCCCTACTAAGCATGATCTGAGTTATTGGAGACTTTTTCCCCAGTCCCCATTGACTAAAATTTCACCAGGTCCCCTGATATCATATTTACTCAAATGGATGTTGACTCCAAGAGCAGACACCTCATGTGACCTCTGGAATTCAAGCTCTTGTGTCTACGTCTGGACCAAGACTAAAATTAGGTGGGGTGCACAGTGCTCCTGAAGGAATCCCAATTGAGCATCACTGGTCTGGTTATTGGTGAGTACATGCTGCTTAATAGCACTATTGAAGAGTTCTTTCAACACTTTACTGATGATCGGGAGTAGATTGATAGCACAGTGAGTGACCAGTTTGGACTTGGCTTGCTTTTTGTGTACAGAAAATAACTGGATAATATTAGACATTGGTGGGAGTTACAGGTCTTATACCAATAATGGAACAATAATAATTGATTAGGTACATGGCAAGTTTTCAAGCATAGCTCACCAGCGTTTCAGTGGGGGTCCATAGCCTCTGCTGTATCAATGCCTGTAGCTATTTGTTGAGTGAATCAAAGTGGCTGAAGACTGGAATCCGTGATGATGAGGACTTCAGGAGGAGGATTGTCCACTTGACACTTTTGGCTGAAGATATTTGCAAATACATTAACCTTGTCTTTTACATGTACATGCCGAGTCCTGCTATTGTTGAGATTGAGAATGCTGATTTTAAAAAAAATTTTCATGGGAGGTGGGCATTGCTGGCAAGGCCAGCATTTGTTACATTTGTTGTCCATCCCTAATTGCCCTTGAGGGGATGGTGGTGATCTGTCTTCTTGAACCGCTACAGTCCATGTGGTGTAGACACACCCACTGTGGTGTTAGGGAGGGAGTTCTAGGATTTTGACCCAGCGACAGTGAAGGAACAACGAAATAGTTCCAAGTTGTGTTGTTTGGAGAGGAACTTGCAGGTGGTGGTGTTCCCATGCATCTGCTGCCCTTGTCCTTCTAGGTGGTAGAAGTCACAGGTTTGGAAGGTGCTGATGAAAGAACCAAGGTGAGTTGCTGCAGTGCATCTTGTAAATGGTACACACTGCTACCACTGTGTGTCCATGGTGGAGGAAGTAAATGTTTAATGACTCACAGGGTTTCCTACTCCCATTGGTTGCCAATTGTCCGGGTTGGTCACTGGTTTAATGGTGATGGAGGAGTGAGGGGTGTGCTTGGTCATGAGGTTACAAGTTGAGGTGGAATACAATGCTGCTGATGGCTCACATCACCTCATGGATGTGCAGTTTCAACTGCAAGATCTGGTCTTAATCTATTCTGCTTAGCATGATTGTAGTGCCCCATGTCACGATTTATTTCTTATTCTTTCACAGGATTTGGGCATTGCTGGATAGGCCAGCATTTATTGCCCATCCCTAATTGCCTTTGAGAAGGTGGTGGTGAGCTGCCTTCTTGAACTGCTGCAGTCCATGTGGTATAGGAACACCCACACATCCACAGTGCTGTTAGGAAAGGAATTCCAGGATTTTGACCCACCGTCAGTGAAGGAACAGCGATATATTTCCAAACCAGGAGTGACTTGAAGAGGAACTTGCAGGTGGTGGTGTTCCCATGTTCCTGCTCCCTTTACCCTTCTAGGTGGTAGAGGTCTCTTGTCGAAGATGGTCATTGCCTGGCACTTGTGTGGCACAAATGTTACTTGCCGCTTATCAGTCCAAGCAGGTTTGAAGGCGCTGTTGAAAGAGCCTTGGTGAGTTGCTGCACTGCATCTTGTAAATGGCACGTATTGCTACCACTGTGTGTGGTGGTGGAGTGGGTGGATGTTAAAGGTGGTGGATGGGGTGCCAATCAAGCGGGCTGCTTTATCCTGGATGGTGTCAAGCCTCCTGAATGTTGCTGGAGCTGCACTCATCCAGGCAAGTGGAGAGTATTCCGTGACACTCCTGACTTGTGCCTTGTAGATGGTGGACAGGCTTTGGGGAGTCAGGAACTGAGTTACTCTCTGCAGAATGCCCAACCTCTGACCTGCTCTTGTAGCCACAGTATTGATATGGCTGGTCCAGTTCAGTTTCTGGATAGTGGTAACCCCCAGGATGTTGATAGTGTGGGATTCCGCAATGGTAATGCCATTGAATGTCAAAGGGAGATGGTTGGATTCTCTCTTGTCGGAGATGGTCATTGCCTGGCACTTGTGTAGCACAAATGTTACTTGCCACATATCAGCCCAAGCCTGAATATTGTCCAGGTCTTGCTGCATATGGACACGGACTACCTCATTATCTGAGGAGCCGCAAATGGTACTGAACATTTTGCAATCATCAGTGAACATCTCCACTTTCGACCTTATGATGGAAGGAAGATCATTGATGAAGCAGCTGAAGGTGGTTGGGCCTAGGACACTACCCTGAGGAACTCCTGCAGGGATGTCCTGGAGCTGAGATGATTGACCTCCAACAACCACAACCATCTTCCTTTGTGAGAGGTCTGAATCCAACCAGTGGAGAGTTTTCCCCCGATTCCCATTGACTCCAGTCTTGCTAGGGCTCCTTAATGCCACATTTGGTCAAATGCGGCCTTGATATCAAGGACAGTCACTCTCACCCCACCTCTTGCATTCAGCTCTTTTTTCCATGTTTGGACTAATGCTGCAACAAGGCCAGGTCCTGGCGGAACCCAAACTGAGCATCAGTGAGCAGGTTATTGCTGAGTAAGTGCTGCTTGATAGCACTGTCAGCGACCCCTTCAAACACTTTGCTGACGATTGAGAGTAGACTGATGGGGCAGTAATTGGCCGGGTTGGATTTGTTCTGCTTTTTGCGGACAGGACATACCTGGGTAATTTTCCACGTAGCCGGGTAGATGCCAGTGTTGCAACTGTACTGGAACAGCTTAGCTAAGGGCACAGCTATTTCTGGAGCACAAGTCTTCAGTGCTATTGCTGGAATATTGTCGGGGCCCATAGCCTTTGCAGTATCCAGTTCCTTCAGCTGGTTCTTGATATCACGTGGAGTGAATCGAATTGGTTGAAGACCAGCATCTGTGATGCTGGGGACCTCCGGAGGAGACCAGGATGATCAGCCACTTGGAGCTCCTGGCTGAAGATTGTAGCAAATGCTTCAGCCTTATCTTTTGCACTGCTGTGCTGGGCTCCCCCATCATTGAGGATGGGGATATTTGTGGAACCTCCTCCCCCAGTGAGTTGTCGAATCGTCCATCACCATTCACGACTGGATGTGGCAGGACTGCAGAGCTTAGATCTAATCTGTTGGTAGTGGGATCGTTTAGCTCTGTCCATTGCGTGCTGCCTATGCTGTTTGGCATGCAAGTAGTCCTGTGTTATAGCTTCACCAGGCTGACACCTCATTTTTAGGTATGCCTGGTGCTGCTCCTGGCATGCCTTCCTGCACTCTTCATTGAACCAGGGTTGATACCCTGGCTTGTTGGTAATAGTAGATGGGGGAAATGCAGGCCATGAGTTTACAGACTGTGGTTCAATACAATTTTGTTGCTGCTGATGGCCCACAGTGCCTAATGGACGCCCAATTTTGAGTTGCTAAATCTGTTCAAAATCCCATTTAGCATGGTGCTGGTGCCACATAACATGACAGAGGTATCCTTGCAATACTGTCATGGACAGATGCACCTGCGACAGGTAGATAGTTGACGTTGAGGTCAAGTATGTTTTTCCCTCACCACCTGCTGCAGATTCAGTCTAGCAGCTATGTCCTTTAGGACTCAGCCAGCTTGGCAATTAGCTGTGCTACTGAGCCACTCTTGGTGATGGGCATTGAAGTCCCCCACCCAGAGTACATTCTGTGCCCTTGCCACTTTCAGTGGTTACTCCAAGTGATGCTCAACATGGAGGAGTACTGATTCATCAGCTGATGGGGTGTTATAGCTGGTAATCAGCAGGATTGACCATGTTTGGCCAGATGACTTCATGGGGTCCAAGGTCGATGTTGAGTACTCCCAGGGCAACTCCCTCCCGACTGTATGCTACTGTGCCGCTACCTCTCCCAGTGACAGGATAAACCAGGGACAGCGATGGTGGTGTCTGAGACATTGTCTGGGATTTTCCGGCCCACTTGTTGGGACCCAGCAGGCCAGCCAGGAGTCCACTGACTTTTGGATGGGGCTGCAAATTCTTGGCAATTGTTGTTAGGGCATGATTCTGTGAGTATGACTATCTCAGGCTGTTGCTTGACTAGTCCGTGAGACAGCTCTCCCAATTTTGGCACTAGCCCCCAGATGTTAGTAAGGAGGACTTTGCAGAGTCAACAGGGCTGGGCTTGTTGTTGTCGTTTCTGGTGCCTAGGGCACCTAAGTTGATGCCAGGTGATCCGTTCAGTTTCTTTCCTTTTTGTAGGCATTGTAGCAGTTTTGATACAGCTGAGTGGTTTGCTCGGCCACTTCAGAGTCAACCACGTTGATTTTGGTCTAGAGTCACATGTAGGCCAGACCAGGTAAGGATGGAAGATTCCTTTCTCTAAAGGACATTAGTGAACCAGATGGGTTTTTACAACAATTGACAATGGTTTAATGGTCGCTATTACTGAATCTAGCTTTTTACGTCCAGGTTTCCAAGTTAATTGAATTTAATTTAATTGTTTACTTCCAATTTAACTTCCACCAGCTGCCATGTCCCCAGAGCATTAGCCTGGGCCTTTGGATTACTAGTCTGGTGACATTACGCCACCACCTCCCCTAAGTATGTCCTCAATGTGAAGATGGAACTTAGTATCCACAAGGTATGTGTGATGGTCACTTATACAAATACGATCATGGACAGATAAATTTGTGAAGACAAGGTCAGGTAGGTTGCTTCCACCCATTTTCTCCTCTCACCACTGGCCGCAACCCCATTACAACAACATTATCCTTCAGAACTCAACCAACTAGGTCAGTAGTGGTACTACCAGACCACTCTTGGCAATGAATATTAATGACCCCACTCAGTGCACATTCTTTGTCATTGCTACCCTCAGTGCTTCTCCAAGATGATTTTAACGTGGAGGAGTGTTGTTTCATCAGATGAGGGAGGGCGGTGAGTAAAAATCAACAGGAGTTGCTTTGCCCATGTTTGCCCTGATACCCTGAGCATTCAGTATTGAGGATCACTCTCACCCAACTGGATATCAATGCAGCATTGCCTCTGGTGGGTTGGGCCTGTGGCGACACATGATGTCACCAGGGTTAGTGATAGAGGAGTCGGAGATGTTGACTGATAAATAGGATTCTGTGAGTATGACAATGTCAGGCCGTTGCTTGACTTGTGCGTGGGGCAATTCTCCCAGCCTTGGCACCAGCCGCAGATTTTAGTGAGAGGAAGTGGGTGTGCCTTCATTGTGTCCTGTTTCAATGCCACAGCACAGCTGAGTGGCCTGTCTGTTTTTAATCTTGTTATTCTTTGTAGTTGTTTTTGATACAGCTTCGAACAGGGCTACATTCTGCTACTGATTACATTTTGAAAAGTTAGTTTAGTGTGAATGTCCAGTTCCTCTGTTACCTTTCCTAACATGTTAACTCCAGACCATCCGTGGACCACCTGCAGGGATGCAGATGACCTGTTCCGACGCTTCTAACAACGTTTCTTTGTGTTCAGCAATAGAAAATACACAATAATGGCCAGAATGGGTCCTTCTTTGATTTTTCCTCACTTCCCATGGAAGGAGCTTGATCTCTGCTTGACATCTCCCCAGAGCAACAAGATTGAGATCAGCAATTCAAAAGTACAAGGATTGAACCTACATGATGTCACTTGTGTAATGCCAGGCAATACTGCACTGTAAATAATACGTTGCATAAGCACTAAATGATACTGAGTCATCGCTGATTTGAAAAGGTCATCAAGCTGAAATTTTAACTCTGTTTCTCTCCCCACAGATGCTGCCTGACCTGTGCGTTTCCAGCATTTTGTTTTTAAATTAGATGATATTGAGTATCTGGGTCAATAGCTCACGGAGATCACTTACATTTTCTCACACAATTTGTTTGTGGTCTCATTTTCTACATCTGGTCCATTGAAGCTATGACACTGACTGCTAAATCTGGAAACTAATAAATGGAGATTTTGCTAAAGCTTTCTGGTAATTCAGTGACAGAATAAGCTGCCTGATGTGTTGGTTTACACACAGTTTGATATAAAATCACTCATTTGCAGAAGGTTTCCGAAAATGTGTATTTTATCGATTTTGCGAAAAATGTATCACCCCCTTCACTGAAATACTTGCTGTGAAGCTCAAAATGGCAACATTTCTGATCAAATTAGCAAATTGTGAAAAGAATTTGACAAATAGGTCAATGTTTGCAAACAGCATAATTGAGTTAAAAAATTGAGATTGGCTGACTAAGCTGGGCAACGGTAATGTATTTGTACAAATAGGATCACGCTTAGTCTGTGGGCAGAGTTGCAGTAGACTATGTGTATATTGTCTACGAGGAAAGGCTGCATGTTAGTTGATGCCCACAGTGTGCTGATTCTACAATTCAGTGAAACAATAGGCTTCAGAGTCAATAGCAAGTTAAGCACACACACAAAACAATTCACATTAACTGATTGCAACCAAACTTTGGTTCAGTGGCCATGCCATTAGAAAGCGAGCAGACTCTACGTTACCTGAAGGATAGCTCTTGGCTGTCACACAGCCTTTTTCCCTCAATCTCCAATATTTTCTTATCATTAATAAACAAGATTTCTGCAAAGAATTTACAGCAATGGAACAGCAGCAATGGAAAGGAAACTCCAAGCTCATTCATGAGCATCAGTAGGCTATTTGACCATGGAGTGAATCAGAAACAATCATGATCCAGTTCTCACTCGAAGGCCATTAAAGCACATTTTGCTTCAGCCCTCACAGAATATGGGATCAGGAGTGGAATACCTGATTGACTTTTTCTCTTAGAAATCCAGAGGTGATTTGTAGCATACCAGTTGCTGTCTCTGCTGATATTAGAGATAAAACCTTAAACAGGTGCTAGATTGAACAATACATTTTTCCTTTCATAGTCACTGAGCAAGGCTAGTATTTCTTGCCCATCCCTAATTGTCTTTGAACTGAGCATCTTGCTAGTCCACTTTGGAGGCTGAGTCAATCATAAAGGCCAGGTTGGATGGTAGGTTTCAAAGGGCATTAGTGAACCAGATGGGTTTTTACAACAATTAATGATAGTTGTCATAGTGATTATCACTGAGACTAGCTTTACATTCCAGATTTATTAATTGAATTTAAATTCCACCAGCTGCTGCAGTAAGATTTGAACCCATAACCTCTAGTCTAGACCACTATATTACTAGTCCAGTGATATTACCACTACACCACAGTCTCCCCCATATCTACATTATGTATTTTTCTCTCTTTTTCTCTTTAAATATCAAACAGTACAGTCCAACTAACGAAAGGTCAGCACTGATAACAGAATACCTTTATTTAAGCTTGCATTTTTTTAATGGTCAGTCAAGGAAGAATGATTAGCATGTATGATTTTCAGGATTTTCCTGATTCCATTTTGAGGGCAGATAGAAACTTTTTGTAGAAGATTAAATGGGTTGGATATAATCCATGATATTATGAAATGTATGGGGTCTACAGAGTGGGATTGTGTTACAATTATGATGTTTATAAGATTGTTATATTTTGGGACTGTATCTTTAAGTTGGAGTAAAATGAAGTTGGTCATGGGATCTGTTCTGAAGCCTGCCTTACAACAGGCCTGGGTAATGTGGCTGTTAAAGATTAAATGGAGGCCTAGGTTCTTTTGCTGGGAAGAAGGTGTAAGGTGTTTGCACTTGGTGACAATGGCAGCAGCAGCATCCGTGTTTACAGTAGTTAGGCTACTAGTCTCCAAAGCCCCAGGAAGGTGCTGAGAATGGTGGGTTGTAAACAGTTATGCAGTAATCTGTCCATTTAATATCAAGACAAAAGAGAATTGGGATCTCAAGGAGAGCTAATCAATGTTTCTACCTGGATAAAAGGCCATGCGATTCATATTGCCATGGCGATGGGCTTTGAGAGGGAAGGGTTTCTAAAATATCCCTAAAACTCACAGCAAAGTTGGTCTGTTAGGATCCGGGAGAGAGGCCAAAAGTTTCTATGATTCACCACATAGGAGTGCAAGTGAGAGCTCGCACTCAGATTGAAAAGACCAAATTCTTGAGGATTTGAAATGAGGCTGGAAAATTTGCCTAGCTTGTGCTAGAAGAAAATCACCAGGAAAAACATTCACCATGAAAGACAATTCTGGGTTAAAAGTTATCAGGCTGGAAAAGGAAAGGAACAGAAGTAAACCCTTAGGAGCTAAGAATCACTTTGGAGTGGGTCAGGGAAAATCGATAGTCACTGAAGGGACTGTGTAAAGTGGGTTTCTCAGTTGTGTTAAAAGTAAAAGACAAAAATTCTGTTCTGTATTTTAAAGTATAAGTTGCCTACAACAATAGTGTTTAGTCATAGTGCTTTTAGTCTGTTTGTTACAGTAAAAGTCTTCAAATGTGAAATCTTGCTGTGTCATCCTTTCATCAATCATCTGAAAGTTCAAATTTAAAAAAAAATAATGGTCCCTGTGGAGATTGTAACAATTGATGGATTTGAATGGTCTTTTCTTTTTCATGCATTCTTGAATCCTGTGTTTTGCAATTATTTGGCTAGACTGTTGGAGAAGCAATGTCTCCAGCTCACACTACTGCTGACTTCTTCTCCCTGTCTCCCACTTTGGTTGATTCCATTTCACTGGTCCATTTTAAGAGCTTGTAGCTCAGTACCAGGAGACAGTAAAAATTGGGTAATGCCAATTTGGGTGTGATGCGGGATTACCTCATGCCCGATTGAGGTGATACAGACAGCACACAAAATTCATGCTGCCTGTTCATCATCATGATTGTGGTGTGCAGCCCAGCACTACATTTGCTGCTAGCTGAAACAAAAACAGAAATACCTGGAAAAACTCAGCAGGTCTGGCAGCATCGGCGGAGAAGAGCAAAGTTGACGTTTCGAGTCCTGATGACCCTTCAACAGAACTAAGTAAAAATAGGAAAGGGGTGAAATATAAGCTGGTTTAAGGTGGGGGGGGGGCGTTGTTGGGACAAGCAAGCAGTGATAGGAGGAGATAACCAAAAGATGTCACAGACAAAAGAACAAAGAGGTGTTGAAGGTGGTGATATTATCTAAAAGAATGTGCTAATTAAGAGTGGAGAGCAGGACAAGCAAGGTAGCTCTAGTGGGGGTGGGGTGAAATAAACGATGGGTGGAATACATTTAAAAATAATGGAAATAGGTGGGAAAAGAAAAACCTATATAAATTATTGGAAAAACAAAAAGGAGGGGGAAGAAACAGAAAGGGGGTGGGGATGGAGAAGGGAGTTCAAGATCTAAAATTGTTGAACTCAATATTCAGTCCGGAAGGCTGTAAAGTGCCTAGTCGGAAGATGAGCTGCTGTTCCTCCAGTTTGCGTTGAGCTTCACTGGAACAATGCAGCAGGCCAAGGACGGACATGTGGGCATGAGAGCAGGGTGGAGTGTTAGAATGGCAAGCGACAGGGAGGTCTGGGTAATGCTTGCGGACAGACCGAAGGTGTTCTGCAAAGCGGTCACCCAGTCTGTGTTTGGTCTCTCCAATGTAGAGGAAACCGCATTGGGAGCAACGAATGCAGTAGACTAAGTTGAGGGAAGTGCAAGTGAAATGCTGCTTCACTTGAAAGGAGTGTTTGGGCCCTTGGACGGTGAGGAGAGAGGAAGTGAAGGGGCAGGTGTTGCATATTCTGCGTTCGCATGGGGAGGTGCCGTAGGAGGGAGTTGAGGAGTAGGGGGTGATGGAGGAGTGGACCAGGGTGTCACGGAGGGAACGATCCCTACGGAATGCCGCCAGGTGGGGTTGAAGGGAAGATGTGTTTGGTGGTGGCATCATGCTGGAGTTGGCAGAAATGGCGGAGGATGATCCTTTGAATGTGGAGGCTGGTGGGGTGATAAGTGAGGACAAGAGGGACCCTATCATGTTTCTGGGAGGGAGAAGAAGGCGTGAGGGTGGATGCGCGGGAGATGGGCCAGACACGGTTGAGGGTTGCACGCTCAGCAGAGGGGCTATCATGAATTAAAGCATTCTTCCTGCAGCAGGTGGTGGAATTGTCTCCAAAAGTATTCTGAAAAGGAATAAAGAGTACCAATGGAGCAGCAGGCCAGACAGCAGGCTTCCAGGGAACATTCCTTGAAAATTTGCTGGTGTACAGCCTGGTTTTTCAGTGTATGGACTCCTTAAACTATTTTGTACAGCCTTACATGCACGCTTTTCGTCACAGAGTAAGGGTTGTGCAGTATCTTGCAGGCTGCTGCATGGCTGTGCACCTGTCTTTTGGGAAACCTCATCCATGGGCGGGATGAGGTTTCCTGAAGGTTTTATATAATAATTAAATAAATTTTGCAAACTTCACAAGCATGTACCAGCTCATGTGACACCGTCACACGAGGGTATATGTTTAAATAATATGTTACTTTGCTTTAAAAAAAGTTTTATTATCTACTTGATCTCCCTGAGGCAGCTCTGTGCCTCAGGGAGATTGCTGCGCTCTTTCGCGTACATGCGTGAAAGAGCGCAGGCCCCGGCGCTCCCTCCTCTCCCTGCCCGCACAGGTAATGCTGAGTGCTACCAGCCATGCGTTATGTTGATGGACCTTACTTGGCCTGCTCACATAAAATGGCGGCACGCAGCCAATCGTGGGTGGCGATCGGCTCTGCATCTGCTCCCACTCAGCCCACTCGCCATAGGAAAAATTCTCCCCACTGTTTCAGTGCTGCCGTGGAAGCTCAGGCTGAGGTCATGAGATCAATGCTTGTTTTCATGCAAGTCTAGCTTGGTGTCATGCAGGCCCAGACTGCATCATGACTGCAAATGCCAGTGCTCAAAGGAGCTGGCAGGCTCTCACAGTAGCTCACTTACATATACTCCAGCAGATTACTAGGATTATTGAAATCCCACTTTTAGGAATGACAGTGGCTCTGTGGTGCATGAACTTGATGAAAGTGTTTGTGCTGCCACCACTGCCTGTGCTCCCTCCTCTCCAGACTGCTGCCAACCAGGCCAAGGTGGTGTTCTTCGAAGCCAGGTCCTCTTAGACCCAGAACTACCCAAGTCATTCCCTACTGAAAGTCAGCAACCTTCCACCAGCCATGCTGTAGCTACTGAGGTAGCACTGTGTAGGAACACAGGCAAAGACATCCATAAGACAGACAGTAAGAGAATACACAAGGGTGAAGAGTTCAGATTTGTACGCATTATTGGGCATGTTGTTAGATAAAGTTGTTATGGAATTTTTTTGGTGCTGATTTTTATTTCAGGAATTTGGCCAAAGGATGCTGTGATGGTCCACTGCAAAGAGATGGAAAGGTGGAGAGTTGTGGAGCAATGGTGATGTGGGGAGGTTTTCAGGGAAACTGGAAGTCATAGGGGAGGTGGTTGCAAAGTAGTATTGTCACTGGACTAGTACTCCAGATACCCAGGGTAATTCTCTAGGGACCTGATTCAAATCCCACCAGAGTAGATGGTGAAATTTGAAAAGTCTAATGATGACTATGAAACCATTGTCAATTGTTGTAAAAACCCATCTGGTTCACTAATGCCCTTTGGGGAAGGAAATCTGCCATCCTCACCTGGTCTGGCCTACATGTGACTCCAGACCCACAGTAATGTGGTTGATTCTGAAATGGCCTAGCCAGCCACTCAGTTCTCATGGGCAATAAATAGAGTCACATGTGAACAGTTCACACTACAGGGAATCCTACTATTTTGGAAAAGTCACAAGTCCATTCCTCCTGCTTCTCTCTGGTTAGACAGAAGACAATGACATCCCCTGTCCTTGTGTACATGGCATCCTTGACCTCCCTGAGGCAGCAACACACGGCCAACTATGACATGTTACAATATCATTGGCTGCAGCCTGGAAGGAGCCTGAGGCAGAGAAATTGAGGGCATTAGTAATCTTTATGGCCACTGTTAGAACAGTCTTCGTCCTGCTTTACAGCTATAGGTCTGGGTGGAGGAGGTAGCACAGTTGAGTGACCATCTCTTTGGTGAATCATAGCTACACTGTTACTGGCTGAGGGGAAGTTCTCACTAAATACCCTACAGCCTTCTATTGGCAGCTTTCTTCCTCCTTCCTCTCTGCAACTTGTGCTCCCTGTCAGTGCTATGCTGCAGCCCAAGAGGGACTGCAACTGTAGCCCCCATGAGTGATAGCAGGCTTTCTGCTGACAAGCCTGCAAATTCTGCTGAACTTGAAAAAGTTCAGCACCAATCTCTTCTGACTCCAACAACTTTTAAGGTTTTCTCCAACAGCACAGTACACAGTACTTCCACTAGCTCTGCCACAGCAAAAGTCAAAAGCACCTCACCTGAAAATCCCATGCTGATGCCTTTAAAAAGCACAAGTGGGGGTGGGATAGCCCTTGTGCAGCAGAATGCATGTTCAGCTGTGAGTGTTTAAGAGAGGGCATTAAAAGGATCAGTGAAGTCTAAGGTGGCAGATCGGACACCCAATCAATGGTAGATACAGAGAGATGTCACAATCTATCCACTCTGTACTCTTCAGGTACATGCATGGCACACCCACACAAACATCTGTCCAAGCATGGCGCACCACACCGGTCAAGTGGAAGTGGCCAGAAGTGGATCAGGTGCCATTTTCGGTGCCTCCTGCCTCTCATAGCACGGACTCCAGTTGCACTATGGAACCCACGTTGTGGCCAAGCGTATTGCATTAATCATAGAATCTTACAGCACAGGAAGCCTTTTGGCCCATCATGTCTGCATTGACTCTTTGAAAGAACTATCCAATTAGTCCCACTGCCATGTTCTTTCTCTGTAGCCCTGCACATTTCTCCTATATTTAATTTTTTTTCAAAGTTAATGTTGAGTTTGCTTCCACTAGCCTTTCAGGCAGTGTATTCCAGATTATAAAATATGACCGTAAAAAAATATTTTTATCTCCCTCAGTCTCTTTTGGCAATTATGTTAAATCTGTGTTATTTGATTACCAACCCGCCCACCGATGGAAACAGTTTATTTTATTTACTGTATGACCCTCATTATTTTCAACATCTCTATTAAATCTCCCATTGAGCTTCTCTGTTCTAAACAATCCCAGCTTCTCTAGTCTTTCCACCCTCCTTTTTCTTATTTCTGATATGAGATAGGGCTCCAGTTATTCTCCATATCAGATCTGTTCTTTCTTGTGTGTAAAGCCACTAATTTGTCCCATTTTTCTGAGTTGTTCCCATTTTTCATTATCTAAATAATGCCTCCATAAGGCCAGCAGGGTCTTCTCTGGCAGAGAGATGGGTGCAGCCACCCTGGTTGCAATATTTTCCTCTTCCTCCAGCTACTCTTCCTTCTCTTGCTCATCCTCGAAAGGAGACAAATGGTCTGCGTCTTCCTCCTCCTGCAGTTCCTCTGTGTCATGTTGTGCAAGGTACAGCAGGCCTTTCTGGACACCTTTGCTGGTGCAGATTGAAGAGTGCCCCTAGCTTTTTTTTATTCATTCATGGGTTGTGGGCTTCACTGGCTAGGCCAGCATTTATTGCCTATCCCTAGTTGCTCTTGAGAAGATGGTGGTGAGCTGTCTTCTTGAACCGCTGCAGTCCATGTGGTGTAGGTACACCCACAGTGTTGTTAGAAAGGGAGCTCCAGGGTTTTGACTCAGCAATAGTGAAGGAACGGCGATATATTCCCAACTCAGGATGGTGAGTGACTTAGAGGGGAACTTCCAGGTGGTGGTGTTCCCATCTATCTGCTGCCCTTGTCCTTCTAGGTGGTAGTGGTCGTGGGTTTGGAAGGTGCTGTCTAAGGAGCCTTGGTGAATTCCTGCCATGCATCTTGGAGATGGTACACACTGCTGCTACTGTGTTGGTGGTGGAGGGAGTTAATGTTTGTGGATGTGGTGCCAATCAAGCAGACTGCTTTGTCCTGGATGGTGTCCAGCTTCGTGAGTGTTGTTGGAACTGCACTCATCCAGGCAAGTGGGGTGTATTCCATCACATTCCTGACTTGTGCCTTGTAGATGGTGGACAGGCTCTGGGGAATCAGGAGCTGAGTTACTCACGCACGATTCCTAGCCTCTGACCTACTCTACTAGCCACAGTATTTATATGGCTAGTCCAGTTCAGTTTCTGGTCAATGGTAACCCGCAGGATGTTGATAGTGGGGGATTCAATGATGTTAATGCCATTGACCATCAAGGGGCGATGGTTGGATTCTCTCTTGTTGGAGATGTACATTGCCTGACACTTGTGTGGTGTGAATGTTACTTGCCACTTGTCAGCCCAAGCCTGCATATTGCCCAAGTCTTGCTGCATTTGGACATGGACTGCTTCAGTATCTGAGGAGTCGCGAATGGTGCTGAACATTGTGCAATCATCAGAACACCCCCACTTCTTACCTTATGATGCAATTAAGGTGATTGATGAAGCAGCTGAAGATGGTTGGGCTGAGGACACGACCCTGAGGAACTCCTGCAGTGATGTCCTGGAGCTGAGATGACTGACCTCCAACAACCACAACCATCTTCCTTCGTGCTAGGTATGACTCCAACCAGCGGAGAGTTTTCCCCCTGATTCGCATTGACTCCAATTTGCTAGGGCTCCTTGATGCCACTCTCGTTCAAATGCTGTCTTGATGTCAAGGGCAGTCACTCTCACCCCACCTCGAGAGTTCAGCTCTTTTGTCCATGTTTGAACCAAGGCTGTAATGAGGTCAGGAGCTGATTGGCCCTGGCGGAACCCAAACTGGGCATCAGTGAGCAGGTTATTGCTAAGCAAGTGCCGCTTGATAGCACTGTTGATGACCCCTCCCATTACTTTACTGATGATCAAGAGTAGGCTGATGGGGCGGTAATTGGCCGGGTTGGATTTGTCCTGTTTTTTGTGTACAGGACATACCTGGGTAATTTTCCACATAGCCGGGTAGATGCCAGTGTTGTAGCTGTACTGGAACAGCTCGGCTACAGGCGCAGCAAGTTCTGGAGCACAAGTCTTCAGTACTATTGCTGGAATATTGTCAGGGCCTATAGCGTTTGCAGTATCCAGTGCCTTCAGCCATTTCTTGATGTCACATGGAGCGAATTGAATTGGCTGAAGACTGGCATCTGTGATGCTGGGGACCTCTGGAGGAGGCCGGGATGGATCACCCACTCGGCACTTCTGGCTGAAGATTGTTGTGAATGCTTCAGCCTTATCTTTTACACTGATGTACTGGGCTCTTCTATCATTGAGGATGGGGATATTTGTGGAGCCTCTTCCGCCAGTGAGTTGTTTAATTGTCCACCACCATTCACGACTGGATGTAGCAGGACTGCAGAGCTTAGATCTGATCTGTTGGTTGTGGAATCACTTAGCCCTGTCTATCACTTGCTGCTTATGCTATTTGGCACGCAATAAGTCCTGTGTTATAGCTTCACCAGGTTGAAACCTCATTTTTAGGTATACCTGGTGCTGCTCCTGGCATGCCCTCCTGCATTCTTCATTGAAACAGGGTTGATCCCTGACTTGATGGTAATGGTAGAGTGGGGGAAATGCCAAGCCATGAAGTTACAGATTGTGTTTGAGTACAATTCTGCTGCTGCTGATGGCCCACAGCACCTCATGGATGCCCAGTCTTGAGTTGCTAGGTCTGTTCGAAATCTATCCCATTTAGAACCGTGGTAGTGCCACGCAACACAATGGAGGGTATCCTCAATGTGAAGGTGGGACTTTGTCTCCACAACGACTGTGCGGTGGTCACTTCTACTGATACTGTCATGGACAGATGCATCTGTGACAGGCGGGTTGGTGAAGATGAGGTCAAGTATGTTTTTACCTCTTGTTGGTTCCCTTACCACCTGCTGCAGATCCAGTCTAGCAGCTATGTTATTTAGCAGTGGTGCTACCGAGCTACTCTTGGTGATGAACATTGAAGTCCTCCACCCAGAGTACATTCTCTGCCCTTGCGACCTTCAGTGCTTCTTCCAAGGGGTGTTCAACATGGAGGAGCACTGATTCATCACCTGAGGGAGGGCAGTACATGGTAATCAGCAGAAGGTTTCCTTGCCCATGTTTGACCTGATGCCATGAGACTTCATGGGGTCCAGATTCGATGTTGAGGACTCCCAGGGCAACTCCCTCACGACTGTATACCACTGTGCCACCACTTCTGCTGGGCCTGTCCTGCCGGTGGAACAGGACATATCCAGGGAAGGTGATGGTGGAGTCTGGGACATTATCTGTAAGAGTGACTATATCAGGCTGCTGCTTGACTAGTCTGTGAGACAGCTCTCCCTGTTTTGACACTAGCCCCCAGATGTTAGTAAGGGGGACTTTGCTGGGTCGACAGGGCTGTGATTGCCGTTGTCGTTTCCGGTGCCTAGGTCGATGCCGAATGGTCCGACCAGTTTCATTTCTTTTTTGTGACTTTGTAGTGGTTTATCACAACTGAGTTGCTTGCTAGGCTATTTCAGAGGGTATTTAAGAGTCAACCACATTGCTGAGGGTCTGGAGTCACATGTAGGCCAGACCAGGATGACAGATTTCCTTCCCCAAAGGGCATTAGTGAACCAGATGGGTTTTTGCAACAATCGACAATGGTTTCGTGGTCATCATTAGACTTTTAATTCCAGATTTTTATTGAATTCAAATCCCACCATCTGCCGTGGCGGAATTCAAACCCGGGTCCCCAGAGCATTCCCCTGGGTCCCTAGATTACTAGTCCAGCGACAATACCACTATGCCATTGCCTCCCCTTCCTTCAAGGCATCTGAATCTCATTTTCAACAAGCCAATGGCTTGCTCAATGATCGCCCTTGTGGTGATATGGTTCCTGCTGAACCTCTCTCAGCAACTTTGGCAGGCCTCCTGATGATCAGTCATCCTCAGAGGGTAGCCCATACCTCCAAGGAGCCACACATCCAATCAGCTCAGAGGTGCAAAAACCTGTGGAAGACTTAACTGGCACAAAAAGTGGATGTCATGCCAGATTCCAGGAAATATTGTGCACACATTCATAATGAACTTACAGTGATCACACATAATCGCACATGAAGGGAGCGGAATTCCTTCTGGTTGATGAACACCTCAGTGTTATCTGATGGACCTTTGATTGCCACATGTGTACAGTCAATGATCCCCTGAACCTGTAGAAATCTAGCCACAGCAGCAAAGGTAAGAGTTCATCTCTGACTGGGCTCATCAGTGTCAAAGGGCACATGTTAGGCGGCCTTAGCAAACATGGCATCTGTGAATTGCAAGAAGGACAAGGAGAGATGGCTTACCTTTAACAGTCACATAGGATTTCATTTGTGACTGATAAAATAGGGGAGATGGTGGTGTTGGAGTAATGTCACTGGACAGTAATCCAGAGGCCCAGGCTAATCTCTGTTGACATGGGCCTGAATTTCACGCTTGGTGCGCGCACTAAGTTGGCAGGCCCGGGAGTGGGTATAGAATCCACTCCCAGGCAAGATTACATTTTCAACATGATTTCACGCTGGGTGGCCAATTAAGGTCCGCCCACCGTGAAACCCGTCTGTTCACTGGTTGGAAGGGCCAGGCGGGGGCAAGAGCCTGTCGGGGTCCAATGGCAACCCGGTGGGGGATTCAAAAGCAGTAGGGGCAGCTCCCTGAAGGCTGCCAGGGGACACAGAGGGAGCTGTCGAGTTTGTGGAAGAAAAATATGGGCATAATAGCAATGGCATCTGCACTGCTGGGCACACCAGGCAGGAGGGCAAGTCTGGTGGGCCCCCGGTTCTTGGCTAAGTGCCTGGGAATCCTTGTGGAGGAGGTCAGTGCCAGGCGGGACATCTTCATACCCAGGGATGACAAGATGAGGCCACCACACCTCACCAAAAAGGCATGAGCAGAGGTGGCAGCCCAGGTCAGCTGCCATGAGAAGAGTACAGTTGAAGTTTCGCGTCCTCATGACCCTTCAACAGAACTAGTTCTGTTGAAGGGTCATGAGGACTCGAAACTTCATCCGTACTCTTCTTTGCCGATGCTGCCAGACCTGCTGAGTTTTTCCAGGTATTTTTTATTTTTTACCTTATAATGTTATGTTCTTTGTCTGTCAGTGCCAAGAGCATATACATTTTGCTTTTGTGTTACTGACCTGAGTATGCTTCACTTGTTTATAAGTGCACTGCATGCCAGTCACGCCAGTGTCTCATGCTGGACATGGGGGACTCTAAACTTTATTGCACAGGTACTGAGCGGACTTTGGGTTCAATGGAATGGGTCATTTCAAACACCCAGTAAGGAGGTGGCACCCCTGGCATGAGGTGGAAGCAGTGCCTTGGCAGCCTGGCTGAAGGAACCTTGAATCAATGCCTCCCTGGTGTCCCTGTTTCCCTGAAGGTTCCAGAGGTCTGCCTCCATGTCCTCACTGTGTTCTTCCCCGGGCTCCTCTTCTAATCCAGCACTGGATTCATTATCTGTGGCCTGTGGAGCTGCCTCGAAATCCTCATCCTCCAGTGGGTCCCCCCTTGACGGAGCCTGATTGTGGAGAGCGCAGCATACAATGTCTATAAGAGGCACCTAAATCTCATCTTCAGCAGACTAATGGTCCTCTCTATCACCGCTCTTGTGGAGGCATGACTCCTATTATACCTCTGATCTGCTTCTGGTCTTGGGTGGTGGAGGGACGTCATAAGCCATCTTTGCAATGGATAGACCTTGTCACCCAGCAGCCATCCATCCAGCCGAGCTGGAGAGATGAACAACCTTGGCACCTGTAAGTGTCAGAGGATGTATGCATCATGGGAGCTGCCAGGGTACCTTGCACAGTCTTGCAGAATCTGCGTCTTGTGATCACGAACTATCTGGACATTCATCGAGTGGAATCCCTTCCTGTTCATGAAGGCACCCGGCTCACCCACTGGTGCCTTAATGGCCACATGAGTGCAATCGATGGCGTGCTGGATGCGAGGGAACCCAGCAATCACAGTGAAGCCTCTGGCTTGCTCAGCCTGGCTGGCCTCATCCATTTAGTAATGAATAAAAGTCATGGCCAGCATGAACAGAGCGTCAGTCACCAGCTTCACACAACTGTGGACTGCTGATTGGGAGACTCCACAAAGATCCCCCACTGACCCCTGGAAAGAGCTGGAGGCATAGAGGTTGAGGGCCACAGTGACCTTTAGAGCCACTGGCTGGAGGTGATCTCCGGCTCAATCATCTGGCAGATGGAGGTCACAATCTCCCTGGAGAGAGGGAGCCTTCTTTGGCATTTCACCTCTGACGTATTGAGGTAGCTGCATGGCTGCCTGTACACTCTGGCAGCAGGGTAGTGGTGTCTTCTGCGGCCACTTCTGCCTTGGTCTCCCTGTTGGCCCTGCACCCCTTGTCCCTGCGCCTCTCCTCCCACAGGTTGCTCCCCTAGACGCTGCCTGCGGGCGCCTGGCCTCCTCTCCCTTCTGCCCTCTCTTCCTCCTCAGAGGTGGTCCCACCAGTGGCATAGACCATCCCCACTGCCAGAGAAACAGAAAGCCGTCCGATGACCAGAAGGGTCCACACAGTATAAATCCTCCAGGGGCCTTGGAGACACCAATGAGTCCTGAGATGAAGGCTAGCAATGCAAAGGCTAAAGCTAAAAACAGAGATAAAGCTGTCAAGTTTCGCTAAGCAACCAATAGCAAACTATCTCCTAAATGCCTCACTATTCACAATGGCAATGCTCTGGACCCATTTTATCCCCGCCTTGGATGACAATTCAATAAAAATGTGCTGCCCACCTTCCTATTTTGCCTGTGCAACAAGCGCAAAATTGCACTGGCAACATAAAATCTTGGTCAATAGGATTTTTAATGGCCTTAATTTGCCCTTTAACTGTTGGCGGGTGTGGATCTGACTCCTGCGCACGCCCACCAACCTCAATATTGCACACGTGCACAATGACGTCAGGACACATGCCTGATGTCATTTAGAGCAATTTTACGTGCATTCGGAGCGTAAAATTCAGGCCATGGGTTCAAATCCCACCATGACAGCTGGTGGAATTTAAATTCAATTAATAAAATCTGGAATTGAAATCTAGTCTCAGTAATGGTGACCAAGAAACTATCATCGATTGTTGTTCACTAATTTCCTTAGATAAGGGAAATCTGCCGTCCTTACCTGGTCTGGTCAACATGTGACTCCAGACCCATGGCAATGTGGTTGACTCTGAAATGACCTGGCAGGTCACTCAGTTCAGGGGCAATTAAGGATGGGCAACAAATGTTAGCCTCGCTGGCAATGCCCACATCGCTTGAGGGAAAAACTCAAAAAAGCGCTGTCTTGGTACTGTGGCAGGGGCAGAAGCCTGATTGGAGGGATTATAACATGGAGTTCCGGGAATGACGGCATAGATTTGGGAGGTGGCAGCGCATTCAAAGACTTTGAAAAGGAAAGAGAGGTTGAGTTTGGACGATAGTTTACAAGGACAGTAGGGTCAAGGTAGAGAGGTGATGATGGTAGATTTAAAGGATTGGGGGACAATACCTGAAGAAAGAGAACCATGAACAATAATGGCTAACGTATTGGCCAGGAGGGGAAGTTGGATGATCAGCAGTTTATTGGGAATAGGATCAAGGGAACAGGAGGTGGGTCTCATGGACAAGATGAGATTGGAGAGAGTATGAAGGGAAATAGGAAGGAAACCAAAGAAAGATATGAGTTCAGGGCTAGGGCAGGGGGAAGCTTTCGAGGAAGTTAGCCCAGTGAGCTACTGGAATACCATGACCAGGATTTTACATTGGCTGGGTGGGCTCGGCGGGAGCAGGTGGGGTTGGTCGCCTAGCATGGATCGCGAGCGGTAGCGCAGAGCACCACTTGTGCGGGCGGGGGGAGGAGGGAGAGTCGGGGCCAGCGTTCTTTCGCATATGCGTGTGAAAGAGGGCTTCAATCTCCCTGAGGCACAGAGCTGCCTCGGAGATTGAAGCGCTTTTTAAAGAAATTATTAAAAACATTAAAAATTTAATGAAACATGTCCTCTCATGTGACTGTGTCACATTAGATGGGGCATGTTTTTATTTTCAAAATGAAGTTCTTATATTGTCAGTATTAGCTTTAGGAAACCTCATCCTGCTCGTGGATGAGGTTTCCTAAAAAACGTAAAGGCCGCTTGGCCTTTTCGCCTGTCCGCCAACCGTTAATTAATTAGTACGTTAATGGCCTTAATAGGCCTTTCAATTATCGGCAAGCATGCAGCTGACTCCGGCATGTGCCTGCCGAACGAAATATCGTGAGACAGCGTAATGATGTTGGGATGCATGTCTGACGTCATCGCGTGTCATTTTACGTTCCAGCGTGTCAGGCCCGCCTCCATTCGCTGAATGTAAAATTCTGCCCCATGATATATTAATGTGTCCCTAGGTGTATATGCTAATAAATTTATAAGCTAATACCCTTCTAGTTTTTACACTGATGCAATTGAGATACAGATGCACCCATTTAAATCTAACCTTAAGTAGTGCAACATGATTCCCTTCACCAATAACAAGAAGCGAAAACAGCACTTTCCACTTCTACCTCCAGGTAAAACAGAAACTATGACTAAGCATAATGACTAAGTAACATATATACCTGTATAATACAAATACATAAGTAGGAAGAGGCCAGTGAACAGCGGTATCTCAGTGTTCAGAAGTCCATAAATCTGTTGAGCTTTGTTCTTGTAGCTGATGACATCAGTTGGACTTTTGGACAAAGCACTACCTGTAAAACTGCCTGTTGAAACTTTGGGTCAATTTATGTGCCACAGAAGAGCACCTCCCTGACTAAAAATGTAAGCAATGAGAAACATGGGTGCTAAAAGGTAGAAAGAGAGCTCACAAATTCTGAAAATCGAAAATAAAAATTAAATGTGCTGGAGTTGCACAACAGATCAGTTAGCATTTGATGAGCAGTGAGTTCTATTGAACTTGTAACTTAACCTGTCCTCCTTTTTCTATTTCTGATTACCTGCATATTTCCCAAATTTCCTGTTTTTTAACATGAAACACATCTACATTTTTCTTTTAATCCCTTGCATTTCTAAATAGCTATGTACATACCATCATCAATTGTACAAATGGATGCCTTGGCCAGAGTTCTGTAAGAAATTATCACTGTCATTGCATTCAAAATCCTTCCCTACCTTCCGTAGAAGCATGGCTAATTGCATATCACCCATTGCTTTATCTTCCTGTTGTTTTCGCTTTCTTCCAGACATCATTTCTGCCCTGGTGCTGAAGGCTTTTCCTCTAACAGACTGTTTGGATAAGTGCACTCACTGCCAACAGCACTTATACATGCCTTCATGACAACTCATCGGACAAAGTTCATGCCAAGTTTTTTCCTTGCATCATGCAAATGTACTGAGTTACGCAAAGGATCATTCTTCTTTGCTTTGCGATGATGATGAGATTTGATGCCTCTTTTCCTGCATTTATTTTCCAGACTGCAATCTTTTTGTAGCACCACAGGACACTGGTTTGTTCTTATCATAACTAACCTTCTGTGATGGTGAGAGTGGGAATAGTTGGCAAAATATTCTATGCTTACCAATGGAACCTTTAGGGTGAATGAGTGTTAAGAGGCGAAAACACAAAAACAAACTCCTTGTTGTTTAAATGTGATTATACTGAAGAGGAGGTATTGGCAAAGTGTGATGGAATAAGAATGATTGAATAGAAACACAAGCAAGATTAAAATAGGAAAGTTTTTTTAGTTTATAACTTGACTGGAAACAGGATTTATATGCAATGTTTCAGGATGGGACAATGCAGAAGTAATTTGTGGGAATAGTTTGCACCCCATCCATCACCTTCAACATCCACACCCTCCACCACTGATGCACAGTAGCAGCAGTGTGTACCATCTACAAGAGAAACTGCAGCAACTCACCAAGGCTCCTTCCACAGCACCTTCCAAACCTGTGACCTCTACCACCTAGAAGGGCAAGGGCAGAGGACACATGGGGATACCACCACCTGCAAGTTCCCCTCCAAGCCACACATCATCCTGGCTTGGAAATATATCTCTGTTCCTTCACTGTCGGTGGGTCAAAATCCTGGAACTCCCTCCCTAACAGCACTGTGGGTGTACCTACACCACATGAGCTGCAGCGGTTCAAGAAGGCAGCTCACCACACCTTCTCAATGGTAATTAGGGATGGGCAATAAATGCTGGCCCAGCCAGCGACACCCACATCCCATGAAAGAATTAAAAAAAAGAATTCTGTATACGCTTATTGCTCCATAAGTGTTAAGCTAAGAATGATAAAAAATAATGGTCCAAAATTTCCAATCAGAGTTGGAATCCCTGGGTGGAATTTTCCCTTCCCAACTGTGGCGGGCCTCATGGCGGGTGAGGGCGGAGAATATGCCAGGATGAAAATAATCAGTTTCCTGACGGCGAGAAGTGACTTCGGGAACTTGCGGTCCTGACTGTCATGGCGGGTCACCTTTCCCACTGAAGCTTGTCAGGGACCAAATTTGCATGTCATGCATGCTAATTAAAACACCAGCAGACCGATGGAATTCAGGTCAGAGCACAGATCCGGCAGAAACTCTGCATTCTGCTGGACCAGGGTCTCCATGGCGTCTGCCATCCTCCCCATGGAGACCTCCATGCACTCACATGCTGGAATCACAACATCAAAGAGCACATGGACACACTCCTCTGTCTCTCGTGCCACTCTATTGAGGGCCCCTGACACCCCTACCCATGTTCCCCTGTGTCTTGCTGATCCAGCATCTTTTCCATGACCGCTTCCAGAGGTTCATCATTCGACTCTGACTTAACAGGGGCCTCTTCTCCAGTAGTCCTCCAAGTGCCAGAGACCTTGGCTTTCACTGCCTCCTCCTGCTGTGGACACATGTCTGTGCAGTGACCACCACAGTGTGAGCCTGAGCCTAACCTAGATATATCACCCACGGAGGTATGTGTCTTTGGGCTGGTGGAGGGTGCAGGTGAGTGCTGTGATGGCTCTACAGGTGTGAAGAAGTGCCCATCATCAGCTCTCTTGGGGGCTGGTGCTTACTTCTGAAGCGGGGACTGGCCTCCCACTCTTCCTACTGGCACCTGGAATGAAGAGAATAGAGAATGAGTGACTGCCTAGGCTGCCTCCTACATTGCACACAGCATCACCCTCAGGTTCCAATTGGCAGAGATTAAGAACGTTTCCTCGCTGGATGCTTGGGAGGCTGACCTTGCCCTTGGCACAGGAGCAGTCACAATCCTCCCCTGCCAGCTCAGCAGCCCGCTGTTCATGTTGTGTGAGGGACAAGATCTCGGGCATGCCCCCTCTCATCTTCTCCCTCTCTCACCTGTTGTGAGCTATCTTCTCCTGCATAAAGTTAGCTAGTTGGATTGTCTGCACTTCTGATGCAGGAGCAGGTTGCTGCTAATTATGTGGCTAATATGTGACCTTCTGACTCCCCAAAGTCACAAGGCACAAGTGAGGGGTTTGAGGGAACACTGTCCACTTTCCTGGATAGGTATAGCTACACTAGCACTCAGGAAGCTGGACACCATTCAGGACAAAGCAGGCCACTTGATTGGCACCCCATCCAGCACCCTCAATATTCACTTCCTCCACCACCAATCCATAGTGGCAGCTGTGTGGGCTGTGTGAAAGATGCACTGCTGCTAGTCCCCAAGGCTACCTCAGCAGCCTCTTCCACACCCACAAGCTCCAGCAGCTAGAAGGATAAGGGCAGCAGAGGCATGGGAACAGCAGGACCTGCAAGTTGCACTCTACTCCAACACCACCCCCCCGTCACCCCCACAATGGCTGCGCCTTCAGTGTGACTGGGTCATTAATCGCAGTTGCCTCCCTACCAACAGAGCACATGGACTGCAGTGGGGCAATGAGGCAGCACTCCAGCACCTTCTCAAGTGCTTTTAAGGATGGGCAACAAAGGCGCTGTCCTTGCCATTGATGCCCACATCCCATGCCCGATTCAGAAAAATGGTGAGGTGCGTCTAGAGAGTAGAAGGTTCACTTACCCTGGCGGTGGGATTAATTCATTCATCCGTTTCCTGCGCTGGAGGGCAGTCCTCGTCTGCACCCCTCTGGCATTGACCACCCAGGTGGCCTCCTCCCAGGCTGCTGTGGTGAGTCGAGTGGGCCTCCCGCTCCCATCCCTGGGAAAGAGGATGTCTCTCTTGGCCTCCATGGCCCAGGGGAGAACCTCCAGGGAGGCATCACTGATGCATGGGACCGGTGCTTGGTGCCTTCTCAAAGCCATCTAGTGCCCTGAAATTCCAGCACACTGAATCACTGCCTTTTAAATATGGCACCCGGACATGACAGCAGGCTGCGCGACTTCCTGTCCACTCCGCCACAGGATGTGTCGCAAACCCCACACATGCATAATTAATTAGTGGGGAGAGCATGATTGTGCATAACGGCCCATCCTGCTTATCAGTGGTGAATACTCCAGGTTCCTGCTCCCGCCAGGGAACTTATGGAAGGAGGGGCATCAAGGAAGAGGCGCCACGCATTCGGTTTGGGGCGGGGTGCACAGGCAAGTCACATTTTCCCGACTGGCTTTCAGTAGGGTGCTAGGGCAAGGGCTGCAGTGCGGGTCAGGCTGGGGATAGGCAGGGGGCAAGGCAGCACAGACAGAAGGAAGTACACAAGCACATGCTGGGGTGGGGGGTGGGGTGCCAACCATGCACTTGAAAAAGATTGTCAGAAGCGAGCATTCTTCTACAGCTGGGACCGTTCAGCAGCAGCTCCATTAACTTGCTTGGAGTCGGGCCTCTGAAGCTTTTCTGCCCACTCACACAATGCAAGGGCATGAAAGTGCCACCAAATTCTCCAGAACTTTTCACCCCTCAGGCACAGACTGCAAATTAATTTGCATTTTCGGGGGCTGCAGAACAATTGGCCGACTGGGCAAGTCGTAGAATCTCCTTGTGAAAGGCGGCCATTGCACAGCCACTGGTGGAGACGCTCATAGCCCCTTGCAATGTCTCTATTAAGGTTTGGACCAGTATCCATTATGGTTCAAGCTAACAGCATAGCCTTGTATTGCAGGTTAGGAGAATGCCGGTGTCTGAGCTGAGAGCACAGCATGAAGTCCAGTGGCTGAAACTGCTGCCAATCGGTCAAGTGGAATGGGGCGGAGGTGGGTGTGGTTTCTGGCAGCCAATGAGTGCACTACACACTGGCCATCCAAGTGGTGGCCAGCACTCTCCTGCATGTATGAAGGGGCCTTCAGACTTAACCAAGAGAGATTCTTAGGACACATATGCTAATCCACACGTCTTTGTTTTTGATCCTGCAGGAGGAGAACATCAGGATTATGGAGCCTGGTGATTTAGCGGAATGCCTCATGGCACACAGAGAAGAAGAAGAGAGCGGCAGAGGTGCCTGGCTTGGCAAAGGGAGGAGCGCCTCCCTCAAGATGAAGGGGTAGCAGGGCCTGATGCGCACACAGCTGAACATCCACTTCCGGAGAACCGTCGCTCGTGGCACCGCGATAGACTCAGGGTCCATAGACGGCACTTGTCATTCCTGCAGATGGCTGAGAGCCAGCTTCACCGAATACTGCACATGTCCAGGGAACTGGTTGGCCATATATGCCACCTGCAGCAGGATTTGGTATCACGGGGACATGGAGGGCATCCACTGCCAGTGGCCATGAAAGTGACTGCAGCGCTCAATTTTTATGCCAGTGGCTCCTTCCAGGGCTCCAAATGGGACCTGTACAGGATCTCACAAGCCTCCACGCACAAGTGTATTCAGAAGGTCGCAGACGCCACATTCGCAAAGACACAGAGCTTTGTGCATTTCACCCGGGATCAGGAAACCCAGGAAGGAGTGCTGGGATTTGCGCAGATCTCAGGTTTTCCACAGGTACAGGGTGCCATCAACTGCGCTCAGGTGGCACTTAGATTTCCGTGGCAACAAGCTGTCAACTACATTAACCGCAAGAGTTTCCACTCGCTGAGTGCTCAGCTAGTGTGCAACCACCACAAGCGCATCCTACGGGTCTACGCACGGTTCCCAGGGATTGTCCACGACTTCTACATTCTTAGCAGGTCTCAGATCCCTGATGTCTTCCAGGGTCCACAGAGGCTGCAGGGATGGTTCCTCGGGGATGAGGGCTATCCACAGAGAATGAGGCTGATTACGCCTGTGCAGCGGCCTCAGACTGCAGCAGAGCGACGCTATAATAAGGCTCATGCCGCAACCCGGACTTTGGTGGTGCAAATGATAGGCATTTTGAAAATGAAGTTCTGGTGCCTCGACAAAGTTCGGTGGAGCACTGCAATACACTCCCCAGAGGGTGTCATGCATCATTGTGACTTGCTACATGCTATACAATCTGGCACTGAAATGGGGGGAGAATCTGGCTGAGGAGGAGATGAAAGGGCTGCATGTCTCCTCCAATGAGGAGGATGTCAAAGGGGATGACAGTGGTGAGGTCCTTGAAGGCGAGGATGCTGGCGATGAGGCTGTTGCACTGGCCAGACGAGGCAGGCACGCTCGGGAGGCCCACATAGCCACAAGATTCATGGAAGATGATGACAAGATGCAGTGAGGACAGTCCTGACATCCTCACCTTAAATCTGTGAATGTTTGACCCCTGTGTGGCTAATGGCAGCGCATATACCTTCTGGGCTCAGGTTCATGTCATGGAGATGCAGCTAAGGCCCTAATAATTGCTAGATTCCAGGAAAATGATTACAACATGCAGTGAGGGCACTCCATAGATCTTCACATAGCCTGACTCCTGTCAGGCTGAGGGCAGCTCGCTTGCGCTCTGTGATCAGGGTCATAACATAGAGACGCAGCTGTGAAACTTTAAATGCATCTGATCCTTTGTCAGCCTTCAGCACCTGACCCCTTCAGGAGCACAGCATCATTGGTCACAGATTCTGAAAAGATAGGGGCCAGCCCCACCTTAAAGGTGCTGAGAGCACACAGAGAGAATGACGGAACTCTGTGATGACTGCCCACGACATTCTGGCAGCAATGACAAGCACCATCGAGGTACAGGCATCAGTAATGTATCCAGTGAATGTTAAGGCGGACCATCACTTTGATCTGAAGGTTACACACTGCACAGGGAAGAGGTCCTGGACTGAGACCTTTATTTTGTGCAAGAACCAAGGTTTTACATCTGAGTGACACGAACACTGTTTCTCATAACAAGGAGTCCTAGGCAAGGAGACATTCTTGGGAGTTTATTTACAATAGTAAACATTATGTACAAGTGATTAATGCCCGTGCTAAGGCTGTGCAACTACATCTTCTTCACTTTCCTAACCCTGCCTCTATGTCTTGGTGCTCCCCCGACATCCACAGCGGAGGTGGAGGCAGCCTGCTGACTGCTATGCCCTGTCTGTGATGACTTTGGTGGGCATCCTCTGGAGGGCTGAGACTGGAAGGCCCCAGCCTGCTTTCGGGGTCCTGCTGTATAGCAGTGGCACTCTCCTCAGCCTGTGGAGCTGGAGCTGCTGGGGTCACAGGAAGAAGGGATTCGAATGGGCCGGACACTCCCAGAGTCACCTGGGTGGATGGCCCTGGGGTGTGCAACTGCTGATCCTCCTCCCTATGGGTGCCCGAGGGCCCCTGGTTGACTCCTCGAGGAGAAGGGGAAGCTATAGTGAGATTGAGCTGCTCCACACCCCTCTCGCATACACACTGTTGGAGGTCAACTTGGCGTCAATGATCGAGTTTAGCCCACGCAGCAGTGCAAGACCGGTGTCCTGGGCCAAGGTCTACATGGCGGCTGCCATCCTACCAGTGTTGACCTTGGTGCATTGGCATGCCGGCGCTATCACCTCAGACTGAAGGCGGAGGGACTCCTCCATCATGCCTTGCAATCTGAGGAATGCAGTGGACATCCCTTCCTGATATTCCCGAGCTTGCCTTTGCAGCTCCAGCAGCTGAGGTATGACCGAGTCCAGAGGCTTGTTATCTGGCTCGGACTCAGCAGATTTCTGGTCTCCAGCAGTCCTCTCAGTGCCAGAAACCTAAGAAGGCCCTGCCAGCATCTGATGTGGATCAGACAGTGTGATATGCTCACCAGATTATGACCCTGAGTCTACTCCAGTACTAAGTCCTACCGAGGTGTGTGTCTCTACGCTGGTGGAGGGTGTGGGTGAGCGCTGTGATGGGTCTTCGATGATAGTGTCATCAGGTTTTTCTTCAGGGGTGCCTTCAGGGCTTGAGTTGAGAGCCTGGCTTGTGGACCCCCATGGCTGCTTCCCAGATATGTCTGTGAAAGCAAGGAGAGATAATTAGTGCATGGTAGGGGACTATGGAACAGGGGAAGTCACTCACAGCTTGGTTGTTGCATTGCTGGATCCTTACTTGGTAGAGCACAGCCGACCTCACTGTCAGCACAGGAACGGTCCAGATCATCGCCAGCCAGCTGTGTGGCTCTGTTTTCAAAGTCTGTGAGGACCTTGATGTCGTGCATTCCTTCACCAGTCTGCGACCTCTCCTTTTTGCTGTGTGCTAGCTTATCACGCATGAAGACAGGTTGAGAGAGTATAAGCAGGACACCTGCCAGGCCAGATGAGAAGGATGCCTGGCATATGTGGGTGGTGAGTGGTGCCATGTATGGGATGAGGTTACGATCCTCAGGGCAGTTGAAGGTGTCTGTGAGAGAATGGATGAGGATGTCCCTTGAACTGGCAGCGAGTGAGGCTCCTGTGGATGTGTGATGGATTTGTGAGTGTGTGAGTGGAGAGTGATGAGAAGAGTGATTTACCCTGGTGGAATGGAGGAGATCATTCATCCTCTTTCGGCACTGGGTAGCTGTCCACTTTTGAAGGGTGTTGGCGCTGACCACTGCTGCCACCGCCTCCCATGCTGGATTGGTGAACTTTTTTGCTGGTCCTCGCCCGGAGCAGGCTAAAGGACTTCACAGTGTCCAGTATGCGCCCGAGAAAGACGTTGCTAAATTCAGGGGTAGCATGTTTCCTCCCTTTGGCAGCCATGACTTTGCAGCAGCTTCCGACCCCTTGTAGAGAGCTAGCTCTATGCAGGGGCGCCCTTTAAATATGGCGCCCGGATTACTGCTGGCCTGAGGTGACGGCGGGGTGGGTGAATCAGAGACTGCCTTGCCAGCGATCCAATGTGTTTTCTAGGAATGCATTATTAACGAGGCAGGACAGGCTGGGAATTGGACGATACGGCACAAAAAGCACCATTGTGGCTGGCTGGCAAAATGTTCTTTTTCCCGCCTGCTACTGCACCTGGTACAAATCTGGGACTATCCTGCCCTTGGAGTCTAGGCTAGGATATCATGTGGCAGAGGGGTAATTCCGCGAACAGAAAGTCAGTCATGCTTACAAACTTAAAGGCTCCTGCTCTCTGAATCTGTCTATATTTCTTATGGAAGGCTCAAAAAAGTCAAAGAAAATCAATGAACTCAAAATGAATTCATATAGACGCTGTCACCTTCAGCAGCAAAATCCACTGCTACATACAGCCATGGTCCCGGTGACAGGCCTTTTCTTCTGCCCTTGTGCCGCCTCGTCATACCTGCTGTAATTGCTCCCAAACTTTTTTCCTGTCCGTACTTGAAAAATGCCGCAAGCAACAAAAAATTGTGTGCAAATGTCCCTTTAACAAGCTCAAAAGTGCTAAATGGTAATTTCAAAATGGTGGGCCATCTTCTGATTTTGGCACCCGCTTGCCTTCTGTGTTCTCTGAGACTGGCCTAATAACGTCATATTGGCGACCCGACAACATCACGCTGTATGTTATGTTTGTGTGGGGGCTGGGGGTGGGGTGTGGGGGGTGTGGGGGTGGGGGGGGGGGTGGGGTGGTGGGTGGGTGGGGGGAGCGGTGCAGGGTTGGGCGTGGCTCACCTGGCAGTAAAATCGAGCCCAATGTTTCAGGTTGATGTCCTTTTATCAAAACGGAAAGGTTATCAAGCTGAAACATTAACTCTGTTTCTCTCTCCGCAGATGCTGCCAGATCTGCTGAGTATTTCTTGAATTTTTTTTTCAGATTTCTAGCATGGGCAGTTTTTTTGCTTTTGAGCTCAGGTCTGTGAGAGGTTAGCAGGCAGGGGAGATTAAATGATGAAAAGGGATTGATGTTGCAAGGTTAATGGGGCTGGTAATGGGACAATTAAGAAAACAAAAGAAACAGGAACTTATATATATGGTGTTTAAGGAGAAATGGGATTGTCTTATCCTGCCATTCCTGAAGACATCGTAAGAGGAAAACTGGAGTAATAAAGGAGAAAATAGGAAACAAAGGAACTCAAGAGATACATTTCTGCAGAGGGTTTGGTGATATTGTGAATGAAATCCTTTAATTAATTTAAAATTTGTTCCAGGGATTAGGGCAACAGTGGAAAGGATACATTTATTGCTCACCCCTAAGAGTCCTGAGCTATGATTCAATCATGCACTGTAGGACTGGAGTCACATGTAGATGAGATTGGGCAGGATTGCAGGTTCCTTTCCCTTTAGTGAACATTAGAGTTCAGTAATAAGATTATTCTGCAGGAACTGCTGTTTACACCCTTCATTGTAGTAAAATACCTTGAAATACTTTCCTCACATTTTCTTAATTATTTAACTTTCAAAATAACAACAAAATCATTCTGGGACAGAAAAGTAGCCCAATATGGAGCTAACTGATACAGGGCCTGGTGTTATCTTTTGTGATATTGTGTACAGCAATATTGTACATTTTCTTTGCTTTCTTGCTTTATACCAATGCCACCGTTCTTGTTAACATTAGTGAACACAAGAAAAACCTCAACCTGAATCTGTAAGGAAAAAAAAAGTTGATTTGTTTCAATTAGAAAAATCAGTTAGGGCTTGGAGCACACTTGGGGCAATATCGCATCACTAGGAGAGAGAAGAAGAGAAAAAAAAAATTAAAATTGTCGTTCAAATCTAAGATGAACTCCACAGATGTCACATCCCCATCCCACCCTCAATTCTCATTAAATGGCCATTCTTCATATGTTAGCCCATTTTGATGTATACATATTTGTCCATACCTACAAATGTTACTGGATAAGAATTAAGTTTGCAGATTCCGGGTATTTTTTCTTTTCCCTTGCCAAAGATGCTGAGATGAATCTTTAAGGCTCAACTGCTTCTACAGTTAAGATTAACTAACCCAGAAAGGACAGGGACCACCTTAGTGTTTCACTGAAAAGCCTCTTTACCTATTAGGCTATAAGGAAGCTTGCACTGTGCCTGATATACACAAAATATGTATAAGGAACTCTTGGGATTATAAATTCTTCCTAGAGGATACAGGTGCATAGATGCTCGATTCATCCAGTGATGCCTCACCTCCTTGAAATCTAAAATGTTGTTCTCCGCTTCTTCCTCAATAACCCAAATGGAGAAATTTAGAGAAACAGGAAATTTCCATCATTCTGTTCAGGAAGTTGAACTTCATGAATATGACAGTGTTTCTGGGGAGAAGAACCGTCACAGCAAAATTTGATATGTTGCTTCAAACCGCATAAATTTGAAAAACAATATTCACATCATTGACAGTCAGTTACAATGTTACTCTTCTTAGACCCTCAGCACCCACTTTAAATGGAGACAGACAGCAACTCACCTACAACAAGCAGAAAAAGTGCCTGAAAAGGTCACAGGTCAAGATGACATCACTTGGCCTTATTTTGCATTCAATTTTAATTTTAACACTTCACTGGGGTGCAATGTTCTTCCTCGAGTCAATGGAGTCAAAGGAATTGGATCAGGGACCTGGTACAATAGACCTCCATACATTTTTCTAATGAATTGCAAGGCCATTAAAATTAACCCCTTATTTTATAGAAGACAAGCAATTCATAATGAGCTTATAAGATAAACATTTAGTTCAGCTGGCAATTGTATTAAGAAAAAATCAATTTTAATTTCAGTTGCATTAGTTGGGTAGAGGTTATCAAATTGACAGAGTTTTAAATCACTGTACTGAGGTGCTTGCTTAAAGGAAATGAAACAAGTATTAAAGAGTAAGGTATTCAACTGTGGGAAAGGAGTCGAGGGCCAGGGTGGGATCCTGAGATGATGACCATGCCACTATCATGGTAGTTGTGGTGGGGAGTGTTATAGAATGTGAAGCTGGCTGAAGTGGCCTCAGTGAGAATGAGCAGTAAGCCAGTCTGGCCCAAGATTTTGACTTATTGCCTCAAGATAGGCTGATGGGTAGGGTCCACTATGTAAGTGAGCAAATATTTTGCAGGATGATTTGAAGAAGCAGCATGGATTCAACTACTATTCCTGGACTTGAGCACATAACCTGGGTTAACACTGCAGTGCGGTACTAAAGAGGTGCTGTATTGTCAGGGGTGTTGTCTTTCAGATGAGACACTATACTGAGGTCCCACCTGCCTGTCCACCTGTTCCTGGTAAGCCAAAGTTCTCCAGGTCTGGATGGACTTCACCCTAAGGTCTTGAAAGAAGTGGCTAGTGAGATAGTTGATGCACTGGTTTTAATTTTCCAAAATTCCCTAGATTTGGGGAAGGTTCCATTAGATCGGAAAATAACAAATATAACTCTGTAATTCAAAAAGGGAGGGAGACAGAAAGCAGGAAAATACAGGCCAGTTAGCCTAACATCTGTCATAAGGAAAATGTTAGAAGCTATTATTAAAGATGTTATAGCAGGACACTTAAAAAAATTCAAGGCAATCAGCCAGAGTCAACATGGTTTTGTAAAAGGGAAATCATGGTTAACCAATTTATTGGAGTTCTTTGAAAGAGTCACATGTGCTGTGGGTAAAGCGGTGGATGTACTGTACTTAAATTTCCAGAAGGTATTTGATAAAGTGCCACATCAAAGGTTATTGCAGGAAATAAAAACTCATGATATATGGGGTAACATATTGGTATGGATAGAAGATTGGCTAGCTAACAGGAAGCAGAGAGCTGGCATAAATGGTTTTTTATGCTTGGCAGGATGTGACAAGTGATGTGCCACAGGAATCAGTGCTGGGGCCTCAACTTTTTACAACTATATAAATGACTTGGATGAAGGGACCGAAGGAATCTTTGCTAAATTTGCTGACAACACAAAGATAGGTAGGAAAGTAAATTGTGAAGAGGACATAAGGAGACTACAAAGTGACATAGATAGGTTAAGTGAATGGTTAAAGGTCTGGCAAAGGGAGTATAATGTGGGCAAATGTGAAAATGTTAATTTTAGCAGGAAGAATAAAAAAGCTTATTATCTAAATGGTCAGAGATTGCAGAGCTCTGAGATTCAGAGGGATCTGGGTGTCCTAGTGCATGAATCACAAAAGGTTAATAAGAAGGTAATTAGGAAAGCTAGTAGAATCTTATAATTTATTGTGAGGGGAATTGATTACAAAAGTAGGGAGGTTATGCTTCAGTTGTACAGAGCATTGGTGAGACCTCCCTACTTTTGTAATCAATTCCCCTCACAATAAATTATAAGATTCTACTAGCTTTCCTAATTACCTGCTTATTAACCTTTTGTGATTCATGCACTAGGACACCCAGATCCCTCTGAATCTCAGAGCTCTGCAATCTCTGACCATTTAGATAATAAGCTTTTTTATTCTTCCTGCTAAAATTAACATTTTCACATTTGCCCACATTATTGTCCACAGTATTGTGTACAGTACTGATCTCATTTAAAGAAAGATGTAAACGCGTTAGAAGCAGTTCAGAGAAGGTTTACTAGACTAATACCAGGAATGGGCGGGTTCTCATATGAGGAAAGGCTGGACAGGTTACGCTTGTATCCACTGGAATTTAGAAGAGTAAGAGGTGACTTAATTGAAACCTTTAAGATCCTGAGGGGCCTTGACAGGGTGGATATGGAGAGGATGTTTCCTCTTGTGGGAAAATCTAGAACGAGGGATCACTGTTTAAAAATAAGGGTCGCTCATTTAAGACACAGATGAGGAGAATTTTTTTCTCTCAGAGGGTAGTGAGTCTTTGGAACTCTCTTCCTTAAAAGGCAGTGGAACCAGAATCTTTGAATATTTTTAAGGTAGAGCTAGATAGATTCTTGATTAACAAGGTGGTGAAAAATTATCAGGGGTAGGCGGGAATGTGGGGTTGAGGTTACATTCAGATCAACCATGATCTTATTGAATGGCAGAGCAGGCTTGAGGGGCCGAGTGGCTTACTCCTGCTCCCAATTTTAAAAAAGGCGCTGGAAATTCTCTAGTTGACCTGGCCAACAATTCACTCCCAACCATTGTAACAAAACCAGATCACAGCTGTAAATGGGACCTGATTGTACAGAACGAACATTGCTGTCTATTTATCTGAAATAATGCCTATAAAAGCAGTTACTTAGCTGTGAAGCACTTTGTGATATCTTAAGGATGTGAAAAGTGCTAAATTGAATAAATGCTAATTACTTTTTCTTCTGTTCTCTTCTCTTTCGCTCATTTTTTAATGTAAAAACACCATGGAAAGTAACTAAAATTGAATGGTGAAGAGTCAAACGGACTCGAATGCTATCAGACCTGCTGAGTTTTTCCAGGTATTTTTGTTTTTGTTTCGGATTTCCAGCATCCGCAGTTTTTTGCTTTTATAAAATTGAATGGAGCCTTGTTGCAGTTTTCAACAACAATGGACGGTTCCTTCAATTGCCTGTCATTTGCCAAATATCATCTGGACTTCCTATTGTGGGTGTTAGCTGATGCTCAGATTGTATCACTCTCGTCTCTGAGGTAGATGGTGTGGGTTTAAGTCCCTCTTCAGAACTTGAGCATAAAAATCAAGGTTGATCCTCCAGTGCAGTACTGAGGGTGTGCTGTGCTGTTGGAGATGCTGTCTTTTGAATGAGATGTTAAATTGAGGCCCTGTCAGGCCTCCTAGGTGGACATACTTTTGGGTGGACACACAGTAAAAAGATCCCAGGCATTATTTTGAAGAAGAGCAGGGGATTTAGCCCTGGTGTCCTGGGCAATTTTTATCCCTCAATCCCCATCACTAAAAATAGATTATCTGGTTATTATCACATTGCTGTCTGTGGGTGCACTGTTTAAATGTAAATCTTTTTTAAAGGCATATTTAGAAGATACTGGGGGTCAATTAACTTGGCTTCTAGGTGGCTAATGTGTAGTTTGGAATAACACCAACAGCACAGGTTTGATCAATTCCTGTTCTGGCTCAAGTAGTTATGGGACCTACCACAATGGCAGACCACCACTGACAAAAACACTGGCAAGAAAGCAGCTCAGGATAAAGCATCAGCAGACAATTAGCCAATTGCCTGCCTTTGGGCAGAACACATACATGACACAAAATGATTTGGCAGTTAAACCAGAATTTGGAGATTTTCAATTTTGTAATTTTTTCATACCGCTACTATTACTTATATTTATCCTATATTTTAACCTGTGTAGTCGTAGCTGATTGTTTATTTGACTGTTCTTGTTATTGCCAGTCCATCAGTTCAGGAGGAACTTCCCTCTCTCCTGTCTGTCCCTTCTCTCATTCATAAAAGACAGGCAGAAATTGCAGAGTGACTTGATCAAACATGGCCGCGCTCTATTATGCACTCTCCCTATTCGCGCGCGCTGCTGCGTGACGTTCTTCCGACCCAGCAATTTCATTCACTTTTAGTTCCGGAGGATTTGGCGCCAGATTTCGTTGTGAATCAACAGCGGGCCGAAAGGGAAGAGAATGGGTCCGGAGAGCGAGGCTGGAAGCCAGCCTGAACAGCAGGGTAATGGAGAGAGAGAGAAAGAGGAGCAGATGGAGTAAAGGGGATAGAGGGCTGGGGATTGAGGGGTGGTAGTGGGGAGACGGGGCTGGGAATGGGGGGAGGAGGAGTGCTGTCTGGATGCAGTGTCCTTGGTGCAGGATCTAGGCACCAGGCAGTACAGGTACAGCTGATGTACAGGAGGCATATGCTTGCCTGTTACTGATACATGTGATTTATAGGAGCTGATTACTGCACTCTGTAGATATAGGCTTGTATTCTGCCTTTTGATTTGTAGCTGCTCAGGAGAGTGTTACAGATACAGCTGATGTACAGGAGCCAGGTCCCTGCTGCAGTTGGTTTGTTCAGTTTCTATGTGTTCCATACCCAGATGGTGTACGAGGGCCGGGACCTCTATGTACAGCCAGCGAAGTGGAAATATCTGCTTTTTATCCTTTTTATTTTTGATTCTCGCTCTGGAATGGCGACTTTAAACTCGATTCAACTTTACGAAGTGAAGTGCATTAACACAGGAAGTTTGAGTTATCACATGATTTCACTGCTTCCCCTGTAACCTTGCAACACGATGACACCTGTGTTTGGTGATGGTAAATCATTGGGTGAAGCTCCTGGTATTACAGCTGAGCTGCTGAAGTCACTGTTTTATGTTAAAACAATGTGATTGTCCACTTTCTAAAGTAAATCCCTCCAGTGTATGAAAGGGTAACAGTTCTGTATACTTGATGAATTTAGAGCACAAGTATTCTTATTGTATGTTTTAATGACTATTCTTCAGTAAACTTGCATCCAGTAGTTCTCCTATAGTCCTGTAGTGAAAGCATGGTGGCTAAATTCAGGATAACCACAGAGTCTTAGACAAGTTGTCAGCCTTGGTGGAGTAAGCTTCCGTCATTCTGATTGGTTTAATGATTAGATGTAATCTGATTCATGCTTAAAGATACTCCACACTTGGAATCTTTGCAGGACTTTGAATTCCTCAGTAATCTATTGTAAATGCTCCTCCACCAGTAACCAACTGTCCTTCTCTAAGAATGATGGTGTATGCACCCAAGCAGTTCATTTATTTTGCTATGCTGCAACATCAGGAGTGACTGAAGGGTCTGATTCTTCAGCATCAGTCCTTTTGCAGTAAACATTGCATGTTCTTGTCATTTAAAATCTTATTTGCACGTATTTCATATCAACTTTTGCCAATATAATTTTTTGAATACGCTGAAAAGTGAGACATATTGCTGAAGCTTTTTGTGTTCCATTCATCAGGACAAACACAAGAATGCCAAATTTCAAACAATCACAATTATACTACTGGAGAAAAGGGTGCTGATTGCTTGGCAGGTTGACTCTGATTGGCTGAGGTGTGTGGCAGGCAGAATGTCTATTTGGACTGATTAGCAGCATCCTGTTAGTGGAAAATACCACTTGCATAGCCACTGCTGAGGGATTGACTTCCAACAACCATGGCCGGCTCAGTTCATAGCACCCTCGCCTTTGAATCAGAGGGTTGTGGGTTCATGTCCCACTCCCGGAAAACCAAGAACTGTGATTGTACTCGAAAGAAGTTGCAATCTGTGACTGTTGGTAACTCGAAAGAGTTTCCTTTGTGCTAGGTATGACTTCAACCAATAGGGAGTTGACCCCTGATTCATATTGACTTCAATTTTCCTCTGGCTTCTTGATGCCACATTTGGTCAAATGCCTCGATGTCATGGGCAGTCACTCTCGCCTCACCTCTGGAATTCAGTTCCTTTGTCCCTGTTTGGACCAAGGCTGTAATGAGGGCTGGAGCCAAGTAGAACCCAAACAGAGCAGATTATCTCTGAGTAAGTGCTGCTTGATAGCACCGTCGGCAACACCTTCCATAACTTTGCTGATGATTGAGAGTAGATTGATGTTAATTGGCCAGGTTGGATTTATCCTGCTTTCTATGGACTGACGTACCTGGACAATTTTCCACGTTGTCGCATGGATGTTGTAACTGTACTTGAACATGTTGGCTAAGGGCGCAGTTAGTTCTGGAGCACAAATCTTCAGTGCTACAGTCGGGATGTAGTCTGAGCCCGTAGCCTGTTACCGGTGTGGTCAGCTGTTTCTGGTGATTAGATGCAGTGAATCACATTGGCTGGAGACTGGCTTCTGAAATGTTAGGGACCTTAGGAGGAGGCTGAGCTGGATCATTTGATACTTCTGGCTGAAGCTGGTTGCAAATGCTTCAGCCTTGTCTTTTCCACTTGCATGAAGAACCCTGACATCATTGAGGATGGGGATGTTTGCGGAGCCTCTTCCTCACATTAGTTAATTGCCAACCATCTTTCAAACCTGGACGTGGCAGGACTGTAGAACTTTGAACTGATCTGTTGCATGTGGGATCACTTAATTCTGTCTATTGCATGCTGCTACCGCTGTCCAGCATGCATGTAGCCCTGTGTTGTAGCTTCACCAGGTTGGCACCCTTAAATTTGGGTATGCATGGTGCTGCTCCTGGCATATTCTCCAACACTCCCCATTGAACCTGAGTTGGTCTCCTGGCTTGATGGTATTGGTAGTGGTATAGGATATGCCAAGTTATTAGGCCACATATTGTGGTTGAATCTAATTCTACAGCTGCTGATGGCCCATAGCTCCCCAAGGATGCTCAGTTTTGAACAGAGATCTGTTCTGAATTTATTCCAATTAACATGATGCTAGTGCCAGAAAGCATGATGAAGGGATGAAGATGTGTGAAAATAGAACTTCATCTCCACAATGACTGCATGATTGTCACTCCAAACAATAATAATAACACAGATGCATTGGTGACAGGTAAGTTGGTGTGGACGAGGTCAAGTAGGTTTTTCCCTCTTGTTGGTTTTCACAACTCGGCCAGCCCATTCAGTGGTGCCACTGAGGCATCCTTGGTGGTGGTCATTGAATCCCCCCACCCAGAGTACGTTTTTGAAAATTCTTTTATGGGATGTAGGCATTGCTGACCAGGCCAGCAATTATTGCCCATCGCTAATTGCCCTTGAGAAGGTGGTGATGAGTTGCCTTCTTGAACTGCTGCAGTCCATGTGGGTGTAGGTGCTGTTAGGGAGGGAGTTCCAGGATTTTGACAGTGAAGAAATGGCAATATAGTTCCAAGTCAGGATGGTGAATGGCTTGGAGGGGAACTTGCAGGGGAACATTCATCTGCTGCCCTTGTCCTTCTAGGTGGTAGAGTTCATGGGTTTGGAGGGCGCTGTCGAAGAAGCCTTGGTGAGTTGCTGCAGTGCATCTTGTAGATGGTAGACACTGCTGCTACTGTGCGAGGGGGAGTGGATGCCCAAGCTGGCGGATGGGGTGCCAATCAAGCAGACTGATTTGTCCTGGATGGTGTTGAGCTTCTTGAGTGAGGTCAGAGCTGCACTCCTCCAGGCGAGTGGAGAATATTCCGTCACACTCCTAACTTGTGCCATGTAAATAGTGAACAGACTTTGGGGAGTCAGGACGTGAGTTACACTCTGCAGAATCCCCAGCCTCTGACCTGTGTAGCCACAGTATTTATATGGCTGATCCAGTTCAGTTTCTGGTCAATGGTAACCCCCAGGATGATGATAGTGGGGAATTCAGCAATGGTAATGCTATTTAATATCAAGGGGAGATAGTTAGCGCTGCCTGATAGCACTGCTGATGACCCCCTTCCATCACTTTATTGATGATGGAGAGCAGACTGATGGGCAGTAATTGGCCAGGTTCGATTTGTCCTGCTTTTTGTGACATGACATACCTGGACAATTTTCACATTGCCAGGTAGATGACAGTGGTTTGGCTGTACTGGAACAACCTGGCCAGGTGTGTGGCAAGCTCTGGAGCACACGCCTTCAGTACTATTGCTGGAATGTTGTCAGGGCCCATAACCTTTGCAGTATCCTGTGCCTTCAGCTATTTCTTGATGTCACGTGGAGTGAATCGAATTGGCTGAAGACTGGCATCTGTGATGCTGGGGACTTCTGGAGGAGGCCGAGATGGATCATCCACTCGGCACTTCTGGCTGAAGATTGTTGCTCAACCTTGTCTTTTCCACTGTACTGGGCTCCCCCATCATTGAGATTGGGGATATTTGTGGAGCCGCCTCCTCCTCTTATTTGTTTAATTGTCCACCCCCATTCACGACTGGATGTGGCAGGACTGCAGAGCTTAGATCTGATCCGCTAGTTGTGGGATCGCTTAGCTCTGTCTATCACTTGCTGCTTTTGCTGTTTGGCATGCAAGTAGTCCTGTGTTATAGATTCACCAGGTTGATACCTTGTTTTTAGGTATGTCTGGTGCTGCTCCTGGCATGCCCTCCTGCACTCTTCTTTGAAACAGGTTCGATCCCCTGGCTTGATGGTAATGATAGAGGGAGGATATGCTGGGCCATGAGGTTACAAATTGTGTTTGAGTACAATTCTGCTGCTGCTTGTGGCCCACAGCGCCTCATGGATGCCCAATTTTGAGTTGCTAGTTGTGTTTGAAACCTATCCCATTTAGCTCTGTGGTAGTGGAACACAACACGATGGAGATTATCTTCAATGTGAAGATGGGACTCCGTGTTGGTCACTCCTACCAATGCTATCATGGACAGGTGTATCTGTGATAGATAGATTGGTGAGGATAAAGTCAAGTATGTTTTTCCCTTTTGTGGTTCGCTCACCACCTGCTGCAGACCCAGTCTAGCAGCTGTGTCATTTAGGAATTGGCCAGCTTGGTTAGTGGTGGTGCTACTGAGGCACACTTGGTGATGGACATTGAAGTCCTCCACCCAGGGTACACTCTGTGCCCTTGCCATCCTCAATGCTTCCTCCAAGTGGTGTTCCACGTGGAGGAGTACTAATTCATCAGTTGAGGGCGAGGTGGTATGTGGCAGTCAGCAGGAGGTTTCCTTACCCATGTTTGACTTGCTGCCATGAGACTTCACGGAGTCAGAGTCAATGTTGAGAACTCCCAGGGCAACTCCATCCCAACTGTATACAACTGTACCACCACCTCTGGTGGATCTGTCCTGTCAGTGGGACAGGACATTCTCAGGGATGGTGATGGTGGTATCTGGGACATGGTGTGTAATGTATGATTGGGTTCCTTGATTAATCTGCGGGACAGCTCTACCAATTCTGGCACAAGTCTTCAGATGTTAATGAGGAGGACTTTGCAGGGTTGACCAGACTGCGGTGTGCCTTTGTCGTTTCCTGTGCCTAGGTCAATGCTTGTGGGTCTGTCCTGTTTTGATTTTTGTTTCTTCTAGCGCTTTGATACAACTGAGAGACTTGCTAGACGATTTTAGGTTAAGAGTCAACCACACTGGGTCTGAGGTCAAGTGTAGATTAGACCAGGTAAGGATGGCAGATTTCTTCTCCGAAGGATATTAATGAGCCTGATGGGATTTTACAATAATCTACTAGTTTGATATTTACCATATGTGAGACCAGCTTTTGTTTCCAGATTTTTATTTAGTTAAGCATTTAAATTCCTCATGCCTGCAACCTAATGATTGAAAAGTGATCTCGTTTGAGAGCTAAGTTTTCTATAAGTGATATATATGAAGTGAAGCTCACAGAATCAAAGAATAGTACAGCATAGAGGGGGCTGTTCAGCTCATCGAGCCTCTGTCAGCTCTTTCAAAGAGCAATCCAGTTCATTCCACTCCTCACATCAGTGTGGAATAATGTATGATCTAATTTCAAATTTAATTTCTCAGATGGTGCTGACTCTTGTGGCTTGGCAGCAACACGCTCAAAACGTAATCGCAAAGATAAAGGAGGACGGGTAGCAGCACTAGAGCGCCTGAGGAAGGCCAAGGCTGGCGAGAAAATAAAATATGAGGTAAACTGGTTAATTTGAACTTCTGAAAAGTCAATTTGATTAGGGAGAGGTATGTTAACTCAAAAGGTCTGACCGTTAAATTTCCACAGTAATATTCTGTTTAGTACATGCATTGATAAGGAAACCAAATTCATGTAACTAATATTAGTTTATTGGATACCTACGGGCCAAACAGTATGTGTAGTGATTGTAGAAGATTCTCTAGCCAAGGGGGTAGGCAGTGATTTTTGAAGATGTGATCTAAAGTTCTGAATGTTACCTTGCTTCGCATTGACTGCCAGGGTTCAGGACATCACAAAGCACATACCAAAGCCTCTCAATTGGAAGAGAGATTTGTCAGTGGCTATGCTTCATAAATGATGTTCTGCAAATACAGTTCAAAGAGCTATATCTTAGATTAAGAAGTAAAACCACCAGGCTAGTAATCTCTGAAATTACTCCATGCCACAGACTGGGCTAGACAGGGAGAGAAAGATTAGGATTCCTGGGACATTGGGACTACTTATGGTACCAGGGAAGGTTGTGCAGGTAGGATAGCATTCAAGTTTGGTAAAGTCCACTACTTTTCCTGTGTGGTAAAACATGGTGTTGATCAGTAAGGGGTGCATGAGGTAACAGGCGACTATGCTGGAGTGAGAAGGAGACTGAGTGAGGAGCGAATTAGGTTCACGTGATAAGTTCTGGTAAATCCTTTTCAGGTTTTAACTATAGATTAAGAATCAAGATCTGACATAGTATTAAACTTCAAGTAAGCTAGGTTAGTTTGTTAAGTAGAGAACTGCCTGGAGTGGCATTTATCTGTCAATCACCTGAAAGCAGTTGGTTCAAGTGGTGTTAATTACTGTAGCAGGAAGTTAAACTAGCTAGTGACTCATCAGAGGGCCTATAAAAGAGACAGGCTTTTCAAACTGCACGATCAGTAAGAGGCGCATGAGGAGACGGGCGACTACACCAGAGTGAGATGGAGACTGAGGCAGTAGCGAATTAGGCCCTCTTCGGTGCATGGGGGAAAGAGGTGTGGTATACAATGGAATTATTCTAAGTTAATTGAGTAATTAAATTAAGTAAATAACATAAGTAATAATGGTAAGACAGATGTTATGTTGCAGCTATGGAATGTGGGAGCTTTTGGATGCCAAGGCGATCCAGGACAAACACATCTGCAGAAAGTGTAAGCAGCTAGAGGAATTCAGAATTATTGATCGGGAAGCTGAATTGCAGACACTGCGCAACATAAGAGAGGGCAGAAATACCTGGACACTTTGTTCCAGATGATGGTCACGCCTCTTAGAATGGGGTCATCTGTTTTGGTCAGCGGTGAGGGACAGGAGGACATGACCGTGAGTGAGTGGGACCAAACAGACAGTAGTGGAGGAGCCTCAGACTTTGTAATTGTCAAAGAGATTTGAGATGCTCACAACCTGTGTGGACGAAAGTGAGGTCTGCGAGGTGGATGAGCAGGCTGGCCATGGCACCATGGCACAGGAAACCGTTCAAGTTGGGGGGAGCAAACAGGAATATAGTGGTAGTAGGGGACAGCATAGTGAGGAGGATTGACACTGTTCTCTGAAGCAAAGAGCAAGAGTCCGGAAGGTTGTGTTGCCTGCCCAGTGCTAGGGTTCAGGACATCTGCGCAGGGCTGGAGAGGAACTTGTAGTGGGTGGGGGAGGACCCAGTTGTCGTGGTCCATGTCAGCACCAATGACATAGGCAGGGGAAGGAAGCAAGCTCTGCATAATCAGTTTGAGAAGCTAGGTACCAAATTAAGCAGAACCACAAAGGTAATAATTTCTGGATTATTACCTGAGCCAAATACAAATTGGCATTGGACAAATAAGATTAGAGAGATAATGCGTGACTCAAAAACTGGTGTGGGAGAAGTGGGTTCCAGTTTGTGGGGCACTGGCAGCAGTACTGGGGAAAGTGGGGGCTGTACCATTGAGACAGTTTACATCTGAACTGTGCTGGGGCGAGTGTTCTTGCGAATTGCCTAACTAGGGAAGTAGAGGGCTTTAAACTAAACAAGGTGGGATAAGGGATCAAGCTTGGGAAGATGTGGCAAATCAAGGGGTAGATTCAAGGCAGGAAGCTATAATGGTAAAATGGGAAATGAGGGTCATAGAATAGCAGAAAGGAACAGAGAGATTAAACTTAAAAATACTCCAATAGTCAAGACTAGAGGTTACAAAGATAATAAAAGGACAAAACTAAAGGCTCTGTATCGGAATGCACTTAGCATTCATAACAAAGCAAATGAATTGGTAGCACACACTGAAGTAAATAAATATGACCTGGTAGCCATTATGGGGACGTAGCTGCCGGATGACAAGGATTGGGTCCTGAATATTGAGGAGGGAGTATATGACATTCAAGAAGAATAGGAAGCTAGGTAAAGGTGGAGGGGTAGCACTGTTGATCAAAGTTGGCATTGGTGCAATAGTTAGAGATGACCTTGGTTCAGGAGACCAGGATATAGAATCGGTTTGAGTGGAGGTGAGGAATAGTAGTGGAAAGAAATCATTAGTGGTAGTGGACTACAGGCCCCCTAACAGTAACCACTATGTTGGACAAAGTATACAAGAAGAAATACTGGGTGCTTGTGAGAAAGGGACAACAATAGCCATGGGCGATTTTAATCTACATATAAACTGAAAAAATCATTTTGGCAGTAGTGGCCCAGATGAGGAGTTCATAGAATACTTTTGAGATAGTTTCTTAGAGCAGCACGTTCTGCAACAAACCAGAGAACAGGTTATATTATATTTGGCATTGTGTAATGTGACAGGATTAATTAATGACTGCAGAGTGAAGGCACCCCTAGGTATTAGCGACCACAATACGATTGAATTTTACATATAGCTTGAAGAGTGGGTTTAAGACTAGCATTTTAAACTTAAATAAGGGGCAGCTATGTGGGCATGAAAGCTGAGCTAGCTGAAGTGAACTTGGATACTAGGTTAGAGGATAGATCAAGAGAAAAGCAGTGGCAGACATTTAAGGGGATATTTCAGAATACTCAGAATAAGTATATTCCTACTATAAAGAAAAATTCCAAAGGGAGGACCCAGCATCTATGGTTAACTAAAGAAGTTAAGGAAAACATCCAAATTAAGGAAAAAGCATATAACTGTGCAAAGATGAATGGCAGGTCAGATGATTGGTCAGAATAAAAAGAATGACAGACAATGACTAAAAGATTAATTAGGAGTAAGAAATTACGAGTATGAGAGGAAGCTAGCTAGAAATGGAAAAACGGATAGCAAGAGTTTCTACAGGTACTTAAAAAGGAAAGAGTAAGTCAAGTGAGTGTTAGTTCTCTAGTTAATAGTAGATAAGGAAATGGCGAATGGAATGAACAAATATTTTGCTTCATCTTTCACTGTGGAGGATATAAAAAACGTTCCAGTAATAGCTGTAAATCAGGAGGTGGAAGGGTGAGGGGAACTTGGTGAAATTACAATCATTAGGGAAGTGCTACTGAGAAACTGATGGAACTACAGGCTGCAAGTCCTCGGGTTCTGATGGACTTCACCCTCGGGTCTTAAAAGAGGTGGTTAATGAGGTAGTAGATGCGTTGATGTTTTCCAAAAGTTGCTAGATTCTGGTAAGGTTCCATCAGGCTGGAAAGTAGCAAATATAACCCCTCAATTCAACAAGCGAGGGAGGCAGAAAACAGGAGACTATAGACCAGTTAGCTTGACGTCTGCCACGAGGAAGTTGTTAGAATTGATCATCAAGAAGGTTATAGTTGGGCACTTAGAGAAGCACAAAGTAATCGCGAAGAGTCAGGGAAGGGAAATCGCATTTAACCAATTTATTGGAGCTCTATGAAGGAGTAACATGCGCTGTGGATAGGGAAGGCTGTAGATGTCCTGTACTTGGATTTCCAAAAGGCATTTGATAAGGTGCCATGTCAGGAGTTTTTGCCGTTATGACCATAGCCGATGTTAATTGCTGCACTAACCAAATCCCAAAGGGAAACTTGGTTTACCCTTTTTGTTTTGTATTCTGAAAACAAGAAGATGTACTGATCTCAGCAATAAGAAGTCCAGTCACACTTTTGGGATTTTAAAAATTAGAAGTAAATTTTTATTAACAAGAATAAAAGAAAACTTAAGCACTCAAGATTACAGTTAAACAGTTAAGCTTACTCTTACAATACATTCCTCCCAAAAAGACACACTACTTGGTCAGACCCACAAGTAAACACCTTCCAGTCAACACTCCTTTATAGATGTTTAACTATAAAAATCCAGTAATATTATCTAAGGCAAACTGCTGTAGCTTTAATAAAGGCATACCACATGACTTGTAACTCTCTTCCACTCTGCTGTGGAAATCCAAACTTCAGAATAAAACTGCTTTTTGCAGCCCAAGACTTTTCTGGCTTGGCTCGATGGCTGATTCAAACCTGCATCTTCTCCTAGCCCAGAGCTACCAGCTCCAACAGCCCCCAGCTCAGCTCCAGCTATAGCTCCAGCTGCTACATCTAACAGCTCGGCTCACAGCTACAGTAACTGTAAAATATATATTTTCCCCTTTCATCTCAGGTTCCATTGTTCTCACACCTCTTTGAAACTCATCCTTCCAAATATAAAAACTTTCATGTCGCTATTTAGTCTTTGCTTTCGGGTCAATAAAATATAATACCCCCACTTCTGTTTACTTATGGAACTCCTGCAAGATGCAAACATGTTTCTTTGTACTTCTGACTTCCTGTTGATATTCAAACAAACTCTCAACTTATCTAAAAATGCAAATGTTAGATCTAACCTATTCACTTGTGCCTCAAGCCAAACACCTCTATCCTTTTCATGTTTTAAACCCCCAGACAATCTGTTTTCTATTAATCTCTGCCCAGCTTAATTCAATCATATACACATGTGCACACAGACAGACACACAGTCTTCATCACAGAATAACACAATATTCCCCAAAACATATTTTAAAAAGTAACATCCATTCTCACATTATGGAAAATAATTATGGGGGTAATTATTAGCATTGATAGAAGATTGGCTGGCTGGCTGACAGAAAATAGAGAGTATGCATAAATGGGTCTTTTTCTGATTGGCAGCATGTGACAAGTGGAGTCCCACAGCAGTCTGCTGGAGTCTCAACTTTTTGCAATTTATATCAATGATTTAGATGAGGGGAGCAAAGGCATGATAGCTAAATTTGCAGATGTCACAAAGATAGGTAGGAAAGTATGTTGTGAAGAGGACATAAGTTGCAGACAGATATAGATAGGTTGAGTGAGTGGGCAAAAATAAAGCAGATGGAGTATAGTGTGAGAAAATGTGAATTTGTTCACTTTAGCAGGCAGAATAAAATGGAGAATGAATGCAGAATTCTGAGCTGCAGAAGGATCTAGGTGTTCTAGTGCATGAGTCACAAAAAGTTAGTATGCAGGTATATCAAGTAATTAAGGAGGCTAATGGAATGCTATCTTTTATTACGAGAAGAATTGAACATAAAAGTAAGGATTTTATCCTTTTCAGTTATACAGGGCATTGGTGGGACCACACTTTGATTATTATGTGCAGTTTTGGACTCCTTATTTAAGGAAGAATGTAAATGCATTGAAGGCGGTTCAAAGGAGGTTTACTAGATTGATACCTGGAATGAGCGGGTTGAATTTTGAGGAATGCTAAGACAGACTGGGCTTGTATCCACTGGAGTTTAGAATAGTGAGGGGTGATTTGATTGAAGTATATAAGATCCTGAACGATACTGACAAGGTGGACGTGGAAAAGATGTTTCCTCTTGTGGGTGAGTCCAGAACTAGGGGGCACTATTTTAAAATTAGGGGTTGCCCTTTTAGGACAGAGATGAGGAGAAATTTTTTCTCTTGAGGGTTCTGAGACTATGGAACTCTCTGCCTCAGATGGTGATGGAGGTGGGGGTCATTGAATATTTTTTAAGGCGGAGGTAGGTAGATTCTTGTTAGGCAAGGGAATCTAAGGTTATCGGGGGTAGATGGGGATGTGGAATTTGAAACACAAACAGATTAGCCATGTTCTTAATGAATGGCGGAGCAGGCTCGAGGGGCCGAATGGCCTCCTCCTATTTCATATGTTTGTATGAATCTACTATCTTTCAGGTTGAAAAGATTTCAAATGTTTATGAGGAACTTGATGAAAATCAGTACTCCAAACTTGTGTGTGAACGCCAGGATGATGACTGGATAGTTGATGATGGTAGGTTTTAAAATTCATTAAATCCCCTGTTTATAATGGAGCTATATGTCCTGCTAAGATAAATTCCATAAGACTTGATGGGAGTCATCCCTGTATGTACATGTGCTTCTAAATATGATATTCCTATTATTATTGTTGAAAACTTGTTAATATTGTATTTGTGTTTGCCAGATGGGATTGGTTATGTGGAAGATGGTCGAGAAATTTTTGATGATGATTTGGAGGAAGATGTATTTGATGCAAAAAACAAAGGTAAGCATTTGGCAATAAAAACCGAGGATGCTGGAAACACTCAGCACGTCAGGCAGCATCGATGGATTGAGAAACATGGTTAAAGCTTCAGGTCAATGATCTTATTTGATCAGAACTCGACGAAGCTGGAAGCTTAAAAATCTTACTAGCAAGTACAAAAGCAGGGTACTTGCATGAAATTGACAGGGACGCAGATGCTGCCTGACCTGACTATTTCTGATATTTTCTGTTGTTATTTAGATGTCACCTTTCTTTAAAATGCTGCTCTGTGTGCTTTTATAGGCAAAGGAAGGTCCAGTGCAAATAAAGAGAAGAAAAACGTGAGGAATATGATGGTTTCAAAGCCCAACAACATCAAATCTATGTTTTTGGCCAGCACGACCAAGAAGAAAGCTGAGGTGTGGCACAATTTCTTCATAGTGAATGACATGCACGCTTCCTGCTTTTCCCATAACTTGTGGATTTTTTTTTCTCATTCTCTTGTCCTTTTGGAAAACTCAGTTCATGGCACGCTGCTAACAGCAAAATGCAATTTTATAAAATCTGATATTGGTATGCACCATCTTAGACTTTGAAAGTAGTGTTTTGTGTACTAATATTGCTTGTGTGCAATGGGATATTATGTATGGAAATGCACATTAAATTGTTGATTTTCTGACTGCATTTTAGACCACATATCTTATCCTTGCCTTTGTTCTTTGCCATCTTGACTTTTCATTATTTTCCACTTGCACTGCATGTTCTGGAATCACGAGAGCTTCAGTGAAACAGAAATAGGGAAAGTGTTGGAGATTGTCAAAGGCCTGACTTCTTAGTTGAGTCCTGAATGTCCTTTTTTAAAATAACCTGAAGGACTTAATCGGTGTCCCCCTGTAATATGCTTAGGGAGGGATTTAACTTGTTCTCAAGTGTGGTAAAGATCTTCAAGTTTTGTGAGCAATCCCCTCATGTTAAATTTTGTTTCAAAGTTGACCAGGATCCATTGCCTTCCTCACTGTAGGTGAGGACTGCGTAAGTCATAGGGCTGTTGCTTAATTTAAAGCAACAAAACCAATGCTTGTTTGGTTGGTTAGTTTTTGGTATTAGAGCAGTGAGGTGACAGAGCCCAATCTGACTTTTAGCCTCAAAGAATGGAGCTCGTTTCCCAATCAAAGTGTTGCCAACTACAAATCTGTTTGAATCCTTCCCAAAGGCCCTTTTGGCATCCCTTGATGCCTACAACCTGCATCAGCCTAACTCGCATTGGGTATTTTAAAATTGAACACCTGCTTAATTATAATATCCCTATTGTACCTTCAAAATCTATTTTGGATTTTGCAACAATTCTGATTCTTGACTGTCAGCTTTGCCAAAATAGAACATCAGTTGCCTATATAGCTGTAGGGAACTGGACTCGTTTGAATCTCACCGTCTACCTATATTCCAAGTTTAAAACACAACCTTACTGCACTCAGGAAGCCATTCAGCCCATCACGCATGTGGAGGCTCTCTGAAAATGATCCGCTTAGTCCCTTTCCCAAAGCTCTTTTAATTTTTTTCTTTTTTTCAAATACTTATCCACTTCCTTTTTTTAAAAAGCAATTGTGAATTTTGCTTTCGCCACAGTTTCTTTTGTTGTATCCATGCTACCCTAAATTAAAATAATTCTCCTAATCTCTTTGTTCTCTGGGTGCAATCTTTTATTTACTATATTAGAACCTTCCTTGCACAACGTTGACCACTTTTCTTGGATTTCCTCCTCCTCTGCTTTGCTCTGCTCTGATGGTTCTCTTGTGTCTCCTCATGGGATTCTTTTTCCTGGTATGCTAGTGAATCTTTTCTGTCCCCTCTATGGCTTCTACATCTTTCCTAAATAAGGCACCCAAATCTGGACACCTCATTGGTCCAACTAATGATTTATTTAAGATAGCATTACTATCTTCTTTGCTTTGGTACTCAATGCTTTTATTTATAACACTTGGTTTCTCTGGTGAACTCTAGGTTGTAATACTTGGGCCAGAACTCTGCTGTTACATTCAGCAGGGGCATGCTTACTTTTAGGTCAATTTACAACAACATTAATGGTGTAATAAATGAAAGCAAAACACTGCAGATTCTGGAAATCTGAAATTAAGATAGTGCTGCAAATACTCAGCAGGCCAGGCAGCATCTGTGAAGAGAGAAACAGGGTTGACGTTTCAAGTCAAATATGACTTTGTGTATGGAGAGGTGGGTGTTGGGGGGGCAGTGGGAGGTTCTGGTACTCGACTGCTTTAGCCAATTCTGGCTGGTCCTCAAAGGCCTCGATCTCGTTGCTCAGAAGTGGACAGTACCCTCAGATCATCCTGGTGAGCAAAGATAACTCTTAGTTTCATTTATCCACTACCACCCACCTGTCCACTGTCCTCCCCACCCTCACCACCCTCACCACCAACAACGTAAATTGCAGATCACTACCACCCTCTCGAGGGCAGTTAGGGATGGGCAATAAATGCTGGTCTAGCCAGCGACGCCCACATCCCATGAACACATTTTTTTTTTTTAAGTGCGATGAGCTCATGGACTTCTTTTGTTACTCAGTGAGACTACCTGATTAGCTGCATCCCTGTCTCATTCACTCCCTTCTCCCTGCTCTCTTCACCCCTTCCACTGGACCACCAAGACAAATAGGGTCTTTCTGGAGTTTCTATCCTACCTGCACTCAGGCCTCCCTGTGTTCATGCTGTCCAAGAGACTCACTTCTTTCTTCCTTGGCCCTTCTGACTAAATTTTGACCACAAAAATTTTCATCCTTGCCTCCATGCTGGCTGATATTATAAATTGTTTCTTCTCCTCTAGTATTACCCCAGCCTCTTCCGGCTGGCCTCGATCTTTCTGTCTTTGTAGATCATCAGCCCATCTCCAACCTTCCATTCCTCTCCAGACTACTTGAAGCATTTGTTGCCTCCTCAATCTGCAATCTTCCCTGCAACTCCAAGTTTGAACCTCTCCAGTCGGGCTTCTGCCTTCCCGCAGGACCAAACTAGCTCTGATCACGAATTACATCCTTTATGACTGTGACTTTGGTGCATTATCTCATCTTGTCTCCCTTGGCCTCTCTACAGCTTTTGACACAATTGACCGTATCATCTTCCTCCAATACCTCTCTGTTGTCCAACTTGGCGTGACACTTGGTTCTACATTTACCTACCAATTGTAGCCAGATCATTACCAGCAATTCCTTCTCTTCCCACTCGAGTAACTTTAGTTCCAGGGACCTTCAAGGATTTATCCTTGTCTATTACCCACTGCCCCCCCACACTTCACTGACATCTACACACTGCCTCCTAGCAGCACCATCCACAGATGTGGAGTCAGCTTCCACAAGCATGCCTCCACTGGCTGTGTTGTAAGATTGCTTGTCCTACGTCCCGGCCATTTTATCCTGCCATGCAACCCCTCTGAGTGCTCTGTTCCTCTGGTTCTGACAACCTGTACATCTCCCTCCTCCCTTCACCTATACTCTAGAATTCCCTTCCTAACCTCTGCCTTTCTACCTAACCCTTCCTTTTAAGACTCTCCTTGAAGCCTACCTCTTTAACCAAGCTTTCGGACACCCGTCCAATAACCTTAGTTTGATATCCATTTTTTGGTTAGGCCTCTGAAACATTTTGGGACTTTTTTCTGTACCGAGGACACTAAATGCAAATTATGATTGGCTGTGGAGATGGCATGTCACTGACCAGTCTGAGGAGAGAAAGGGTTCCATATATATTTTTCCCTGTAGTAAATATTTTTTTTCAATTTTACAATCTTTTTGCAGAAAGATGTTGACCTGTCCAAGGATGATTTGCTGGGAGATATTCTTCAGGATCTTCATGCAGAGGTAAAGAGCCAAATCATGTTTAAATTATTTCAGATAATTACATGTGTGCTGTGACTTGCTTATTCCCTCTTCCTATTGTGTTTTTTTTTTAACTGCATGAATAGCATTTGTGTTTATGAATTCCTAAGTAATCAATGTTTGAACTTGACAGACATCTTCGCTACCTGTGCCGCCACCTGCTGTAGTTCTAAAGAGGAGGAAGCCTGCTGGAGTATCAGCTAATCCATTTTCTGTCAAACCACCCACCCTGAAGGTACCTCAGTAAATGGCTTTGATAAATTAAAAAAAAAACCAAACCATCCATATTCCTTGAATTGGAAAGCGAACAATAAAATCTCTGACACGGTTTCATTGTGACTGCTCCTGATTGCTGAAAGAAACCTGGGGCATCTGTTCCTAGCTGTTCTTTTTATGTCTTTATTAAACATCTTTTAAGTGTATAATTTAAAATATCACTATTGATGACTAGATTTTCTAATGGCATTTTGATCCCTTCTGTGCCAGCGCTGTAGCAAATATTTTGCCAAATATTCAATCCATATAGATTCCAATTCTTCTGCTTGCTCTCTCTCTCTCTGGTGTAATCAAATATGAGGGTGTGAGGCAGCTTGTAAACAGCTTGGGCAAGTGAGATGTATAATGAAGACTTCAAAGACCAAAAACGTACATAACTGAGGTCATTGCCGCTGTCCATAAGATTATAACATGTCGCTCATGTGAAATGTAAATTCAGCAAAAGGTTTTGCCAAGTGTGGAGTTAAATTACTTTGCAACATTCCATGCCCTTTTACTGTCACGTGATGAACTTCCTGTCCCATCATCATACCAGAGTGCCTGATGACGACCTCTGGCTCTAGGTTTCTCAATCAGAGACTGAGAAGGGACATGACCAGTAGTAATGATTCCAGCAAAATTGATTTCAAGTCGATAAATTCACAAGAAATGATGAGGTGATCTCCGCCTGCCTGGTAGCCACAGCTGGATTTTATGGTGTGTAAATTGTTGGAAGAAGGGAAGACTGACAGACAAGGAGTGCCACAGTTTTGTGGGGAGGAGGATGATGATTTGTGAGGGTGGAGGGGGAGATAATTAAATCTTATAAAAAGGAATGAGGAGAGAAAGTTTGGGTGAACAAACACGAATAGAGTAGCAAACTAGAGAGGAGGACAGTTGAAAATGAGATTGGAGGCTACAGGTGAGAGAGATTTTTGACAGCTCCTGACACCCTCCTTCCAATATTTTGATCTTTAATAGTGACTGTCATGCTGCATCATTGCAACATCACAAGTCTTCAGGTAATATTTATGATCTGAAGGCAATTCAATTCTTGGCTATTTCCAAAATAAAGTTAAAGTTTGCATTTCTTTTTTTTTTCAACCCTCAGGTTTCTCCAGTCCTCGGTTCTAATCACCAGAACAATTCTGTAAGGAAAACAGTCGTTACTAAAGAAGTGGCCAGCATTGTGGATTCATCCCAGCCTGTTCCTGTGAGTTCCTCAATCAAACAGATGACTGTGAAGCAAGAAGGAAAGAGGGTGGAATCGGCAGACAAAGGGAACTGTCTGGAGACTGTGATTGTAAAAGATGAGAAACTTGCTGAAGGTATAAAACTTCTATTTATATATCTCCCTTTGCCTTGTCTTCGTGGTCTTGTTCCAAGCGTTATGACTAGCCCTCTAATGCAGTACCCAGTGGACTAATTGTTTGTGTGTAATTCCAAACCGTGAGGCATTTAATTAGTCAGAATCCGATGGATATTGTGATCCTGTTATCCATGTGTATGTAGCTTTGTTTTTGGTGCACTCTTTTAATAATTTGTGTGCATTTCTCCCTGTAACCCAGCTTTTTGATTTAACATGTGTCTTTATTTATATGTCTGTGACATTGCCAAAATGATTTGCAAACCTAGAGTTTTTTTGTATGCATGTCACTATAACCCACACTTATCAAGTCCATTTCCACTGCTGTGCTTTTTATTTTGATCTTGGGATGTGGATCGTGCTGGAAAGGCCACATTAATTTGCTATCCCTAGTTGTCCTGAGAAGATGGTGGTGAAACTTCTATAATTGCTGTGGCCCTTGTGCTGTTGGTGTTTCCATAGTGGCGTTAGATAGGAAATTCCAGGACATTATTTCCCAGCAATGTGTCAGAATGACGTATGGCTTTGAGGGGAGATCGATGATAATGGCGTTTCTAACATTGTTGCTCTGTCTATCATGGTGGCAGAGGTGGTTGGAGTAGGAGGTGAAGTAAACTCCACTGCATCCTATGGGTCTTGTATATTGCAGCCACATTGTATAAGTGGTGGAGAGAGTTAATATTGGGCTCAGGATCACTGATCTGCTTGATGCTATGCTTGTTGAAGCAGCACCCATCCAGGTAAATGGAGAGTATGCTATCACACTCCTGGCTTGAGCCTTGCAGATGTGGAGAGGCGTTGAGGGGAGGGTCACCTTGAGCAAAGCATTCAGCCTCTGAACTTCTCAAGAGCAATTAGAGATTGGCAACAAATCCTGACTTAGCCAGCGATGCCCACATCATGTGAAAAAATGAATAAAGTCTCTGCCCTGCTCCCAGGGTATTGATACGGCTGGACCAATTAAACTTCTGGTCAATGGTGCAACCTAAGGTGGTGCTGGCCAGGGGCTTGCCAATGTTGGTGCTGTTGACAGGTAAGGAGAGATGATTAGACTTTCTCTTGTTGAAGATAATTAAGAATTACAAGTCATTACCTGGTGCTTGCATGTATGAATGTTAGTTGTACTTGTCAGTCCAAGCTCATTTTATACAGGTCAAGCAATAGGCTAGCATTGGAGTTGTAAATGGATCTGAACAGTTGACTTGTCAGTAAAAAGCCCTACTTTTGAACCTATAGTTGCAGGTAGGTTGTTGATGAAGCAGTTGAAGGTGGCTGGACTGAAGATGCTACTCTTGATGAACTCTTGCAGTGATGTCCTATGGCTGTGACAGCCACAGCCATCATTCTTTATGTTAGATAAGATTACAGCCATTCCTTTGACCTCCATTTGGTTTGGGCTCCAATGTGCTCCTCTCAATTGAATGCTGCATATTCAGATTTTTTTTTCTTGTTTTGATCAAGGCCATGATGAGGTTTGGAGCTTGGTCTCTGAACTGACTGTCTGAGTTGGGTGTCACCGTTGACTCTTTCCATCTCTTCACTGATAGGATGATAATTGGCCAGGTTAGACTTATCCAATTTATGTGCATAGGACCTACCCCAGCAATCTTCCATATTGTCAGGTGGATACCAGTCTAATGGCTGTACTGGAACAGCTTGGCTGGGGAACAGCTAACTCTGATAGACATGTCTCGAGCTCTACAGCCAGCGTATTGTCAGAGCCCATGGTCTCTGCTGCTTAAATTCACATTGAATAAACCATGTTGGCTAGACGTGGCGGGCAAGGGGGATGATTGGGATCTTGGGAGTTGGGGGGAGATTGAGCGGAATCACCCACTCAGCACTTTTGCTGCTCCTCTTACTTCGATTATTTTAAATTGTTAAATGTTGGTTGATTAACAGTCAACAAAATAGCTGTTTAAAATACAGTTTTTTAAAATAAAAATGAGTGCATTGTCGGCTGTGTGTGGTGAGAGAGCTCTTTCAACTTGCTGCTAATGGTATGATGTAACTTTGTCACTGCACTGAACCATTCCCTCTTGCAATGGTTTCACCGCACTTCTTGTAAACAAGATTTGTCCGGTCCCGATGGCAGGTAATGTATTGAGTTTCTTTACCTGTAACATGATTGGACACACTGGTTTAGCCCAGTTTTCTGGTTTGATTAGTACTGTGTGAGACAAAGAAAAGTCGTCTCCTAGAAACTGTACATGGTGGAGCCAGTGGCCATTTTGGACCTCCCCTTGCCTTAGCTACAAATGTGTAGAGCACTCAATACTATCAGTATACATTTATCCACAAATTCTATCTTTGTACATTGGCGATACAGTAGAGCTGGTCACGCCAATATCCAATTAAGCTTTCAAGTCAAGATTATTTAACGGAGCCCTGTCCTAATGTGGTTGAACAACAAAACCCAAAGAACAGTATTGGAAAACAGCGAAAAGAGCGGCAAAAACTCAACCAGAGAATAGGAGACAAAAAGATGAGAGGGAATAAAGATCCAAAATCTGAAGAGAAAGAAGTGGTTAAAAAGATAGGAGAGAAATTTGATTCAGACTTTGGATTGAGAATAGTTCTTGAGTTTAGGAGGACAAGCTGACTTTTTGGCTTTGAATCTCAGGTATAAGACTGATACAGATTGAGTCTGCTGGCTGGCTTTCTGGTTTGAGTGCATATATTGTAAAGTAGACGAGGTACTTTTAAAATTTGTAACCAGCACTGCTAAAGTTTATAATTCCCTGACAGTACATAAATTAGAAGAGTTATACTGGGCTGCAATGTTTACTTCCTATTAGATTTTGACCTGTGATGCCCCTTGGCCTAGCCACTAATATAAATGTGTGCCCAATGCCTGTACAGCTTGTCAGTGATTCTTAGAATTAAGTCACAAAATTGGTGACATTTAAGTAGTAAATGAAAATACTGATGGGCTAGGGGTGTGGGGCGGATGGTGGGAGAGAAATTGTAATAGATTTCAAATACAGAGGGCATCCGGGAAATCACCTCATTGACCCTCAGTGTTGTTATGGTTATCAGTGTGTCTGAGTAATTGAGGGCAGGAGAAAAGGAAAACCGAACCAATCAGAAGTAGGAAATACGGAGTTCAGCTCCTGCACCATGTTTTTCATTGTGGGCACTAGGTGGTGGTAGAACAAAGCTTAGAGATTGCAGTGCTAAAGGAGGTTTAATTACGACACATGCCTCCTGAAAAAAGGCCATGTTGTATAATTAGATGAAAATATTGATGTGAACTAATTTAAGATGTATACCTTTCTGTTCCACACGTCCTACAAATATAGTACTGTGAATGCTGAATCACTTTGGAACTGAGTTTTTTATAATTGTCAAGGAATGGGGAAAAAATAAACTCTGGGAAGTGTGTCACTGCAGTTTGAAGGTGTAATCATTCAGAAATTATTATACAGCTATCTCTACCCTCGTTGCTTAACAAGGGAGAGCTAGATAATGTCTCTGTGGTTCATGCCTAGGCTCTTAACTGATACAGATCTGATGCTCACCATGGTACTGTTGCTGAAGAACATGTTATTTTACAAAATGGATTTGTACTTAATGGCTAAGTGACATCACGACGCTAATCTTGAACAAAGCTACCATAAAGATTTTGCAACCTCTGTGGCATGGATTTCCCCTTTCTCAAAGTTACTTTGAATCTGGTGCCAGAGCAGGGGAGTCTCCAGATTTCTGGCAACAATGATGTCATCAATTAGGATAAACAACCAATCACATTGAAGTATTCTCTCCAATAGCAAACTAGGAATGCACTGATTAACCCTCACTTTTCAATATCATTTAAAGGTAATGAAATAGTTACACATAGAGGATTAAGATAGGAGCTGAAATATCATAAGCTTAAAAAAAAGTCATAAATGTGTTTTTCTTCATCATAAAGGATAAATTTGACATTTGTCAAGTATAAAATTATTTTTTTCCAGGCAACAGCTTTCTCAGTAGCAATGATAAGTATAGTACCCTGTTAAAAACCTTGACACACATCATTCAACAAAATGTAACCATTTTAAGGGCTTTTGCAGCGAGACTAATAGCTTAAAGGACAGGTTTCCTCTGTTCAGTTATTTCTAATTGATTGAGGGATATGGGGGTGATGTGGTGTACATGGACTTCCAAAAGGCATTTGTTAAAGATCCACATAATGGGCTTGCCAGTAAAGTTGAACTTTATGGAATAAAAGGGGCAGTGGCAGCATGGATATGAAGTTGGCTAAGTGACAGGAAAAGAGAGTAGTGGTGAATGTTTGTTTTTTGTTGGACTGGAGGGAGCTTTTTGCAGGGTTTCCCAGGGAATCAGTACTAGATTTATTGCTTTTCTTTATGCTTCTCTATTAATAACCTTATCTTGGGTGTGCAGGGCACAATTTCAAAATTTGCAGGTGACACAAAGCTTGCAAGTATTGTGAACTGAGAGGAGAATAGCGGTAGACTTCAAGAGAGCAGAGCCAGGTTGGTTGAATATGTGAACACGTGGCAGAAGAAATGTAATGTGGAGAATTGTGAAGGAGTACATTTTGGTGGGAAGAATGAGGAGAGGAAATATAACCACCACCTTCTTGAGATCTTTGCCTAAAGGCAGGTTCAGCCCACAGCGCATGACCTCTACCACAGGTAGGGCAAGGAAGCCGGTCCCAAATCCACCCCAGCTGGAACGGGGTTCGAGCCTTGAGCTGTTGGTATCAATCTGATCCACATCTAGCCATCTGTGCCAACTGGCTCCCAAGGAGCCCAAGTTGCTGTGGCAACATACACTAGTATGCATGTTGTAGTCTGGAGCTATCGATGGTGATGGTAGAGGCTTCAATTTCATGTGGCTGTCCAGGAATCTCTCCCACTCTTACCACATTCCATTGATGTATGTTGGAAGGATTTACAAGTTGATACTCAACCCGTTTGGCCGCGTTATGAATGCACCATCCTTGGCCATCAAGTCCTGGAGTGGGACTTGAACCTGGAGCTTCTAGCTCAGAGGCAGGGATGCTATCCACTGCACCACAAGACCTTCCAAACCTAACCTTAAGTGGGTGCAGGAACAGAGAGACTTGGGGATTTCAAATCATTTCAGGTTGCAGGGCAGGTTGGGAAATTGGATAAAAAAGGCACATGGGCTTTATAAATAATGGCATAGAGTACAAAAGCAAGGAAATTATGATGAACCTTTTATAAAATACTGGTTCAGCCTCAACTGGAGTATTATGTCTAATTCTGGCCACCACAATCTAGGGAGGGTGTGAAGGCTTTAAGAGAGGGTACAGAAAAGATTTATGAGTGGTTCCGGGATGACAGACTTCAGATCCGTGTATAGATTAGAGAAGCTGGGCTTGTTCTCCTTGGGAAAGAGAAAGTTGAGTGGAGGTTTGATAGAGGTTATGCTGAGGGGGCTGGACAGAGTAGATAGAGAGAAACTGTCCTCTTTGGAAGGGTCAAGAACCAGAGGATACTGATGTTAAGATGATTAGCAAAAGAACCAATGGTGACATGAGGAAAACTTTTTTTAGGATAGATTAGGATCTGGGTTAAAAAAGGGAACTAGATAAGGACCTGAAGAGAGAACATTTGCAGGGCTACAGGGAAAGGGCAGGGAGGGGTACTAGCTGATTGCTCTAGCAGAGAGCCGGCAAGGACGTGATGAGCTGTGTGGCTGTCTCCTGTACTGTAACCAATCTATGCTTGCAGTCTGCAGGGATTTCAACAGTTCCCCTTATAGAGAAGCATTGAGTCATTGACAGCAGCTTCTGGGTTTCTGTTTTTAACTGAGCATGTATGAACTCCAGAAGCTGCTGTCAGTTTTAGAGGAGTAATGATCTGCCATCATTACTGCAGCAAAATCAGGACAAATATCTTCTGTGCTTGAGGATTGTATTTTATCATCTATTATTTTACCAGTTTTCCTGAATCATGCACTGGCCAACGCTGACCTATTTCCATGTCTTTTCAATTACCACACCGAGCCATATGAAATAATGGAGGCTTGTAAGAAATGTACTGCAATAATTGTGGGCAATTTTGATCTTTATATAGATTGGACAAATCAAATTGGCACAGGTAACCTTGAAGACGAGATCATAGTGTATTTGGGACAGTTTCTTAGAACAATACATTGTGGAACCAGCCAGGGATCAGGCTATTTTAGACCTGGTATTGTGCAAGGAGACAGGATTAATTAATGATCTTGTAGTAAAGGTTCCTCTTGGAAAGGGTGATCATAACATAATAGAATTTCACATTCAGTTTGAGGGTCTGAAACTAGTGTCTTAAACTTAAAAAAAAGGCAATTACAAAGGCATGGAGACAGAATTAGCTGAAGTAGATTGGGAAAATAGATTAAAAGGCAAAATGGTAGATAAGCAGCAGCAGACATTTAAGGAGATATTTCATAACTCTCAAAGGTATCTTTTATGTTAAAATATTGGGGATACTGGAAATCTGAAACAAAAAGACAAAATACTGGAACTACACAGCAGGTCTGGCAGCATCTGTGGAAAGATTAAAACAGAGAAACATTTAACAGATTCCCTATTTTAAACTTGAAAGCATCAGTACTGTATAACTCCTGTTTTTGTGTGTTTTAAGTTGTGAATTTTGATTTGTAGATGACCCCTACGCAATGGAGTTCAATGAGGGAGACTTTGATGAACCGATGGAAACTGAATCTGTCTCCACTGTGGAAATGAAACCTGAAAAAAATATCAAAGTAGAGGAACCAGAGGAGGAAGACAAACCATTCGTGTAAGATGATTGGTGAAAAGAACATTTTGGCAATTACTGTAATATATTATTGAGGGGGTATATTTTGGTGTAAGGATGAAATGGGTACTCAGTGGAAGCTGTGCTAAGACATACCTGAAAGTCTGTATTCAGCATGCAACTTTGAAGCAGACCCCTGCAGAGTTAGCACTCAACTGCCAATTAGAAGCTATTTTTGTGGATCAGTACCAACATTCCCTCTGTGTGGGGACATGGACTTGCAACAAACTGGAAATAACTGCGCAGGGAACAAATGGGCTGCTCACAACCAAAGCTCCCTTTTAAGATGCACTTCTGCATGGCAATATGGAAATCTCCAAGTGGCCGTGTCATGCCACAGACAGTCTGCACAACAAAGAAATTGGGAGGGAACATTGCTCAGTACATGTAGTACACACTCACTTCCACTGAAGGTGTGGAGCACCTGACGTGGAGCAGCTGCTTTTAGGATGGCTTAGACCAAGATGGATTGCATCTAGGTTCTGGACATATTACTTGCAGTCCATGTGGAGGTGATTCAAAGGAGGAGGAATGTCCTGCCCCAGCAGTGGGGGAACGAGTCCACTTTCCTCTCCTGCCCGCCTCGGGCTGTAACAATTGCTTCTCTGCCTGTCCTGTTGTCTTCCTCCTTTATATACTCCATGACCAAGTACTCCCTTTCTCCTGCAGACTCCTATCAGCTGTCTGATTAGTTAGAGTAGCACAGCACCTACTCTTTTTAGGTGAAGTTCTCAGAGAATTTGCAGATTCAGTGTTGATAAGAGTGCTGATGAAGTCCTGACAAAGTCCTCTTCAAACCTACAGCAGTAAGTGAACAGTAAAAGGTAAGTATGCCTTTAGTGCTCAGAATGGTCTGTAACACCATGTTTACTCCTGTCCTGCTGGCCACTGTTAGTAGTGGGCATTAAATAAAGCAAAATGCCATGCCATTTCACTGATGAGCACTAGCAGACAATTTAAGTGGCATTCAGTCCCTTAATGATCTTCCAGGCAGCCGTGCTTAACTAGCTTCAACTCCTTTACCAAGAGGACAACTTGAGCTAAACACGGACCACCTCAGAGGTTCTTTAGTGCCTAAAGGAGCCGTTGAAAATTGCTCCTTTTCAGGGAATTAACTCTAGGGAATTCTGATGGGGCAAATAAATGAGGCATGAATCTGGTATTGGGGTTGGATACAGTCTTTGGTTAGAATAACAGGACTAACATTCTGGCTTTTTTATGGGTCTGGCCTGTAATTTTGAGAAGAGAAGTAAAGGGATACAAATCAAGTTCAAAATTTGAAGAAGAGGTTAATATTCCTATGGTGGTGTTGATCAATTCATTTTCCTCTGCCCTTGTGACAGCCCTCAAAAGCATCTTCATAGTTTGAATACTTTGGCATATTAATGCATCTGCAGGATATGTTAATAAGAAGAAAAGTTTCAAACTGACGTTGTCCTCTGTCTTAACCTGTGAGGTTTCCCGGTCATGTCCCTCTTGGTGTCTCTTAGAATTTTGGCCACTTAATTTTGTACAAAGCTACTGCCTCATGAATTGAAATGCAAAAATAACTGTTACTCAGAGGAACAGGAGTGTACCATTCAGTCTTTTGAGCTTGTTCCAACATTCAGTCTGATCACGGCAGCCTGTACCCTAATTCCATTAACCCCCATTACTCTATATCACTTGACATCCTTATGTAATAAAAATCTATCAGTTTCAGTTTTGGAAATTTCAATTGACCCAGCATTCACAGCTTTTTGGAGTAGAGAGTTCCAGATTTCTCTTAAAATGTGCTTCTTTACTTCACTCTGTCTAACCTTAATACCATGGCCCTCTTGTTCCACATTCCCCTAACAGAATTAGTAATTTCTCTGTATCTACCCAATTTGATCCTTTTATAATTTCAATGGCCTCAATTAGATCACCTCTCAACTGTCTAACCTCATGAGAATGACAGTCAAGTTTATGCAACCTATCTATTTTATTTAACCCTCTGAACCCTGGTTGTTATTGTTGTTATTCATCTCTTCCAAGGCCAAAATATCTTTCCTGAATTTCTGCATCCAAAACTGAATTCAATTTTCCAGTTGGGATCTGGCCAAGGCTCTCTACAACTTATAGCATCACTCGCTTCCCATTGTATCCTAATCACCTTTTGGGTGAAGATCCCATCAGCCATTTAAATTACTTATTGTACCTGTGAACTAGCTTTTAAAAGTTTACGTAATTGGACATTTAAATCCCTTTGCTCTTCCACTCATAGTCTCACCCAAAGAAGAAAATATTCTGATTTATATTTTCAAGCTACAAAGTGGATGATTTTGCACTTTTCTGCATTAAATTCCATCTGTTGTAGTTTTGCCCAGTTACTTGGTCTGTCTTTATGCCCCTTTGTAACTTCCTGTTCCCATCTACGAAAATTACCGTGCCTCTTAGCTTAGTGCCATATACAAACTTGGATATACAACTCTCTATTCCTTCTTCCAGTCAATAATTTATATGATGGAAAGCTGAGACCCCAGTGCAGATCTGTGGGGAACGCCACTTGTCATATCCCACCATTCAGCCAATATTTCCTTTACCCACACTCTGACTCCTTTCTCCACACCAGTAACCCATGTCACAAGGTTACCTCATTTGCACACTTTCTTGTGTGAAACCTTGTCAAATGCCTTCTGGAACTCCACATTGACACCATACATAGACACTTCTCTTTCCACCATGCTAGTCCAGATAAAGTCTCCCAAATGATGCATTGTTAATCAATCTGCATTTTGCTCTGAAAAGAAGAAGTTGTGCATATTTTAAAAGTTTTGCCCTCTTGTTTAGAAACTCTACCTTCACTGAATCTTCTTGCTGGGATCGTATGGACCAAGATGAAAGTAATTCTGTGGTTGAGGTGCAGGTAGATGCAGGTCGTTTGCCATTAGTAACTGGTTCAGAAGGAGAGCAGGTATTCAGATTCTACTGGGTGGACGCTTATGAAGACCAGTATCATCAACCAGGTAATGGCAATATTTTTCAGAGGTTTTAATTAAAAGCACTGAAATTCTGTCTCTTTAAAATATACTGACGCAGTGGTTAGTTACATGTTATACTGGCATTGTTATGTGCTGCATTTTAATAATTATGTAGTGTCAGATATGATTGCCTTATTAGTTAATTGGTACTGTTGACTTGACCAAGAAATTTAATTCTTTTTACTCTGCTTCAAATAATTTAGTGTTTGCCTCAACTCTTTCTTGCGGCAAATCAAGCCTGCAAAAATTAGTTCATTCGGACTCTTATCTTCACACTCTCACACTTCACACTTCTCCCTGACTCCCCTACCAGAGGGAATAGTCTTCCTCTAGCCACCTTATCAAAAACTCTCATAACTTGAAAAAATTCTAGTAATACCCATTATAGTGTTCGTTGTTGCGGTAGAGATACACCTAGTGTCACACATCGTTTTCCAATGACAATAGGTTTACATCCCTGGTGTCATCCTTGAGAATCTACTCAGCTCTCATTGTGGCGTTACTGCCCAAAACAATACACAGCACTCTATCTGGGGCCCAACCATTTTTACAGGCAAATTTTCAATTCTACATTACACTCACATCTTTAGCGAATTACAAATTCAAATCCTGAGATTGTCTCTGTTGTTCTACAACTTTCAGCTTCTTTCCACTGAGTTTGTATTCTCATTGCTTGTTCTTCCTTCAAAAATGTATTGCATGACAATTTGCTGCAATAAGTTCCATCTGCCACCTTTCTACCTAGAACCTATCTGTATTTCTGAAATCTTTTACTATTTTTCTTGCTGTTTGCTATACCACCAGCATTGTCATCAGCAAACTTCAATGTACTATGGTCAAGCCCATATTTTCTTTATTTAGAACGACAAGGGACCCAGCATGGCCACAGGACCACACCACTCTGACCCTTTTTCAACCTGAGCAGCATTCACTCACTCTGCCCTTTGCTGCCTGTCTGTCAATCAATTTTTTATCTGTGCTGTGACATATTGTCTTGCACTGCATCTGTGAATTTTTGTAGCAATTTTCCTGAGACATTTTATTGAATCTGAAAATCCATGTACACTGCAGCTGCATCCCATTTCTATATCCAATCAGTCAATTCTTACAACAAAAACTGGCTTAACTGTACCAAACATTACATGATAAGAGTTTCCCCTTTGGTTGAAATCTGTGATCCAGGCACAAATTGTGTTAGTTTTTTCAGAACTGTTTTTTTTTCCCTCGAGTTTCCACTCAAACTCATTTGCTTTTTCGCCAAATGCATAATTGAACCAGCGCAATTGGGTAGCATTTTAGTACATAATGTGACTGGTAACTTGGCACAACTTGATTAACACAGCCGAAAATAGATTTACCACACAAAGTGTCCATTCCACTACCTGGAGTAACCCAATTTTAAATAACTGAAAATGATTTAAAAAGAATTCATACAGAGCCATTTGCTAGTTGTACTGGTATACGGTAGACAGTTACTTCGTAAATTTAAAATTCAAAAGCTTTAAAAATGTATCTATTGGTGTCCTTGTGCCTTTTATTTAAAAAAGCTCAAGTTTCGGAGCCTCCTCATAGGCTTGCAAATGAGTACAATTAGCAGAAGCTCGCACCAGTGATTGCTTGGATTTGGGCTCATGGCCAATTTTGTAGGCGGATCATCTTCTAGAGCAACGTTTTTGAATTGCCAAAGATTGCAGAAACTTGAATTGCACTGAATGTAACTTTCCACGAAAAAACTTTCCATGATCGTTTGTCGATTTCAGGTGAATTGCAATGAAAATACAGGTGCCATCGAGCAGAAATTCCAGGCCTACTTGTTTTAACACGTTTCTGTTGGCTGCTCTTGATTATCCTATGGAACTCCTAAATCCTCACTAAATTGATCTCAAATTATAGATTCTATGAATTTGTCTACGTCTGTTGCTGGTCTATAGTTGCCTGATTTTGTCATCCTTTCTTGCTTCAATAGAAACGTTCACGTACAAACATACGAATTAGGAGCAGGAGTAGGCCACTCGGCCCCTCGAGCCTGCTCTGCCATTCAATATGATCATGGTTGATCTGATTGTGACCTCCATTCCACATACCTGCCTACCCCCAATAACCTTTCACCCCTTCTTATCAAGAATCTATCTGCCTCTGCCTTTAAAAATATTCAAAGACACTGCTTCCATTGCCTTTCCCGGAAGAGAGTTCCAAGATACTCACAACCCTCTGAGAGAAAATAAGCTGACTTTGTTTATCCGAGGAAAAACTATAGTTTAGACTGTTGCTTAGTTACTTTCTTTAATGGCCCAGAGTGCACACCACCTTGGGTTGGTAACTTATCCACTTTGAGCTCTGCTAATGCTTACAGAACCAATTCCTCTTCTACTTACCCCTTAACAATTCTTTTAACCTCTTCTCCAGTGTACCTATGTTCTAAATTTGACCATTATTTGTAAATATTGCTGCAGTATGTAATAGCTCTGCCGTACCTTCATCCTCCACAACTAGATTTACTTTTTCAACTCTGAGCGGCCCTACCTTCTCTTTAGTTATTATTTTACATATATAGGAAATAGTAAAGGATTTAAAATATTATTTACTAGCCTTTTTCAAATACTTTTTAACCTTTTACATTTTTTTTCATCTCTCCTTTCCTGTATTTCTAATAATTTTATTTAGCATTGTTACCCCTTGTTTTATTGCAGGGCTTCCTTTTTAATTTGTTCAGTTTTAATCTATGCAGAATTCTATCCTTTGCACACCTTTTTCCCTTATAGGCATAAATCTATTTTGCACTCCATCCATCCCCTGTTTGTAGATTCTCTACCACTGATTTATTTTCTGCCCAGCTATTTTGTCCTGATCCCTTCTTATCATACGGAACTGTCATTTTTTTTCAGGCTTTGAATTTTCATTATTCTTTACTGTACTTTTATTAAGCATACTTACTAATGCCCTGTTGTCCTGCTCTTCTCACCTTAGCTAATTGCTCTACTTAATTTCACTGTTCTAAGCCAAGCAATGTTTCATTGATTGTTGGGTCAGAAACATACTAATTTAAAAGTAGCCCTAGTGCATTCCAGAAAATATTCCCCATTTTGATTTTCGTTGCGTTTATTTCAGCTTGTCTTTGGACAATTAAAATCGCTCTATAAAGTGCCACATTCTTGCATAACACACGGATCACCCCCAATATCTAATCTCCACTGTTTTGATGGCCAGTGATGCACTTGGATAATTGTGCTGCTTCCTTTCCTATTGCTATTTTTTAATTCTTTGGTGAGATGTGAGCATCACTGGCAAGGCCAGCATTTGTTGCTCATCCCTAATTGCCTTTGAGGAGGCCTACCCATAAGCATTCTGACTCAACATAAATATGTAGTGTGTCCTTGCAGACTAACACTGTCATGGAATCCTTTCTAATGTTGCAGCTTTTCTACTCTGTCCCTCCTGAGTATTTTCTAACCGGGAATGTTCAGTTCCCTGTCCTGGTTTGATAATACTATTATATATGTCCACAGGGGAGCCAATTGATTATCTCCTTTTCTTCTCTCCCTCGCACCCGACCAACTTTCCCCACCCCCACCCGATCCCTGCCCAGCCTTTAGCTAATGGTTTCCTGAGGCATAATGTGGCATCCAACTGTTGTCTTGCCTGAGATTAGCTAAGAGCACAGTTTAAAGATTGAACCTGGATGATCTTCCTCTGTATTTTAAGAAAAAACTGAAACATTGTTTAAAAAATACCTAATAAATGAAAAAGCAGGCCAAGAGTACTTCGGAACTAAATGACGTTTGTTTCTGGCCTTGTAATGGTACATAGATCTAATGAAATGACTGTTGCTGCATGTTTGTTTTAGATTGGAAAGACAATAACTGACCGGTTTGAGTTTTTCTCAGGAGTCGTATATCTCTTTGGCAAAGTGTGGATTGAATCAGCAAAGACACATGTCAGCTGCTGCGTGGCTGTGAGAAACATTGAGCGCACAATATACCTGTTGCCACGGGAAACGGTACGCAATGGCCTTGATCTTGCCATAAAGTTGTTTGTAATGGAACATGTTATTCAATTTTATAAACTAGTCAACTTAAGGTTCATAATATGTACTATCTGTTATTTTCATTGCGGTGATTATATGGTGGTTATGCCTTTTGTATTGATGCAATCATATATCAGCTGCTGGGAGTAAAGCTCCTTTTTAAAATATATTTAAATTTTAACTGTTTGCTAACTTGAAATGTAAATTCGATTGCCAATTCATCCTGTTTGTTTTTCTTTAAATCTAATTAACACATTTTGCAATGCCTCTTCTGGTTCTGTTAAAATGTCTCCTTAAGAGATTGATTAATTTTTATATGATCTTTTCTGAGTTGGAAGATTATGGGTTCAAGCCCCACTGTAGACTTGAGCACTTAATGTATGCTGACACAGTTACAATACTGAAGGAATACCATCCTTTTGGATGAAACTTTATACCGAGGCTTTGCCTGCCTGCTCAAGAAGCACAAAAGATTCCATGGCACTAATGGAAGGAGAGTAGGGACAAAATGTTTACTTGGTCAAAAGATTATCGGGTTGTTCATCAGTTTGCAAATTGGCTGCCATGTCTCCACCTCAGAAATATTCCATTGCTTGAGATATCTTGAGGGCATAATTAGGTGCTGTGTGAAACCCAGTGTGTTTGCAGCATTGTTCTTTCAATATTCCACATTAAGATGAGATTATATAATATTATGTTATCAACTAAGACATGTAATGACTGTTTAAACTTTAATGTTTTTTATTATTTCGAGATATTTTGAAAATGATAAAAATGGATTTATTCACTATGAATTCTTTTCAGCGCCTAAATCTGAAAAATGGCAAGGATACAGAGACACCTATAACAATGCTGGATGTTTATCAGGAATTCAGTGAGGCGATTTCTGAAAAATACAAAATAATGAAGTTCAAATCAAAGGTTAGTAAACTGTAGGATTTTCCAAAATTCATCCAATCGGTGGTTTCCTATGACTTCACTGACTTGGTTATGTTTTAATTTTTCAGAAAGCGGAGAGAAAGTATGCTTTTGAAATTCCAGATGTTCCTGAAAATTGTGAATACCTAGAAATCAAATATGCAGTAAGTATAGGACAATTACTAAATCAATTGTAAGAATGCATTCTAATTTGTGTTTAGGCCATGGGTGTTGTGGCTTGCCTTCAGGTGAACCGAATTGATTATTCTTGATTTCTATTGATAGCAGTTTTGTGGCAGGAAAGCATATTCTTGTCTGCCAAGTAATGACACTGCAGACTCTGGTGTACATGCAAGTTATGAAGGAATATAATTAATCTCTTGCAGGTCATTGCATTCTAATTTTATATTTTGCATTGAATAAGAGGAAGCTAAATGAGTATATGAGGTGGGGACAGGAATCCAGGATATGTCGCTAGGGTTAGCTGAAGTAAATAGGGTGATTGAAGACTTGTAGAGGTGAGAATGGCCTGTTTCTGTACTGTAAATACTATGTAATGATTAAATACACAAGCCATGGTATTTAGCTGAATGTTTTCAGCATTTTATCATCAAGCTTGAAAAAGTCTTTGTGAACACTTATCTGTCCACTGTCAATAAACTAGTGCAGTGAATACCCAGCCTTGTGTTGCTGTTTTAATGATTGAAATGTTTGTAATTGGCATTATTGCTTGATGCAGGCTGACCTGCCTCAACTTCCTTCTGACTTAAAAGGGGAAACCTTTTCTCAAGTGTTTGGTACCAATACATCAAGTCTTGAACTTCTGCTCCTGAACAGGAAGATCAAGGGACCAGGTTGGCTGGAACTCAAGGCTCCACGTAAGAATTCTGTATTTTATTTATTTATTGTAAACCTTTTTATCTAGATAGAAGAAAGATTACATTTATACAGTACCAGTGACTTCAGTATACCCCAAAAGCTTCACAATCATTCTATCATTCTTGAAGTGTAGCCACTGTTGTAATGTAGGAAGTGTTGTAGCCAATTTATGCACTTCAAACTTCCACAAACATAAAAACACAAGAAATAGGAACAGGAGAAGACCATTCGGCCCCTTGAGCCTGCTCCGCCATTTAATAAGATCATGGCTGATCATCTTCTGTTTCGATTTCCACATTCCCATCTACCCCCAATAACCTTTGATTCCCTTGCCTAACATGAATCTATCTACTTCTGCCTTAAAAATATTCAATGACCAGGCCTCCACCGCCTTCTGAGGCACAGAGTTCCAAGTCGCACAACCCTCTGAGAGAAAAAAATTCTCCTCATCTCTGTCCTAAAAGGGTGACCCCTAATTTTAAAACAGCATCCCCTAATACTGGACTCACCCACAAGAGGAAACATCCTTTTCACGTCCACCCTGTCAAGACCGTTCAGGATCTTGTATACTTCAATCAATCATCCCTCACTCTTCTAAACTCCTGTGGAAACAAGCCCAGTCTGTCCAATCTTTCCTCATAAGACAACTGACTCATTCCAGGTATCAATCTAGTAAACCCCATTTGAACCCCCTCCAATGCACTTACATCCTTCCTTAAATAAGGAGACTAAAACGGCACACCGTATTCGAGATGCGGTCTCACCAATGCCCTGTATAACTGAAGCGTAGCATCCTTACTTTTATGTTCGATCCCTCTCGTAATAAAGGACAGCATTCCATCAACTGCCTTAATCATTTACTGTACCTGCAAACTAACTTGTTGTGACTCATGTACTAGAACACCTAGATCCCTCTGCACCTAGAATTATGCAACCGTTCCCCATTTAAGTAATACTCTGCTTTTTTATTCTTCCTGCCAAAGTAAACAACTTCACATTTTCCCACATTAAACTCCATTTGCCAGATCTTGGCCCACTCACTCAACCTACCCATATCCATCTGCAACCTCCTTATATCCTCTTCACAACATACTTTCCTACCTATCTTTGTGTCATCTGCAAATTTAGCTACCATGCCTTCACTCCCCTCATCTAAGTCGTTGATGTATACAACAATGAGACAAGTGAGCAGGCGATCTCTTTGTGATTTTGGTTGAGGGTAAATTGGCCAGGACACTTGCTCCTCCTTGAATAGTGCCACCGGATCTTTATACATCCACCTGAGAGAGTAGCTGGTGACTTGGTTTAACATCTCAGTTGAAAGATGGAATTTTTTTCACCCCATTTTAATCCCTTCCTCTGCTGACAATTCACCTTTTTGAGTGGGTAATGGTTCCAGGGGTACCAGTAGCCTGTCACTACATTATTCAAGGGCCATCCTTCATATTGAATAGCAAGCCTCTGCAGGTGATTTGACTACAGGGAGGCATTAAGAGTTAGTACAAATGGATTTTTCCTCCTCATTTGAAGTACATCAATCAGATTAGCTACTTCAGCACATACTGGGAATCAAATGTAGGACCTTGTGTTTTGCATTTCCCTTGTGCTACACATGGCTATTTGAGGCCCATGCTAGAAATCAATTATTAAACACCACAGCATTTTACTGGTCACATTTCACAGTTTTATCCCTATCATTTGCGAAAGCTTGACCGTCCATATGGCTCAATGCAGGCATCTGGACAAAGATGGTTATTAAGGGTGGTTATCATTTAATAGCCTCTTCACCCCACTACTTCAAGGCACTTCACAAGCATGATCAGTCAAAGGTGGACACGAAGCCAAAGGAAAGATACTTGAGCAAAATATGTTGAATAGTGAAATCAGAGAGGATGAGAAGCTGCTCTGTTTAGAGGTGGCGGGATGATCACATTGGTGAAAAACCCAAGGTGGGGATGGCGAGGTGAGTAAGGGATGAGAAATTGAAAGGAGATGTGAGACAGCTGGAACAAAGTGAGGTACGCAAAGGTGGTGAAGGTACCAGAGTAGTTGGGGAAGGGATCAAAGTGTGATTTTTGTGACGCGGGCTGTCCTGGCACCTCAGCAGTTTGGGCAGTGTAGGTGGTAGAAAATTAAGCAGGTGGAGAGGCTGCAATAAAATGAGCATGGTGCCGCCAATCACCATTCATGTTTCTGTCAAAGCTGAGCGATTCCTTACTGGTTACAGTCTATAGCAGTTATTCAGGATTAACATATTGTAACTAAGATATTTGACTTTATTAAAACAGTCTCTCTTGAAAGGTGTAGCGAGTTAGAACATAACTGTTTGCATCTTTGTGAAGCAGAAAAGACTTTGATTTACAAACAGTAAAAGAACAAAAGTACTTTGGGTTTTACAGTATCTCCAAGATGCCCCGAAGCACTTCCTTACAGCCAACAATTTCGTGCACTTTTGAAAAGATGATAAAGCCCACACCATATAGACAATAGCATACCAACAATCACAACAGAAAAGGGAAAAAACTTTAACAGATAATACACAATCCCTTAAGGCAATGAAGCAAAGCTACAGGAGATCGCAATAGCCAATAACTCCTCATAATCGCAGGTAACTACCAATTTACTTCCCACATGTGTCACTGTCCTCTTTCCTCAGGAACTTGACAAATTCTCTTTAAATAGACTCTGAAATCCATACTCACTTCACATATTGGTAATCTTTCAGAGGGCAATGGATTTGTTATGAGAAGTAATATTTACCGACATGAAATCCAGCTGCTTCCCTACAAGTCTTGTGTGCACATATTGCCATCCTATTATTCCTATCCATCTCAAAAAAAAAAAAATTCATCCAACTGGACAGCATCCAATCCCTTCGTTGTTAAAAAGGGCCTCAGTCACCTCCTGTGTAGAGAGATCAAAACTAGACACTGTATTTGAAGTGTGGACATATGGAGGTTTCTAAACCTGCTTTAATGGTCTTAGCAACACAGCCTAAAACTTTATTTGTTTTCCCTCTATCAGCCACGTACTTCTTTTGAATATCTAAAGGATGATCATTTTTATCCCCCATCTCCTTCTCGATCTTTAAGGAATATGCTTGTGTGATGTAAAGATTTCTGGAATTTTCTAACTCCAAAACGGAATGCTGTACATGTCCACATTAAAGAACAGCTGCCACATGCTGAACAATTCTCTTAATTTCTATAAGTCAGCCCACAGCATGTTGATTTTTTTTGCCTGAATGGCTAACCCTGTGCACGTGTTTTGTTATCCATTAATTTATGAATAACTCTGTCAATGCTCTAATCTAAATTGTTCAAGCTGGTAACTAGCATGAGGCCTTATGGAATTTCCATTGTTATATTAGCAGAGGGATTATGAACCTGTATTTCTGCAGCTGTGGTAGACGCCACCATTTTGTTTTTACTTTTGAGTACACTTGCTGTACAATGTCTCTGCATCTCAGTTATCAGCTGGAACCTGAATTATACAAAACTATTACGTGTAAAGCAAGTCTTGTTGTTCTGATTTGCTTTGGCCAGTGCTGCACCTTGTCTGCGATGGTGCAACTTCTACGTCACTTCAACACAGGATTCTTGGATCGTTTCTGTTTAGCGGTTCAAATTCAAGCTGGTAAACATCTTAAATTTTAAAAAAATTAGGTGCCACTCCCAAGGTAGTGGGAACCATGGGTGATTTTTGTTTTTTACTCCCATCTCTAGCCTCAGGCATGCAGACTACTTGCAGATCCCAAACTGTTGGTCCAGCTCAGATGACCTAATTTCAGTACTGACTGAAAACTTAACCTGGGACCTTCTGATTCGTGTGGATTCATTGGAGAGTTAATTAAAATCTTTTCTATGTATTTTCTGAATTCTCTATATTCTCAAACAAAAGAGTTGATCCAAGCATAATATTTCTTGGCAAATTATTTATGCATTTGAAAATACAGCTGTAGCATCATATAGCTCATTTAATTTTGTCTTTAGCACTATTATGATACTCTAAATGGTCTCTGATTGCTCTGTCAAGATAATTACATAAATATAGGTTTAGCATTTTGCTGTAGTGTAGTTCTTTTGTTGTACCATCACTGGGAACACGCGTATTGCGAGTGGATCTAAATTGATACCAACTAAAATCCTTTTTGTTTGCCATTTATTCTGTTTTTCGAACCAATGTATGCTTTTGTAACTCCTAAAGCACCCTGCAAATGCATTCCAAAGCTGCTAGTCTTTAGTTGAAGAGGCATCTCTATTCCCATCCTCCTTTGCACGATTAATAATCTATGGTTTGGGAAAAGAGAGATTTACTGTATGAGCAGCGCTAAATAGTATTCATCTGTTCTCTATTATTAAGGATGTAACCCAATCTCTTTGGGTAAACTGCACTGAATTTACTCTGCATGTGTGTGTCTAAGTGGCATGGCTACTGTTGGAGGAATATCACCATTCTGCAAAGATGCCAACTGATTTTTTTTGTACTTGTCATTAGGCATAATGTTACTGAAAGATTTGTTTTCCTTTCCCATCCTTCGTGTTGCTAAGTAACAGCAATAAGCATTTGTAGCTTGGTGCCAATAATAATTTAAGTATGCTGCTCCATTCCGTGTTTTGTATCCTACGCTAGCACAGACTGATCATCAGAAGGCCTGAAGTGAAGAAGACCAGCAGGGCCTGGTCAGTTTGAGCTGGCTGCATTTATTGTCCCTCTCTTGTAGGCCTGAGAAAGCTGTGGGCTGTCTTGAATCAGTGCAGTCCTTGTGGCTATGGGAGCCAGCCTATTTTAGAGAATATTAAGGCTCAACCATAAAACGTGGACTTAGAGTCCTGTGTGAAGGCCATTTGCTATAAAAACAGAAAATGCTAGAAACACTCAGCAGGTCAGGCAGCATCAGTGGTTAACATTTCAAATTGATGACCCTTCATTAGAACAGCAGTGAGCACTGAGACATTTTGTTTTGCTACTGATTTCCCTCCTACAGGGGATCCACCTGAATTTTATTGGTTCTTGCCTTACAGAAAAGGCACGCAGCCAGTTGCACCAGCTCCATGGTGAATACTGTTTTATGCCATCTCCTACAGTTTACTTAAGAACAGCAGTGCTGCCTTATACTGGAGCAGAATGGGCATATTTGTGGTGTGGTGCAAGTGAAATAGTGGAGAAGCTAAAGTTGTATAGTTGTATCAAAACTTGTGCCTGGTACTATCCATCTTTCCTCTTGTGCCCCTCCTGAACGTGCTTGACTCATGCTGGGCTGTGATTCCAAGGGCACAGTCAACCCTCTTAGTACCTTACTCAATCAGCAATTCATGTATGAACGCAGACATTGTGTGTTGGCTTTTTGATTTGGAGGGACATTACAGACTAGCCTGCTCTTGTCCATCCCTCATTTCATCTCATGTTCACACAAAAACCTACTTTGCATCATTTCTTTTGCCTTTTGGTCTTAACCCAGAAACATTGAGGCTGATAATAACACCATTATTACTGCTATGACTGACATGGATTGGCTCAGCACCAAATGCAGATTGACCATGGTTTGTTTCACACTGGTAGGTAGATACATTTGTCCACTAATTCTGCTGATCCAAAAATGTGCCCATATCCTCTCCCAAATCAAGTCCTTGTCCTCACTGACCTATGTTCACGGCCCTCATCCCCCACATCATGTCCCCTGGCATCTACAATTTCAAATTCTCATCCTCTATTTAAATTGCTTCATGGTGTTGCCTCTCTGTGTAACCTCCTCCAGCCCCACAGTTAACCAACCCCTCCCTCCTCCATCCTGTACCTTGCAAGCTGTGTTTCTTTTGCCTCTTGTGCATCCTTTTGCCCTATCATTGGTGCCTAGGTAATAAGCTTTGGAACTCCATCCGTAAACTCTTCCTCTACTCTACCTCCCTCTTTTCCTTTAGAATCCTTCTTTAAAATCCATCACCTTTACCCAACTTTTATTCACCCCACCAAATATCATATCCTTTTAGCTGGGTATTCATCTGTGATTCCTGTGACGTGCCTTGAATATTTTTCCTTGTAGAATGTGCTATATAAATAGAAGTTGTTGCATAGTACATTTACCTTTTTTCCTGTAATATGCTAATGTTCACTACTTTAACTCAAAGTGGTGGTGGCCTGTCTGGTTTTGCTGCAGTTTTGTAGATTTGTGTTCACCTACATTGTTGACATATGGTTATGTCACTGAACTAGCACCCTGGAAACTGAGCTAACAATCTAGGGATTGCAAGTTCTCTGACAGCAGTGGAGGCTAGGCCATTGAATATGTTCAAGGCTGTGTTAGATTTTTGAGCATAAGGGAGCCTAGGGTTATGGGCAGCAAAGTGGAGTTAAGGACACAATTGGATCAGCCATGATCTTACGACAGCACAGGCTTGAGGGGCCAAATGGCCTATTTCTCATGATCTTATGATATTAAATGCTATCATGACAGTTCGAGAATTCAAATTCAGTTCTTTTAAAATCTAGGAGTATAAAACTGTTTTTTGTACAAGTTACCATGAAGCTATTGGGTTGTCATTGTAGGAAAGGAGACCTTTTGTCTTTATCCAGTCTGTTCTATATGTGTCTCTAGCCCCACACTAACATGGTTAACACTGTGATAAAAGCAAAAAACTGCGGATGCTGGAAATCCAAAACAAAAATAAAAATACCTGGAAAATCTCAGCAGGTCTGACAGCATCTGCGGAGAGGAACACAATTAACGTTTCGAGTCTGTATGACTCTTCTGTTGAACCTTCTCTGGACAGCTAGGGATGGGTAATAAACACCATCCTTGCCAGTGACATTTTTTTTTCATTCATGGGATGTGGGTGACGCTGGTTAGGCCAGCATTTATTGCCCATCCATAATTGCCCCCAGAGGGCAATTAAGAGCCAACAGCATTGCTGTGGGTCTGGAGTCACATGTAGGCCAGACCAGGTAAGGACAGCAGACTTTCTTCCCTAAAGGACATTAGTGAACCAGATGGGTTTCTACAGCAATTGACAATGGTTTCATGGTCATCATTTACAGATTTTTATTGAATTCAAATTCCACTATCTGCCATGGCAGGATTCGAACCTGGGTCCCCAGAACATTACCCTGTGTTTCTGGATTGCTAGTCCAGCGACAATACCACCACCCCATCACCCTGTAAATCCTGAGAATGAATAGAAAAAAAAGAGCAATTTTTAACTCTTGGGTTCCCTCTTTCGTTTTGAAACACTTGCTTAAATTCCTGTTTTGAGTCTGAATTTGGTTTGTTTGCAGTCCTAACTGGGTTTCACATGATATCAGGTGGGGTGAGGTAAAGGCTGAGGGGGAGGACAGAAAGGGTTGGATGTTTATGTAAGGTTGAGATTTTTACTTGGTGGCTTTTGGTGCGATGTAAATGTAACTGGTTGTCTGTTTCTCTGCTCAGAGCTTCCCAACAAACCCATGAGTTGGTGCAAAGTGGAGGCTGTCGCACTAAAACTTGACCATGTGACTGTAGTAAAAGATATTCCTCCTCCTCCTCTTGTCATTATGTCAGTCAGCATGAAGACTGTGCAGAACTCGAAGACTCATCAGAATGAGGTATGAGTTTAAAAATAAAGCCTCATTTTTAATATGTTAGTAATGGTGCTCATTAACACCTGCTTCTGCCAACACCCAAATGTTGCCTTGTATTAACTGTTTTGGTTTTATAGCATGGACAAGGCTGAGGGTTCACAAGATTATACTTTGCGATCTGTTCATCAAATAAAAGTGCTTTCCTACATCCTGACGGTTTTATGAACGGCCTGCATTTTAGGCAGATTGTGAATTGTGCCTAGCATATTTGAATCTGATTAGGATGATTTTTGTTTGAAAATGTTGGAGTTTAGTATCTCTGTTCTTATTGTTGACATGTGCAGGGAGCATAACTTATTTTTCTCCATGTGCAGCATGATCGATACCCAAGACACTTTTTCAGTTGCTTCAGTTTCATCAATTCATTTTGTAAATTGTTTGCATCTGAGCGTACAGGGGCAAGTGGGACTAATGTCTCTTCATCTGAGGCTTTTTGCTTGGATTGTTTGTTTGTTTGTTTCGATCTTAATTGAAATGAACTTTTGGTAATCTCAACCCTTTACCCTCATTTAATGTTTGTTTCTGTTTAAACAGCAAGTGCTAATGACCTCACCGTGTTTACTTGTTGAATGGAATATGCTGAACACAACAGTGTGAATCAACTGATTTGACAAACACTTGATGCTAAATCACTTCAGCATTGGTGATGCAAAGTGTGTGTTTAGGTGGGGGTGGAATTTTAAAAAAGTTATAAGTCTGAAACCGGATCCTAACCCACCTCCAATCTGCCCACTTTTAGTTTCAACAAAGATGGGTTGGAGGCAATGGGGGTCAGGCAAGAAACCCACTCAGATTGCAGGCTGCTCAATAAATATTAGAATAAAGTTGCATGCCTCAGAATCAACGACTATTTTAATTTTAACTCTGGCTGATCGGGTTCCTTTGGGCCTTGGGAAATTTGGCTCAAAGGTGGCTGAGAGCTGCTAGATCCTGGAAGTACTTTGGTGTGCAGGGCACAACTTCAAAATTTGCGGGTGCCACAAAACTTGGAGTTGTGAACTGCGAGGGGGATAGTGTTAAATTTCATAAGGACATTTACAGGCTGGTGAAACGGGCGGACAAGTGGCAGATGAAGTTTAATGCGAAGAACTGTGAAGTAATTCATTTTGGTAGGAAGAATGGGCAGAGGCAATATAAAATAAAGGGCACAATTCTAAAGGGGGTTCAGGAGCAGAGGGACCTGGGGGTATATGTGCACAAATCATTGAAGGCTGCAGGGCAGGTTGAGAGAGTGGTTAATAAAGCATATAGGATCCTGGGCATTATAAATAGGGACATAAAGTACAAAAGTAAGGAAGTTATGATGAACCCTGTATAAAGCACTGGTTCAGCCTCAACTAGAGTATTGCGTCCAGTTCTGGGAACCACGCTTCAGGAAAGATGTAAAGGCAGTAGAGAGAGTTCACGAGAATGTTTCTAGGGATGAGGAACTTCAGTTACGTGGATAGATTAGAAAAGCTGGGGCTGTTCTCCTTGCCGAAGAGAAGGCGATTTGATGGAGGTGTTCAAAATCATGAGGTCTGGATGGAGTATATGTGGAGAAACTGTTCCCTTAGTGGAAGGATCAAGAACCAGAGACACCGATTTAAGCTGATTGGCAAAAGAAGCAATGGTGAAATGAGGAAAAACCTTTTTACGCAGTGAATATTTAGGATGTGTGTGGTTGAGGCAGATTCAATCATGGCTTTTTAAAGAGAATTAGATCATTATCTGAAGAGGAAAAATTTGCAGGGAAAAAACTGGGTAGTGTGACTAGGTGAATTGTTCTTGTAGAGAGCCAACACTGACATGATGGGCTGAATGGCCTCCTGTGCCAAAACTATTTATGATTCTAAGTGCCTTTCCATTTAGCTGCTGATTCCAGTTTACCTGCTTCATCCACTCTCACATGACCAGATAACCCCTAAACCTTCCAATCTCCCCTGACCCTTCCAAACTCCCCCTCCTTCCTCTCTGTTCCCTGGCTGTGGCTAGTTATGTGGCAAGGAATGTTAACTGGGTTCAGCTATTAAATTTGAAAGGACCTGAGGCAAACCCATTCTTCCAGGTTTGCTCACCTCAAATCAACAACTCCATAGCCCCTCTCACCTCTGGCTCCCCAGCTCCTGTCTTGCCTCTGAGCTAATATCCAGGCCTCGCTTTAGTTGACTCAATTCTTTTGGTCAGATTCAGCCTCAAACCCTGGCTCCAGTCATTTGAGCACATCTTAAGAAAAAAGTCAAATGTGGACAGACCAAAGCAAGAGGATATTTGCCGTGATTTTTATTGTAACTGCACATGTTTTAAAATTAACCTTTTTTTAAAGGTGAAACTCTATCCATTTCCATTCCTTTCTGTTCCAGATTGTGGCCTTGGCAGCTTTAGTTCATCACAAATTCCCTCTGGACAGAGCTGCTCCCCAGCCTCCATTCCAGGCCCATTTCTGTGGTAAGTATTTTCTTTCTTCAGAAAGAGGAAGTGTGTCATATGCAAGAACCATCTGCCACTGGAAATGCAGATGGTTTTAATGGTTGGCATCTTTTGGTTGGTGAACTGGACTGAGTGCTGCATTGTGCCTGAATACAGGCCTTGTGTAGGGCCTGAGTTTAATTTGAGCCAAGACTGAAGGAATGAAGGCTTCCTTATGTTCTTGTGCTGAATCCCTAAGAGAAATTAGTTTTGTTTTTGTCAATCCACATCCTAGTTGCTGATGCTGATCAACATAACACTATCTGTCATTCAGCACTAATTACAGGTTGTTCTGAGAGGCCTCAATGAGGCTGGCGTAGAATATGTGAAATGCCACTGCTGTTCAATGAAAGTGGTTTTTCTGATGTAGAGGCTGTGTTGGAGTTTTTCTCTCCATGCAACCTGTGCTTGATGTTGACGCTAGATGTAAATGTAAAAACTGTGTTCCCAGTGCTGACTTCCTTAATGTGATCATAAAATTCAGTGTGCTCAAGTTCTTTTCCCCAATTATTTGCCCCTTTTCCTCCCTATTTCTCAAGATGGTGACTCGCGGTTGGGTACATTTCTCTAAGAACTGGCTGCCATTAGCTCAATTTAGCCTAGAAGGTGAATATTGGCACAGTATTTAACTGTGTAGAACATCATTGTTGAGTCCAGTGTTGTCTTCTTCTGACATCCCTTTGCATTCATGTTCAACAGTGGTTGCTGGTTATTGATTGGGACTGGGCAACCAGTTCAGGTGATATCCCAAAGCATTTAGGATGTGACCTCGGGGCAAAGGATTACCTGGTCCTCTGAGGCAAATAGTATAAAAGTTTGTTAGTCTGTGAGCAAAAAGGCCAGAATTTTTCTGGGAACCTAAACCATATGCGCTTCATTTCATGATTATGTCTGGTATGTTTCTTAATTTACCTCTAGGTGAATGGAGAATAATAACAAACCTTTGATATTTGCAGGACAAGCCATCTAGTAATTATATTACTTGCAAGTCCTGACACCTTTCCTGAGGTGTGAATATAGCCATAGATCTCCCAGTATTGTGAATTGTATTTCACAAGCGTGCATTATTCTATTATTTTGGATACTGTTCGATGAACCCAACACCAAGAACTGGTCTTTGATGCTTCCAAAACCTTGGCATTCGTAGGGCAGTATCTTTTGGGAGTGGTGAACTTGGATATGTGTCTGTGGGAGAGAATCAGGTTCCTTGATTTTCCTATTCATCTGTTAATCATGTCCTCAAGGAAGAAATCTCAGTGTTGAAAACATTGTTAAAATACTAATGCTGCCTTCTTTTCTAGTCATCAGCAAGCCCAGTGATTGTATCTTTCCTTACGATTTCCGGGAGGCATTGACAAGAAAAGTAAGTAATTTCTCTCTCTTTGCTTGTACGTGTGTCTACTATTTTTTTTGTATAAAATTATTAATATGGGGATAGAGAAAGGAGTCTATCCATGTACTCATACGGAAATTATGCTTTTTCATTTCTTGTTATTTCCATTTTGAATACATTGGTGGGAGGTTTAAGCTGGCCCAGATAATTTTTTAATAAATTGATGGGTCCACATGAAAATACCATTTTTTTTTTGTCGATTTTATAAATTCGTTACTGAAAATATGTTTTGTTTAGCTTCCCTGAACTGCCTTGTGTGGATTTGAGCAATATGGACTGGGCCCATCACCATCAATGGTGAATGAGCTGAACAGGCAATGGTCTTATTTCACGATGCTAGGAGCCTGCTTACTTCCATTCGTTATCCAGTGATCCCTGGAAATGTGTGTGAATCAGGGAAGCACTGCGCTAGGATGTGCTTCTCCTTTTGGCTCAGTAACCTGCGGACACTCCGTGACTCAGACCACTGCTTAGATGCCAGAGGACAGACAACAGAATGTCAGCATGAGTCAATGCTTTCAGGAGATGAGACAAACCTGGCAGAAGGAAAGATGTTTTTCATGACTGAGTTTAACTTGTATCATTGGCTTTCTGTGGATGATGGTCAATTAAATCAGTAGTAGTGAAATAGTTGATGAATTAAGAAATGACCACTTTCACTTGGAAGGGTGTGGTGGTATTTTTTTGGGTTGTCATGGTATTAAAACAATAATTTCTCACTTAATTGCATTGTTGTTTGGTAGTACCGAACTTGAGTGTTGTGAAAAGGGGACATTTTTTTTTGTTGAAGCTTTTTGTCTTGCACTCAGCAGGACAATTTGCAAGAAAATACCAATGTTGGGGGAAACAACATTTATACTGTATGAGAAGACAGTGTTGATTGATTGGCAAGTAGACCCTGATGATAGAGATGTTACCATGGATAATGCACCAGTTGACGATGACTGATAGTTAACTGCTATGTATTGTTTGATATTTAAACCAGGCACCTTGACTCTGGTCAAGACATTGCCCTGGGGAATGAACCAGTGAATGGATGTCACTTATTTTGTTTAACTGAAATGTCTGTACATGTACTTTCTGTCTGCAAAGAACAGGGCCCTGTGTATTAATATATATAGCAAATGTGCCACACTGCAAGCCTGACTGACAATCTTAAATTGGTTCTCAGCGTAATTCTTAGCTCACTAAGGGTTATTTAACAAATGTTGTCCAACCGTGGGATCGTATCTAATGTTAGAAACTGTGTTTTGAGTTTTGTGATTATGATTGGTGTTGGGGGCCAGTCTGAAAGTGGAACAAAGTGGTGTGAGTCTCCCTAGAGGAGGTGGGAGGTCTCATTTTGTTTCACCTTGGGAATCTGGCCAGGCCTTCATACCTGGTTTACATTCTAAGTTTAGCATTGCTACGAAGTGGCATGTAACTGCACTGTGCAATAACACAGACATATATAAATGTAATGTTTCATTTCATGAACAGCTGCATGTTTGGGCAATTATGTGAAATGCACTTTTCCATGGGATTTTGTTTTCAGTATGTATTGCGAAAAACGTTTTTCAAAATTGCAGAAAAAAATTAAGAACATTGGCAGGGATTGAGTTTTGTTTTCTAATTTTGTGGTGCTGGGTCAAAATAGATTTGGAGACATTATTGGACATTTTTGTGATAAGTTGGCAACTAATAAAGATATGTTTTTATAAATTTACAAAACACATTTTGTAAAAAATAAGCATAGCTATCAGATATTTGTAGTGCATTGTAATATCCAATTCTGCCCTCGGCTGCCTCCTCTCTCACATATCAAGCAATTTAGATACTGAAAATCTGAAACAGAAAATACTGGGAACACTCTGCAGCTCAGACTACATCCATGGCAGAACAGACTGACATTTCTCATAATATGGACTCTTTGCCAGATAATGGGTACATGCCTGAAACATTAACTTGCCTGCTCTCTCTGCAGATGCTGACTGATCTGCAGAGCATTTTCTGTTTCTGAAATGTCAAATCACTTATGGGTTTCCTCATCTTTAAAGGATGATGCAGCTTCTACATGTGTATGTAACCTATATGTGTTAGATCTTGTTTTGTGCAACAAGAGAGAGTTAATTAATAAATATGTAGCAAAGGAATCTCTGGGAAAGAGTGATCATAATATATTAGGAGTTTTTTTATGGCATTTGAGCATGATTTTAGTTAAGTCTGAAACTAGGATTTTAAACGTGGACAAAGCAAACTACGTAGGTATTTGAGATGAGGGGGCTAAGGTAGGTGGGAAACTAGATTAAAAGACACCACATTAGGTAAGCAATTGAAAAATTTTAAAGACCTAATTCATAATTTGCAATGTTTATACATCCCCTTAAGGCATAAAAATTCCCATGAGAAAAATGGTTCAACTGTGGTTTTTAAAATTCAACAAAGGGTAACCAAAAAACTGATAAAGAGAAAATAGGACATGAGTAAATTAACTGACGATTGTGAAATCTTCCTTAGGTATGTAGAAGGGAAGCAGTAAGCCAGAGTAAATGCGAGTCCCTTAGAGACAGAGACAGGAGAAATAGCGAAATTATATGAGGAGATAAGGAAATGGCAGAGATCTTAAGTGAATAATTTGTATCTGTCTTCATGGTAGAAAACACAAGAAAACATTCTGGAAGTCTTGAGGAACCAAGTGTCTAGTGGAAGTGAGGAACTTATGAATATTAGTAGTAAAGAAAAAATACTAGAGAAATTAATGGGGCCAAAAGCCATCAAATTCTCTGGACCTCATGTCCTTCACCCTAGGGTTTTGAAAGGGGTAGCTGCAGAGATAGCAGATGTTGGTTTTGATCTTCCAGAATTCCCTAAATCCTAAAATGTTTCCCATGGACTAGAAAGTACAAACATAACCCTGCTAATCAAGAAAGGAGGGAGAAAGAAAACAGGGAACTATAAGCCAGTTAGCCTTAAATCAGTAGTAGGGAAAATGCTAAAATCTAATACTTGAGAATGATAACAGAGCACCTGAAATCATAATATGATTGGGCAGAGTCAACGCAGATTTCTTCTTCTCGAGTTCCCTGTCGGAAGACAGGTGTGACCCACAACCCCCACCATGGCTAGGTCAAGGGGACAGGTACCTGATCTCCCCCAGTGGAATGAGGATTGAACCTGTGCTGTTGGCACTAATCTGATCCACACTGGCTGTCCAGTCAAATGAGCCAGCCGCAACCCCCCCCTCCCCCGCCAAGGAGTCTGAGTTGCTATGACAGCATACACTTTTACATAAGTGTTGTAGCCTGGAGCTATAGGTAATAATGGTAGATTTCTTTCCGTCATGTGGCTGACAAGGAATCTCCCGCGCTCTTACCACGAGCCATTGGTGATTGTTGGAAGGATTTGCAAGTTGATAATGAACCTGTTTGGCTGCATCATGAATGCATCTTCCTCGGTCATTGAGTCCTGGAGTGGCACTTGAACCTGGAGCTTCTGGCTCAGAGGTAGGGACGCTGTGCGACAAGACAACCTTCAACACAGATTTATGAAAGGGTTTATGAAGTTGCTTTATCCTTCTGATTTCAGAATGCAAAAGTTGAGGTTGCTGCTACCGAAAGGACTCTCTTAGGCTATTTTCTGGCAAAGATTCACAAGATTGACCCTGATGTTCTTGTGGTGAGTAGAACCTTGAAGCAATATTGGCGACGATTGTTCCAAGAAGTCCTGAATATGAAAGTCCACGGCTGCTAAAGTCATTCCTAATGTAAAGTGCAAAGACCACAACTGGCATTTAATTACAAAGTATTTGAGGTTTTTACCACAGCAGTTTGCAAATGACGTACAAACCAGGTACGTACAAACCAACCCCCTTTTTTTTTGGAAACATTTGCCTTTTCCGTATCTCTCGCTCCACACAGACCAAACTAATCCAGTTGAGCTTGCCTGTGACTGAGTTTAAGTTCATGTTAACATCAAATTATATTTGGACCACTTCAAAAACTGCTCAGCCAACCAGTAATGGTTTTTTATTGTTATTTATTTTGTTTGTAATTCATCAAAATTATTACAGGAATTCCAGGTGACCCATTTGCCAGTTTAAATTTTAGCATAAATCAGCAAAAAACTACCCAAATTGGGACACCGTGGTGCTTAGTAATGTGAGGAATATACTGAACAATCTATACTCTGATTGCATGTTATGAATGATGGGTATGTTTATTTGCTGGGAAGTGCTGTTTAGTGCTGTCTTTGACAGTTGAGGAATAAAATGCAATATAAAGTTTGCAGAAGGTGGAAAAAAACTTCTTCTTTTCAAATGTTAGTTGTGGACTTGACCTGACAGAGAATATAAACAAGGACCAAGATCAGATAATCTACAATCCAAACAGGTGGAATTAATTTCATTGTGATGTTGGACCTTCATTCAGGCTTTCTGTTCCCGCTGGACTCCTCCCCTCCACCAGATGCCCACCACCACCCCCACCTCCCCACCCACCTCCAAAAAGCAGCCCTGAAGAAGAGTCATACGGACTCGAAACGTTAACTCTGTTCCTATCTCCACAGATGCTGCTAGGCCTGCTGAGTTTTTCCAGCATTTTCTGTTTTTATTCCAAAAGGCATTGGCCTGTGCTGAATTAGTTTCCACAGGCAGCAGCCTCCATCCCTGCACCTTTGCAAAGTGGCCGTTTTCATTGAGCGAGGTTCCACGGTGACATCGAGGGTGAATTGGATCCCATCGTCACCACATTCTCTCTCTCTCTTGTGAGCACTTTTCTGTATAGGACATGGAATAATCGGGAATAGGAAGCATGGCTTATTTTTCTTTTCCTGACCTGCTTAACTTTGGATAAGTGGTTTTTACACAAGCATATGACAACTGACAGGCAGGAGAAGACTTGCTGGTCCATCAAACCTATCCCGCATACATGTGATGCCTTGATCATCTTAAGTCTAATATATCCACTCCTCGCCCACCCGGTGCCATTAATTTTATGGGGTAGGCAGAAGCCCAGCCAAATTAAAGAGGGGGTGGGGGGTGCAAAATTAGAAAATTCCCCTCCAAGCCTGTTAGGCAATTGTAGCTAGTCCAGGAGATCAGCTTGGTTCTGATTAATGTTATAGAGCATTGAACTTTTTTTATGAGGCGGTCTCTGGCCCGGCCAACAAAGGGTCTAGTTCTCACCAGTAGCCTGTTCCACAGATCCACTATTGGAATTGGAACCACTTCCTAACATCTAACCTGGATCTGCCCTTTACATAACTTGAGATTGTGCTTCCTGGTCCTCTTTGGTACAGTAGAATAGCAGTTCCCTTACTGGCCGAATAATCCAGAGGCCCGGATTATCTCTCATCTGGAGAGATGAGTTCAGATCCCGTCACGGCAGCCGGGGCAATTTAAATTCAATTAAATAAACCTGGAATATAAAACTACTATCAGTAATGGTGGCCATGAAACTACCGGATTATCGTAAAAAATCCATCTGGTTCACTAGTGCCCATTAGGCAAGAAAATCTGCCTTCTTACCCATTCTGGCCTATAATGTGATTCTAGACCCACAGCAATGTGTTTGACTCTTAAATCCCCTCTGCTTTAGCCAGCCACTCAGTTATGCAGTTAGTGATGGGCAGTAAATGCTGGGCCTGCCTGTGAATGAATAAAAAACAAACAAGTTGAAACCAGCTGTCTACACAAACACAATGTAGCCACTTCATTTTATACAACTGAATCAAATTGCCCTTAAGCCTATGCTTCTCAAGTGTAGAGAGCCAGCATTTTGAGCCCGTCTTGATTATTAAGATGTCTCAAATTAGATATATGTATTTTTTTTTTAAAAAGAAAGTCCTGTTTGATGTTAAAAGGAAACAGCACGTGTAAGAGCATATACTAAGGCTGTGACAATGGTGGTTCAGAAGCATCCCAGTGGCTGCAGTGTAGCTGGTAATTCATTTCCTCGGTCCCTTTATTGTACAGCCCATTTAAAACCTGTTCTTAATTTCAGGGCCATGATATTTACGGATTTGATCTTGATGTTCTGCTGCAAAGAATTAATGTCTGCAAAGTTCCTCACTGGTCGAAGATTGGTCGGTTAAGGAGATCGGCTATGCCTAAACTTGGGGTAAGGCATAGTTGACTTCTTCAGAATGAGAAACCCATGAGCTGCCAGGGAATGATAATAAAAGAAATAAAGTTACAGTTATGTTGAAACAGCAATGTAGCTCAAGTAATGGAAGTAGATTGCCACATATATTGGTAAAAATGCTTTTAACCCAGTGTCATTATGCATTTGATATATGCTAACAGACTAAATAATGGAATGCCATTATCAGTCTAAAGGAAACCTACACAATATGTGACCTAGGAATGCTAAGTATTATCCCAGATGCAAAGTGAAGGGGAAAACACTTGTCATCATACCTACATTAAAAAAACAAAATTAGCAGTTTGTACAATGACACCCTTAACATTAAGGTGCAAGAATAAGTGCACTTAGTGTTGCAAGAATTGTTCAGTAAGACTTAGCATAGTGTTAAAGCAGTAAGCTTTAAAAAGCTAGACATGTATTGTTTGTTAATTGCAATTACTTTAGACGATTTGCTGCTTAATAAAGAAGGTGTCAAAGCACGAGTATATTATCACTTAAATATCAGACTTTTACAAAGAATTTTTTTTAACCTGTTTATCAACTGGATGAATTAGATTCTGATGTGAGTGAACTGATTTACTGTTGGAACCAAGTAGTCCATCTATGCTTCTGCTTGTTCGATGATGAAGGGAATTGTAGGAGGAATATTTTAATACCAAGTAGCTCCCTACCTAATTATTGTGATGTTTTTTTTAAAAAAAACTACCTGAGAGCATGTTAACACCCTCCTTTATCTCCCCAATCAGGGGCGAGATAATTTGGGTTTCCCTTCTGCAGGGAAGCTGATCCTTCATTACTTACAATGTAGAGAACAGAAACAGGCCATTCGGCCCAATTAGTCTGTGTTGGTGATTATTGTCCACATTAGTCTTCTCCACCTATCTCATCTCAGCCTTGCAGCTTGTCTTTACATTCCCTTTTCTCTCATGTGCTCATCTAATTTCCTTTTGAAACCATATAAGCAATTTGCCTCAAACAGTTGCTGTGGTAGTGAATTCCATTCTAACCACTTCCCGAGTAAAGAAATGTCTCGTTATTTCCCTGTTGGATTTATTAATAAATATCTTATGGCCCCTAGCTTTGGATTCTCCCACATGTGGAAACATTCTCACTCCACATTTACTATGTCCAACCCATCATAATTTAAGTATGTTTATCAGGTCTCCCCTAGGTCATCTTGTTTCAAAAGGGAGAAGTTGCAACCTTTTCAATCTCTCCCACTAGTTGAAATCTCTCATTTCTAAAATAATCCTTGTAAACCTGTTTTGCACTTTCTCCAGTGCTTCCATGTCTTTTTTGTACATAGTTCTGGTCTCTATACTACATTGTAGCCTGATAATGGTTCCATACAGTTTAACATAACCGTTGAATTATGTACGCCTAGAAATAAATCCCCAGGCTTTATTAATATTTTTAATTGCTTTGCTGGCCTGTGACGCTGCTTTTAAAGATTTGTTTACCTGTATGCCTAGATTACTTTCTTACCCCACTTAGTTTCTTACTTTCTAAGTGATGTTTCTAGGTTGTGTTTCTATTTTCTCCTGCCAAAGCACATCACTTCGTCTTTATCTATGTGACATTCACTTGCCACTTAAATGCTCAGTCTGCAAGTTTTCTAATGCTTCCTTGTATTCTTCAGTGTTAGCTATACCCCCACAGTGACCAGGGGACCGTCACTGAATATGGGATTTCAGAAGTTTGACCTCGCATTTGAGACCATTGGTTTTTAAGTCAGCTTCACTCTTTGACCACAAAACTCAGCTGGAAATGCGATGGGGAAGTGATAAAGATCAAGCCAGTTCAGAGTTGGAGGGCTGTTAGCATGCAGATCCTTAGCATCAGTTTAAAGGCTGGGACATGCATTTTATTAGTTTCACCCTTCTCCTCTCTTACACAGAGCCTATGTGTATCTATTGCATGAGATGATACAGTAAGTCTTTGCTTTACGTTGCCCTATTTTAAATCATTTCGAATTAACATCTGTCAGTTAGGGGGCAGGCATTTGCATTTAGTGTCAGGAGTTTGGTTTTAACATTATTTCATGCCAAGTGTGACAAAGGGTCGTGTGACCCAATTTGTGCCATTTTGGAGCTGTCTCTCACTTTCTGACCCTCCCGGTCCCTGGCCGAGCCTCCCTCTCGGCTCCTCTACAGCTTGTGGCTTACCTCCGTGACCCTGCAACTTGAAGTTGCTCTTGCTCCAAAGCTACACTTTCTGCCTCTTGCCACTCATTTCCCAAGCCCTCACTCACAGCATGACTTAAGTAGAAAGAGCATATTTTGTTTATATTTTTAAGCTTATTTTATTTTAAACATCATTCCATTTACAAATATAGGAATTTAGCAATGTACTGTATTTCAACTTACAAGGTATAATGTTTTAATTATTTTTTTTTCTGATGAAGAAGTTTCTATGGAATCAACCACAGGTTTTACATTGGTTGTAATGGGAAAATCTGATTTGCTTAACATTGTTTCACTTAAAGTTCCACTTTTCAAGAACGCAACTACAATGTTAAGTGAGGAATTACTGGATACAGTGCACAATTTTCCAAAAGTTGTCATTACAAATACTGACTAACATAAGCAAATAGCTCTGGAGAACAATCTGTTAAATCTGTATACGACTGGCAAAGTTCAGTGCTGTAGCGGCACTCCTATGCGTTGATCCAAGCTAAAAGCATGGGTATCGTCCTCTGGCTAGTTCTTCAAAAATGGTGTTATATCTAGAATGAGTATGTATTGTATGTTGAAAGCACTATTGCCCTGTTGCTAACTTCTCCTTTTAATTGGCTTAGTTCTTGCACTTGGAGATATAGGCCCTCTAGGCTTACATCTTAACTGCTTCTTGACATCCAGACTTCTTCATTTATGGAGCTGTTATTCCCCTTGATAATTCAACGTGCTGTTGCTTTCTTCTTATAGGGTCGTGGTGGATTTGTGGAAAAGAATGCAGCTTGTGGTAGGCTGATTTGTGATGTTGAAATTTCTGCCAAAGAGTTGATCCGATGCAAGAGCTACAATTTAACTGAGCTGGTTCATCAGGTCCTCAAAACAGAGAGGGTGACTATTCCAGCTGAAAACATCTGTAATCTTTATAAGTGAGTAATATTGAGGTTTTAAAGGGGTATTTAAGGAGACCCAATATAATTGAGCCTATGGCAGATGCGGAAGGGTCTTTGTTGCAATCCAGAAAGCCACTTGGTGTAGGATGGTACTAGAGACCATCTTTATTCAGCCTTCTATTTATTTACAAAGCGAAACATTACAAACATATACCCCCTAACTCCACTGTTTCAGTAAGTGCCTCTTTGTATGTGCTCCAGTGAAATTCCATTTGCTGCTCTCCACTTGCATACAATAAAACACAATTGATGTACAATTAACTGTATTGGTGTTGCTCTGGGATCATCTCTGCCATTTCAGTTGTAGTACCAAATTACAAATCTTGTCAGGCTGCGAGGATAAAAGATCCCTGCGTCTGCTGCTGTTAAATTGGTAATCTCACTCGGGGAGGCCGTAGGACTACTGTTGGTGGCAATTGGAAAAGCATCGTACAGATTATGGGGGGCAGGCAGGAAAGGAGTAAATACTAGAATCAGATTGGCCATGATCTTATCGAATGGCGGAGCAGGCTCGAGGGGCCAAGTGGCCTACTCCTGCTCCTATTTCTTATGTTCTTAGGTGTTGTAGTGACAGGGAAGGAACTTGACTTTACATTTAACCATGCTATAGCTGAGCTGGGGAACCTGATGTTGACCAGGTGCCTGAAGTGGAAATTACTCCGGTTCTTGGTACAATGTTTGTCATCCAGATGAGTGAAGCTGGTTTACCAGGAATGTAACTTCAGTAAGTTGGATGACTGATAGTAGAATGGCATTGTTGTGGAGAAAACATCTAACTGGGCCAAACTTGATGAAAGGTCCCAAAACAGCAACCTGTTGCAATGTGACAGCTGGAGCTTTATTCTTTACCATGTGATTCGTTTACAACTGTAGTCTTAAGCTTGATTCATTTTATCATGCCTGGTATCTGGCTTAATCACAAATATAATATTTGCACTCTTAATTACTTATTAGTATTTGCAGAGATACTGTAAATACATTTGGGTTAAATCAGATGTTTTTGTTAAACCTTGAATGCTGGAGACTAACAGTACAGCTTAGTAAAATATATTTTTAGTATATCAGAGTAGTTGCAGGAAACTGAGTAGCCGGTGTTATATGTTTACTGCTGTGCATTGCAATGTTATTAATATTTTTGTTTTGTCCTGTTAGTAACTCTCCTCATCTCATGCACCTACTTGAGAATACGTGGATGGACGCAAAATTTATTCTGCAGATCATGTGTGAACTGAATGTTCTTCCTTTAGCGTTGCAAACAACCAGCATTGCTGGAAATGTCATGGTAATGTTGGAATTTGCTCTAATTATTTTTATACTCAAATCTTTCTGCCTCCACTCCAATGGATGACCATTTGCAGTCTACTTTTTTAACATCTAAACATTAGCTTTCAATTATTCCAAGTTAAAGTAATGAGATCATTATTGATGGTGTACCGATGCTGAGCAAAAGTTGAAAATATGACAACAGCACAGCTTTTATATTTTTTTGTAAGTTGCTTTAAGGTATATTTTTCACCTTCAGCAAGTCACCATTTTATAGTGTAAGCTGATCTGCATTTTTGCAAATTAATGCCAGTAAAATGTGTGCCTGACCCTGGTGATGCAAATGTGCCGATGTTTTGGTATGTTCCAGTTGTTTTCCCTGCAGTGCTAAAGGATTTAGTTCCTGCTAGGATAAGGTTCAACCAGTGCTTTTGGCTCTTTGTACAGAGTAATAATTCTTCGTATGCTATTTTACTTGTGGAGTCCATCAAAACCGCCTAATTCTGTTCTCACTTGAATATCCATTTTAACACTTTTTATCTAAAATACACTCAAAACTGTGTGAAGCTGATTAGTTCCATTGTTTGTCAGCAAAAATCCATTCACCCGACAGACCAATATAATGTCCTTAAAGAGTTTTTGCAAATGCTTTATTTATGTATCGGCATTAAAATAATGTTACCTAACTTAAAAGCCCAAAATAAATGCATAGTTTTCCCTCTGTGAAAGCCTACTTATTGTCATTGTGTGTATTTGTGACCATTTTAAATGGTGTGCAGTTCCATTTAATCTTATTTCATAATTGTAGAATTATTTTATGGCATCATTTTTAATGGTGAAATCCAGTGTCAACATTTGCCTGTCACAATCCAATTGAAAGTCTACTGTTACTAGGTAGTATTATTTCACACCTCTCTATCTCCCACATCCTTTAGGGCCCAGCTAATGCTGTGTGACTGGTTATGTATTGCTTCCAGTTTCCCTCTTCAAATAACTGCTTCTTCCCCAGAGATTATAAATTCCTCTGGGTCTGGCTGTATGGCAAATGCTCCTCCCTCTGCCCAACTCTTATCTGGAAATTTCCTTTACTATTGTTGCTATCCAGTGATTTGCTTTTGGTCTCTTGCAGGCCTTGGGACTGCTGCTTCCTTTTGCTGACTGTTCTGAATTATTTTCTTTTCTGTTCCTTGGCTTTGGTTTGTTTAAGTACATCACTTGGACCCTAAAAGTACTTTTGGCCCTGATTTTCAATTCAGTTGGTAGCTTTGCCACTCCATCTCCACCAACCTCCCCCGCCCCCAACCATCTCAGCTCTGCCTCACCCGTAGCTACGATGGCAAAGCCTTGACGTCATACCTCCAAGCACACACCGGGTGAGAGACAGATTGGTGGGTTAACAAATAGATGGGGTGAAGAGAGAGGTTTGTAAACAAAGAAAGAGGTGATGATCGGTTGGATAGAGACATCAGGGGAGGTGGAAGTCATGATTTTTCAGACAAAAAAGGGGGTAGATCATAGACGATAGAGCTGAGATCAGGGCATGGGCATCAGCGAGTCTGGGGATAAGGGATAGACAGACAGGCAGAGAGATTGATTGATTGTATGGACACTGCAGAAGAATAATACATTGGGTTAGAGAAAGATAAATTGCAGTGGGTAAGAGAGACTCCGGTTAAGGTGTTGGAATAAGAGAGAAAAAGACTGTGAAGTGAGAGAACTCGCTGCAAGCATCATGGGAGATCTAAAGATCTTCCTTGATAATGTTCATGAACTGGAGTGGATGCTAGTTTAGAAAAGCAGCGATATTACCAAACTGACATGAAGTAAGTATGACACAGAAAATATGCACTTTCAGTTGAACCGTTTAAAAAAAAACTAATGAATAATCTATAGCGTTGATAGTCAGAGGATATGCTGATTCCTAACGATTGGAATGTTACCAACAAAGGATTAAAGGAAACAAATGTAGCATTGGCAGGAAATGCCCATTATACACAAGACTTTTATTATTCTTGATGGATTGTATGTTATCTCTCCTAGTCACGAACGCTGATGGGCGGCCGTTCTGAGAGAAATGAATATTTGCTGCTGCATGCTTTCCATGAAAGAAACTACATTGTACCTGACAAACCTTCTTTCAAGAAGCATGTGCAGGAGTCTGTGAGTACTAGGGCACTTTATTACTATGCCTTGTTTCCTGCACTCTTTATGCATTTTTTTATCTTGATTGTTTTGTCTCAATGTGCCCAAAAAAACTTGTTTCCCATTTAATTTGCAGAGTCGGAGGACATTTGACAATTGCATGTGTCCATTCTTGCTGCCGCAATCTTACAATTGTAGAATTAAATGATTAATGAGAAATTAACTATAAATGCTGTTTATGTTATAGGGTTCACTGGGTACTGTTTGCATTTGATTTCTGTACATGTATCATTGGCTTTGAGAGTTATTTTACGACTGTAGGGTACAGTATTTCCAGTGAAACATATTTAAATTTTGAAATCTGGCAGAAGGAATATATTTTCAATTGACAGATCACTCAGTTGAAGGCAGTAGGTTATCATAATACCATAGTAAAATTCTGAATGTATTGAGACAGTTGAAAGGGCTCTGTAAAATAACTGTGACATTGTAAAATTAGCAATCTAATGAGCTTCAATGATTAGAAGTTTCTATGAGAGGACTTGGGAAAATGTCCTATAAAATAGCCCTAAGCCTCATTTACTTGCCTCGTTAGGTTCATTTTTATTAGTAATCCCTTTTGCCCACAATTTGCAGATGCTAGGTTTTTTTAAAATTGGTTATTCTGTTTTAACATTATTTAACTAAACTGACTTTTTGAAGGGACTTTCATAAATTGCTTATGAAAATACAAGTGGCATCAGTTACTTAAAGAACTTTTGTGACCTCAGGGCATCCCAAAATGTTATACAGTCAATCAAGTACTTTTGACATGTTTCTTACATCACAATAGTGAATACATGATAGCCAATTAGCGACAGCAATGTCCCACAAACAGCAATATGTTAATGACCAAATAATCTGTTTACTAATGTTGGGTGAGGAATAAATATTGGTAAGGGCATTGTGGGAGGTCCGTCGCTATTCTTTGAGTAGTGCCATGGGATCTTTTACATTCATTTGAGGAGGTAAATGGTTTAGTGTCAGAAAGGGTGTAACTTCCAAAAGTGCAGCACTGTCTTAAATATTGACACCAGGGGTGTCAGCCTGGACTCTGTGTTCTGGAGTGGGGCTTAAACCTATGACCTTCTGACTTGAGGTCAGCATGTTACCCATTGAGTCACAGCTGATACCCTGGTTAAAGTAAATATTCATTTCTGGCGATGAATTTTCTTAGAATATGAATGTTTTATTTTTAAATAATTGGTTGTGTTTGTGAATATTTTGTATATTGCTGAAAAGAGAGACATGTTGCCAAAGCTTTTGTTTTGTACTCATCAGGAAAAACGTGAGTGCAAGGCATAAAACTTTGGCAATATGTCTCTATTGGGGCAATATATTGTAACTAAATTATAAAACGATTTGGTGAAATTTCTTCTGAATTTAGAGCTGTCATGTGATGTTTTCAGAATATAAAATAAACCAGGTAACAATCTGTGCTATAATATTTCAGATTATTTTCTTTTTGAAATGTTTCCTGGATTCTTACTCATCTACTTTAAATGAAAAAGGAATTTTATTACATGTTTAGCATATTGCCCAGACAACAGCCATGCATGTCCCTTCTTTCAGGCTTCGGCCTTCAACTGTCGAGCTGTTGCATGAAAACACCTCCTGTTTTTCATGACTTGACTTTTGGCCCCTTCAGGTAGATGACGATGAGGAATGTGCTGATGGAGGAGGTGGAAGTGCAGGGAAAATGAAGAAAGGTCGAAAAAAAGCAGCATATGCTGGTGGTTTAGTCTTGGAACCCAAAGTTGGTAAGTTTAAGAATTTTCAACGAGGTGAAACCTACGGCACATTTGTGTGCTTTTCCCTTATGAGATTTTTCCAGAAAGCACTATTTCATATTGATGTGTAGAGTTATGAGCAGCAAAAACATTGTGGTATCTTGCTGAAATGCCCTATTCTTCATGTGTAAACGTGGATGTGCAATGTTGGACTAATTTGTCTTGGAGAAACATTACATCTGAGCCCATATCTGCCTTCAATTAAATTAGTCCAATACACTTCCACAAGAAAAAGAAATTCAGTCTTGGTCTGTTGGAATGCCACCAATTGGCTCAAATGATAGATTAAAACTGAGACCTCCCTGATTGAGCCACAAACTACAGGCTTTTAACCTACCCCTGCCTTAGCTGGTTTATTTTTGTCATACAATCTTCCTCTTACACGTACACAAAAATTTGATTTGGCATCTCTTTCCTGCTACCAAAATACAAGTTGTGCAATCTCTTGTGGATAATTTGTTCCTTTACTTTATTGCGTGATGATTGATTTGAATGTGCTCTTCCTGTAATAGTTGGATGCCTATATTCATTGATCTTTCCCCCCCAGGTTTCTACGATAAATTCATACTGCTGCTTGACTTCAATAGTTTGTACCCTTCAATCATTCAGGAATTCAATATTTGTTTCACCACAGTAGAGAGAACTGCTGCAAATTTTCAAAAAAATCTGGAGGTAAGAACAATCTTTCAGGTGGCTTGCACATTGTGAACATTAGAAAGTTGGACAAAGTAATTGGAAGGACCTTCCTGTTAATTTCTATCTACTCACTATTATCAATTAATTTAAATTTTAATATTGTAAAAGTGGCACTGACTAAAATGGTTATGATTTTGATGTTTTTAACCATGCTTTGTTCTGACAGGATTTATATTCCTGAAACACAGAGACAAATATTAGGAATGAAGATCCTAGTATTGAGTGAAGTTGTTTTATCTAAGACCTGCTTACTCAGGCTATTTACTTCAAAACTTAAATTTTTTTATTTGCTTCTCCATTTACCCAGTCATTTAAATATTTGTGGTGCCCTGTGGGGTTGGTACCAATTTTTGAAAAATTAACTCCCAAGTACAAAATATTCCCCTCAAGCTAGATCCTCAAGTAAATAATGATGCTTTTCTCCTCTGACTGGCCATATGCCTAGAAGGGCACTGCAGTCTTTTGGTGTTAAAGCTATTGTGATTTTTGAGGTCCTTTCTTGAGAGTTTCCCAGTTTCAGCTACATATGTCCTCTGATGTAATTAAATTTGACTGGAAAGAGACCATTCCTGTACAGAAGAATTACACTGTTTCTTTAGGCCCCACCACAACATGCTTAATTTACTTGATGAAGTGGTCTTTTTCATCTTGCCTGTTTGTCAGGTGCTGCCTGAACACTTGCAGCATTTTTTATTTGTTTCAGATTTCCATGCATGCTGTTTGCTTATTGAAAGTCTCTGCCTATGCTACTCCTCACTGGGCTGCTTGAATTTGGTTGAGCCTGGTTAATTTCGTCTCATCCATTCTTGCTTCCAGCTATAGGCAAACATAATATCTATTTAGATAAGAATATGCTCCAATGTGCTGAAACCTGATTTGAATGTTCAACTAGGTGGAGGTGATTCAAGATTTTCATAGTTTCTAGAGCTGGTGCATTCATATAGAAAAGAGTGGGTATATCTCTCAATCCTTATCAGCTTCTAAGAACGAAGAACAAAGAAAAGTATAGCACAGGAACAGGCCCTTTGGCCCTCTAAGCCTGCGCCAATCATATTGCCTGTCAAACTAAAACATTTTGCACTTCCAGGGTCCGTATCCCTCTATTCCCATCCTATTCATGTATTTGTCAAGCTGCCTTTTAAACACCACTATCGTACCTGCTTCCAGCACCTCCTCTGGCAGTGAATTCCAGACACTCACTACCCTCTGCATAAAAAACTTGCCCCGCACATCTCCTCTAAAGTTTTCTCCTCTCACCTTAAATCTATGTCCCTAGTAATTGACTCTTCCACCATGGGAAAAAGTTTCTGACTATCTACTCTGTCCATGCCACTCATAATTTTGTAAACTTCTATCAAGTCACCCCTCAATCTCTGTCACTCTAGTGAGAACAATCCGAGTTTCTCCAACCTCTCCTCATAGCTAATAACCTCCAGACCAGGCAGCATCCTGGTAAACCTCCTCTGCACCCTCTCCAACGTCTCCATATCCTTCTGGTAATGTGGTGACCAGAATTGCACGCAATATTCCAAGTGTGGCCTAACCAAGGTTCTATACAGCTGCAGCATGACTTCCCAGCTTTTATACTCAATACCCCTGCCAATGAAGGCAAACATGCCGTATGCCTTCCTGACCACCTTATCCACCTGCGTTGCCACTTTCAGTGACCTGTATACCCAGATCCCTCTGCCCGTCGATGCACTTAAGGGTTCTGCCATTTACTGTATAATTCCTGCCTGTATTAGACCTTCCAAAATGCATTACCTTGCATTTATCCAGATTAAACTCCATCTGCCATTTCTCCGCCCAAGTCTCCAACCGATCTATATCCCGTTGTATCCTTTGACAATCCTCTTCACTATCTGCAACTCCTCCAACCTTAGTGTCGTCTGCAAACTTACTAATTAGCCCAGTTACATTTTCCTCCAAATCATTTAGCTTACTTAGCTTCAATTTAATACTTTTGATTTTTATAACTAATTTTACATTTTGTTTCAATTGCATATCATTATAAAGAACAGATATGTTACTGTAAACTGTGTGTCCTTGAGATTTTGATTTTTACTCATGTTTCTAGGGAACTGTGTTGATTTTTGTGACTTGAAGCAGAAGGAAATTTTTCTTTTCAGCATAATTGAGTGTTCAACTCTGTGCTGAAAGTATAAGAACTGAAACTTTATTAACTTGTGTTTTTGCTATATTGTGAAAATATACGACTTCAGTTTCCATTCTCTATACTCTTTTGCCAAGGGTGCTGAAATAGAAGAAATTCCTGAAGTACCAGATCAAGATCAGGAGATGGGTATTTTGCCCAAGGAAATCCGGAAACTGGTGGAGAGGCGACGCCAAGTCAAACAGCTGATGAAGCAAGCAGATTTAAACCCTGATCTCTACTTGCAGGTAGTTTTTCAAATGTGGAATGGCTGTTTCTTAAGTGTAGCGATATGTCTCTCGATAGGCCTTTTTGAAGTGTTTTGGCAATTGTTACAAATGAGGTTTATCAGATTATGTTTTGGGACTGTCTTTAATTTAAGCTAAAATGAAAGGGGGCATGTGACCTGTTCCGAAGCCTGACTGACAGTAAGTCTGGGTGGTTTGATTGTTCAAGATTAAAGGGGGCCCAGGTTGTTTTATGGGAGGAAGGTGCAAGATGTTTACACTTGGAGACAGTGACAGCAGCCTGTTGGCCAACAATGGTTAGACTGAGAGTCTTCAAAGTTCCAGAAAAGTGCTGAGAGTGTCAGGTTATAAAGAGTTATGCGGTAAGCTGTTCATTTACATCCAAGATAGAAGAGAGTTGGAGCCTCAAGGATAACTAATCAGCATTTCTATCTGGATACAAGGCCAATGTGATTCACATTGCCATAGGGATGGAATTTGAGAGGGGAAGTGTCTAACATATTCCTGAGAACTCACAGAACAGGGCAATCTGCCAGGATCCGGGAGAGGAAGAGCAGTTTAAAGCCGAAAATCTCAATGGTTCATTGTGCAGGTACGCGGGTGGGAGCTAGTGCTCGAATTGAGCACAAGTGTAAATGAGGCTGGAAGATTAGCCTAGCTTGCGCTGGAGGAAGAATCACTGGGGAAAGTACCTCACCGTGAAAGACTGTTCTGATATTAGAAGTTCCCAGGCTGAGAAAAGAAAGAAGCCAGATTTACACCTCTGGAGCTAATAATCACCTTGGACTAGTTCCAAGAGAATGGAATTCCTGCTTAAAGGCCAGTGTAAAGAAGATCTGTGAAGTGTGAGATATCAGTTGTGCTAAAAGAAAAAGAGGCATGTTCTGTTTTGTGGTTTAAGGTGTAAGTTGCCTACAAAGATTGCATTTAGTCAATATTATTTTTAGCCATTTGTTACATCAAAAGTCTTAAAACATGAAATTCTGTTGTGTCATTCTTTCAGCTATTAACTGGAAGTTTGAATTTCTTTTTAAAAGTTATCCTTCTCTAATGAGATCATAAAAAAATGAAGGGGGTTTAGTGTTTTACACCCTGAAAGTTCTGCAGAGTGTACAAGCTGTACTGAGGAATTACACTGCTATGCAGAGAAAAAAAATTGCCTTTCTGGTTTTAGCTGGACAAATGAAGTGGTGCCTTTGTCATTGAGGATGCCAGGATCATAGTTCTTTGAAAAATTCAGATCTTTGTCATGAATTGGCCTCTAGGTTTCACTTTGTTTTATGAAGCATTCTTTATGAAGCAATCGTTATGATTGCTAAGTTGAGCATGTTGTGGTTTTCACATGAAAGTAGGTCAAAGTTTCCCCCTTCAAGGATTGGGGTAACATTTCCTCAAAGAAACGAAGTTTTCTATTCTGAGAATACAATGGAATCTTGATTCAGGAGAAGTAGTAGTAAAGAGTCTTTATAGCCGCCCCAGTTCATGATGGGATGCTCACCGTTGCCGAGTTCAGTGCTTAGGAGTGTTGCCAACTTTGTGTAGCATTTTAAGCCTGGCCAATGACTTGGAATCCTACAAACTACTATGGCTAAAGCCAATTAAGGAGAAATGTGCTGACCTATGTGGAAAGATCTGGGAATGGGATTAATTGGGTTGCACTTTCAAAGTATGAAATGTCGGGGGCGTGATGAAGTTTGCAGATGATACAAAAATTGGCAGTGTTGTTGACAGTGATGAGGGTTTTAGACTGCAGGAAGATATAGATGATCTGGGTAGTAAAGTGGAAATTGGAATTCAATTTGGAGAAGTGTGAGGTAATGCATTTGGGAAGGACTAATAAGGCAAGAAAATTAATGGGAGGGTACAGAGGAGTGCGGCAGAACAGAGGGACCTTGGACTGTCCGTCCACAGGCTCTGAAAGGAGAATAGGTCGGCAAGGTGGTTATGAAGGCACATTGCATGCTTTCTTTTATTAGACGAGACATAGGATATCAGAGCAGACAGGTTATGCTAAAACTGTATACAACACTGGTTAGACCATTGATTGGGTACTCCATATGGTTGTGGTCACCTCATTACGGGAAAGAGGTGATTGCACTGATGAGAGTGCAGAAGTTATTGGATGTTGGCAGCAGTGGAAAAGTTTAGCTATGAGGAAAGATTGGATAGGCTGGGGTTGTTTTCCTTGGAACAGAGGAAGCTGAGGGGTGAATTAATTAAACTGTATAAAATTGAGGGACTTAGAATAAATAGGGATGACCTATTAACCTTAAGAGAGGTCAAAAGCCAGGGGGCATAGATTGTAAGCAACTGGTAGAAGGATTAGAGGATAGATGAGATAAAGGAACATTTTATCACCAGAGGGCATTAGGGACCTGGAACTCACTGGCTGAAAGGGCAGTTGAGGCAGAAACTCACCGCATTTTAGAAGTACTTGGATGTCTACTTGAAGAACAGTATCGCAGGACCAAGTGCAAGAAGCTGGGATTAGGCTGGGTAGCTCTCCATCGACAGGCACAGACACAATAGGCTGAGTGACCTCCTTCTGTGTCATAGATATTCTATGAAATTCTATGAAAACCTTGTCTGGATAGTAATAACTTACTTCGCAAGCTCTCGTGAAGTGTTCCCAGACTGGTTGGAGGGCTTGAACTGTGCCTATTTCATTTTATTTGCTGGAAGATGCCTAGTCTTTATCTTTGACATTTTTTTTTAGAAAGGGGCTGATACGAAACATGAACTCAGAACAATCGGACTGAAGGGACCAGCATTTTACATAGAAATCCATGATTATTTGCAACAATTTTATTTTATTTTATATATTTTTAGGTTTGTCTGAAATTCTTTTTTTGTTGGGGCTAGGGAGGAGGTTGGTGATTTAAAAGGTTTTTTTTGGTCTAAAATCTACAATATAAAAGCAGGGCTTTTTTTGCTGCTTTAAAATGCACAAAATTGCACCATTTTAAATATAAATTGTAGGTAACAATAGGGAGCAAGGTTTTGCCCACAATTGTTCTGGCACTTAAAGGCTTTTTACTTCCTTAAAATCTTCATGCATTTAGTGGCTACTTCTCTTGTCTTTGTGTGGGGGTGGGGTAGCAAATAGAGATCTCAACTAGCTGAAGTCTCCAACTTTCCAGATATTTGCAAGGGATATCAACCTGTTCAAATTTCTGTCTCCCTTTTTATTGTTTCTCCCCCTCGTAATTTTCAACAAGGAATCTATCTTAATAAACCCTGAGCTTCACTGAGGCAGGAGGGGCTGTTCTCATTCATCATTTGACTGGCAAATTGGTCAGACTGCAAAAGCTGAACTGTATCATGGCTGGGACTGTAATGATACTGAAACACGTTAGCACGATTACTGCCTTAGTAATATGACAGTTCTGGGTATATTACTGATTTATCACTTCACAGCAGCATTTTGAGATGATTTGTCTTTGGGGAGAAAAACACTGAAACATTTTAATATTTATAACATCACTTGTCACTCTTGGAGATGTCTGCGAGTGAGAAATACAGAATGTCTTTAGTTTGAAGCAAGTGCTGAATTAGGCAATAGTAATAGGCTGGTAATTTGTTTGATAATCGCAATTTCTTATGGCATTTACAATGATACTATGGTTTTCTCTGGTTAGCATTTCAATAATGCCAGTTACTTTGCAACTCCAGATACTATGGTAGGAACCTGGAGATTGTCCTCTTTATTTGCTCCGGAATGAAGCTAAGATTTTATTAGTACTCAATATTTTTTGAGAGGTCTAGTCTAATGACACGTGATTTTGTTTTCTGTTGCAGTATGACATCAGACAAAAGGCCTTGAAGCTTACAGCTAATAGTATGTATGGCTGTCTGGGATTCTCCTACAGTAGGTTCTATGCTAAGCCACTTGCTGCTTTGGTCACTCTCAAAGGAAGAGAGGTGGGTGTTTGTTGTGAGATCGTTTTCATAATTTTTTGCATTTAATTGAGTTGGAGGTTTATATAAATATGTATTGTCACTACTATTGCTTAATTATGTGGTGAAAATATTGATGTGCTTTTGTAAGTGATAAATGGCCAGTGATAAATAGTCAGTAAGTTAAAATAGTCTCTAGATAGCTTTTAATTGTGTGTAACTACCTTGAATTGAAATGTTTGGGCCATTTGCTTGTCAGTTAAGCTGCTGAAGTAATGCAGCCCTCGTGCAAGTTCTTAGTCATGCCCTCCGTTTTATGTTAATGAGATATTGACACCAAAAATCGCCAGAACAAACGCTTTTTGGGCTTATGAGGTGATGGATTTGTTACTAAGGAATTCTTCACTGTGATTCAGTATTGGTGTCTCTTTCAGGCACAGGCCTAGGTGGAGCCTCCAAAAATGAAACCACTTCCATTTGTATCTCTACCCAAACTTATAACTGTACATGTTATTGCACTAAAAAGATTTTCCCCATTCCCTCTGTCAGCTGTTCTTATGATTTTTGTGTGGACTGCAGTTTCAATGAGTCTGTTGAGAATATTCAGTGGAAATTTATAGCTAACAATTAGGGGACTTTTATCCCATGAGTTTAAGCTTGATTTGAGCCCAAGTTCTGCAAATGAAGAAATAACGTACTTAGTCTGCTCACAGCTGTGCTTTTACTTAGAAGCCATGCTAAACACCTCTAGCAATACAAGCATGTTAACTGCTCCTCTCTTTGGTTCTTTTTCTTTTGATTTCATACTCTTTTTCTGCAGCAGCGTTCTCAATTGTACAAAAGAAATTGATTTGTGCCAAGTACCAGCTTTAAGTTTTACAGCAGCTGTGGGGAGTCCTCCCACCAACCCAGGACTTAGTTTGTTGTAAGTGCAGTCAGTCTGCCTCTGGATTATCCAGAAAAGAGAGTTTGTTATTCAGCCCAGGATGTTGCTAAAGCCATGATTACCAGTGCCGAACTCCTGAAGATGAAAATGATCTTCCACATCAAAGATTAGCAAGTAAGAATGAATGCAAGTTTTCATTGTTGTATCTTTGAAGTTACACATGTATCTGTGTTCCTGAATCCAGGCAGCTTGATTTTTCCCTGCGATTCAGCAAGTTCTCCTCAAATGGCTTTGAGGAAGGAAAGGGAGCAAATCTGGGTCTCCAATTTATTTTCAATTCATTGTTAATTTTGGTATTGGTTTAGTAGGTATGAGTCTGTACTTAAGAGAAGAAAAATACTGTGATATGAAAGCTTTAAAGGTGTCTCAGACAGGAGTTTACAGTATTTTGTCCTAGAAGGACAAGATTCCACATGTAAAACAACAGCAACAACTTGTATTTATATAACACCTTTAATACAATAAAATGCCTAAGGCACTTCATAGGAGCATTATAAAGCCAGGTATGACATGGAACCACATAAGCAGATCTTAGGTCGGATGACCAAATGCTTGGTCAAAGGTTTTAAGGAGCGTCTTAAAGGAAGAGAGGAAGGCAGAGAGGTTTAGGGAGGGCATTCTGAAACTTTGGGCCTGGTCGACTGAGGACACGACCACCAATGGTGGAGCAATTAAAATTGGGGATGCTCAAGAGGCCAGAATTAGAGGAACACAGATATCTGAAAGGGTTATGGCGCTGGAGGGGATTACAGAGGTAGGGAGGGACAAGATCATGAAGAGATTTGAAAACAAGGATGAGAATCTTAAAATCAAGATATTGCTTGACCAGGAGCCAATGCAGATCAACAAGCACAAGGGTGATGGGGAACTGGACTTGGTGCAATTTTTAGTGCTATAGTATTGGGTAATGTTTGGCATTACCGCTTACCACTATATATAATGGGAGATAGGCAGTAAGGGAATACACAAGGGTGACTTTTGTATGGAATAAGGCCTGATTTGAATGTTATATTTGGTTTGGAATTTTTTTTATGGTGGCTTTTATTTTTTCATTGGCAAATGATGTGATGGTCATTAACAGAAGGAAGTTGAGGTGTGGGACTTTGTAGAATGTGAAATTAGAGTTGTGGTTACATGTATTTCACTTGGCGTGTTCTTTACAGGCAACCCGAACAGAAAAGGGTCTGTCTAGGTTGCTGTCGATTCCCCTTCCTCAGCTGCTCAACTTTGAGATGGTGACAAGGGCTGTGCTCTTATACTGTACGATCCCGCCGTCATATAGCTGACCACCACGAACTGCAACACCGACTAATGAGTACTGCAGGGTTCATCCAGGTCAGTTGAGGAAATGGAAGCCTTGTTTGAGTACCTCCAATGGTCTGTTCTATCACATTAGATTGGACAGTTTGGCTTCCATTGAACGCGTTCTGCGCACGTGTTAGCTTGTCCACTGGAGTCATGAGCCACTTCATCAGTAGAAGGCCCTTGTCACCCAGTACCACCCTTTGGTTTGCCATAGTGGCTCAAGCACAGATGATGCAGTGCATTTCCACTGTCTGAAGGCCTTATAACCATTGCCATGGTACCAGGCATTGCCCTGCATGATTTGTGATGCCTGCACACTTAATGGAAACCTGCACCATGGGGAAGCCTGCAATCCTAGTGAAGAAATCTGCTCACTCTGCTTACCTGTCTCTTGCAAGAGAATGAAATGTAGTTCATTCTCAATGAATAGAGAAACTTGGTCACTTCCCATGCTTAACAGTGGGTGACAAATTGCAAAATGTTGCAGACATCTACAATTTCACCCTAGAAAGAGCCAGACTTATGAAAGTTCAAGGCTGTGGTCACCTTCGCAACTACTGATAATGCTGTCCTTGCCCTGATCTGAGACTGTAGCTGTGCAACAGGTGGCAGATTTCAGTGAAGAAGTCCTTATTGAAGTGTGAACGCCTTGCACACTGTTCCTCACTGAGGTTCAGAAAGGAAAATTGTTCCCTGAACTCCTTGGCCTCCTGTTGAGAGCCCTTCCTCCTCCTCCTCCTCCCTCTTCAAGCAGCCTATCCAGCTCTCTGTGGCCTCTGTTTATTCTCCAAAGAATGCACCCTTGTGCACTAATGTCTGGGAGCAATTGGTCTGTGCAGAAGTCATGAATTTAGCAAGGTTCTTCAGCAACTGCCACACCACTCCCTCTAGACCTTTGCAACTTGAAACAACTATAGAAAGCACCAGACACTCATGAAATTGTAGCAACAGCCAGAAGAAATCAGCCAGTAACTCTCCAGAATGTTATTGTTAACTTATTTAAATCGCTGTGGTGGATGGTCTCTCCTGCTGCGGAATGTGTGTTCAATTGTGCACGGTTAAGAGAAGGCAATAGTTGGTGTCCTGAACTCCAAGGTGGCATCATTGTCATCAAATCAGCGCTAATTTTCCCATGATCTGCCTATCCCGCCTACTTCTGTTAGACATTCAATGCTTGTATGTGTCCTAACAAGCTTTCTAATATGGCCTCCAGCTTGATTTGTCCCACAATTGTATGCACACACTTCACAGGCATTATTTTGGGGCTCTAAGAGCACTTGTAGCACCGAAGAACTATGAGGATAGATTATACGGGGCACCATATTCCCCGCCCCTGACCGAAAAGACGGCTGTTAGCCTGCCCGCAATATTACGCTGGGAGCAGCCTTAATTGTTTCAGAATGGGACTTCCGCCCCCTTCTGAGATGAAGTACCAGCCGAGAGAGCTGCCGGCCAATCTGATTGGCTGGCTGCTCTGTTGTCCAGTGGCACCAGGATGGAACCGTTTTCTGCTGCTGATAAAGAAGACTGATGGAGCCCTGACTTAAAGGCAAGTCTGGGGTTTTGGATGGGCCTGGCTAGAAGACTCCAATGAAGGGGGGTGGGGGGCCAGGTTTGAGAGGCCTGGAGTGGTGGGGGTTAGAGTTAAAGGGGGTTATGATCTTGTTGTGGGGGAACCTCCGATGGGCGCAGAGAATCCTTCAAAAAGAAACCCCTTTGTCCGACAGCAGACTGCGTAGTAAAGCTACTGGAACACCCGCCTTTTCTCCATCTTTCCCTGAGGCATGTGAAATAGTGAATGGGGCCATTAAGTGGTCTTCAATTACGCTGCAGAGGGCCATAAAATCCAACCCATAGGGAAGACTTTTCTGGTCGGCGAGCGGGGGTGGAGCCCGCTTGCTGACGTGTAAAATGACGCGCGGTGAGGTCAGGCGGGTGTCCCAATGTCACCACGCATCATTTAGATTTTCAGTTCGGCTGTGTGCCTGCCAAACTGTCAAAGGCCGATTAAGGCCTGTTTAAAAACTAATTAAAACAATTAAATGAGCTGCCCATCCAACCTTAAGGTTGGTGGGCAGGTGAATAGGCACATGTGAAAGAGTGCAGGCCCTGACTCAGGGAATCCCTCCCCTCCCCTTCCCCCGCCTACCAGCACAGGGAGCGCACAGCACTTCCAGGTGCGCGTCACACTGGGCGGGCCTTAATTGGCCTGCCCACGTAAAATGGTGGCGCGGACCCGATCGGGTGGTGCCATTTGTGTTTGCGCTTGCTCCCACCCGCCTCCGCACAGCGGGGGGGAAACTTCAGCCCATGGACTCTAATGATCCCAATTTCTAAGACAGAATGTTCCACTACCCCTCCAGTGTGTATAAAATATCTTCACATCTCTTTCTTCTAATAGTTCACAGTCTCTGCCCTTTGTTACCAATTCACTGCCCATTGGGAAAAAATCTTTTGCTGTTCACTCTCGTAATTTTGGAAGTCTCTATTAAATGCTTCCTTAATTACTTTTTCAGTAAGAATAAAACAATTTCTTTACATTTCTTCACAGAAAAACCACTCCATTTCTGATATTGTCTTGGTGAAACTTAACTGTACTCTTTCAGTGTTTCTAATGTCTTCTTGCATTGGGGTCTCCAGAATTGCATACTTTACTCTAATTGCCATTTATTCAATGGCTTTGTATAGTTCTATGTGCCATATTAAGAAAGTGGTACAAATATTTTGGTTCCAGTCTCGGGCATCCAAATATGTGTACCAATAAAGACAGGAACATTTATTGCTTCAAATATTTCCCATAAACTCTTTCTGTACACCTAATGTCTATTCTCTAGAATCTCTCCCTCTGCTTGACGGTCTGTGTGCACCCATATCTCCCTGGGACCTAATCCCTCCCTTTATGTCTATCCCAGCCCATGTTTCTTTTATTGAGTCTTGAACATCTATTTCTCCCCTTCCCTATCTGGTGCTGGAGAGCACTAGCGGTGGCACTGATTGTCCCCAGGACATGTGCAGGCACAGTGTCATTGCCCTGATGCAATGATGACCTACACCTTCCCTTAACTACATTCTGGTCATGGTGGGACTACTGGAGAAAGGAAAATAAGGGTGTGTTATGAGCCCTAAAGAGACCAATAATCTTAACAGAAAGGAATCTCCAAACCATCCCAACAAAAAGAATCTGATGGACAAGATATAATTTCAAAACTTTTACTGTAACAATTAAATGAAAGTCAACATTAATTAAGCATGCATTAACAGCTGGTATTTGAAAAGAAAAGCTATATTGCACTTTAAAAAGCCAGTACAACATGTATATTTCTCATGCAATTCTCAGCAGCACTCATAGCGCATATATGGCATCACATGCAGCCCCAAAGTTTTTCAGACTCTGCCTTCCATAGTAAGACCTTTCACCTTTCCCACTCAATAGATTCAGTCCTCAAGTCACTTGCATTGGCAGTTCTGTTCCATCCAAGTTCTCTGGGTATGATTACCAACAGCAAGGTGCACTTTTTTGAACCAACCCTTGCTGGTGTCATTACATTATTTATGGCTTAGCTTTCCAGAGATCCTTTTCAACCAACCAACCACTAATACCCCGATTCACGGTCTGGTCACCTGTGAAAATATTCAGCTTTTTGGTATACCTAAGCTGTTCACATAGATTTTAGGTTTCAGTGTTGTAAGCTAGCTTCACCAAGAACTCCTCTCTGTCCTCTTTTCTGCCAAACAGAAAACTGACCGTTATCTTTTGAGAGCTCTGCTTGCTAGCTTCTGAATGCCAGGAGTGTGTATGTTGTGCAGCACAGGCAAAAATTGGATCCTCCCAATTAGCTTCTATTTGCCTTTTTTTTTGGTTACCTAGCTTTCATTTCCATTGCAGCCTTAGATCACAGATTCACTTCTCAGAAATGATCTCACAGCCAGTTATTCCAGTTACACCCATTCCAGAAGTTTAGGTTGGTTTCACTTTGGCGAAGTGGACATATCCATAAATACAAGCTTATTGATAAGTGCAGCATTCATTACAGGCGTCAATCCAATAGGTTATCAATGAAAAGGGTTCACGTTATATTCCTTCACCTTAGGTTAAACACCTGCTCCTGGAATACATTTGGCTGGTCTTGTTCTGCTAATTTGATGAAGTGCCTCTGCATAAAACCCAGTGCGAGGGAGCCTGTCAGGTAATGTTCAAAGCAGAGCAAAGATTAGTTTCATTGCAAATTCCTATCACAGCACCACAGGCCTCTTTGAGATCCTATAAAACTAATGCTCACCACCTTTTTGAGATGGGAACCCGCTGAATGCAGAGATTTTTTTCCAAATTAGAATTTCTGGTCTGTTCCATGGTTAACTATTCATGCTTGTCCGTCGTCCAGTATAGGATGAGCAGAAATTCCCTCCAACTAAACATTAGAAAGAGCTGAACCATTGTCTTGGGTTCCTGCTACAAATTCTGCTCCCCAGCACCAACTTCATGGCTCTCCCCGGTAACTCCGAGGTTGAATCAGACATACCTGACCCCAAGATAAGCTTTCAACCATACATCTACTTTACCAAGACTGCCTGTTTTCCATCTATGTAACATTGCCCTCCTCACCTCATCTGTTGCTGGAACCCTCATCCATGCCTTTGTTACTTCTAGACTTGACTATTCCAATGCATTGCTGGGTGACCTCTCCTTTTTTACTCTCTGTAAACTTGGGGAGGCTACCCAAAACTCTACTGCCTGTGTCCTAACTTGTACCAAGTCCTATTCACCCATCACCCTTGTGCTTGCTGCCCTACATTAGCTCCCAGTTAAGCAATGCCTCAATTTTAACATTCTCATCCTTATTTTTAAATTCCTCCATGGCCTCACCCTTTGCTATCTCTAATCTCCTCTAGCCCCACAACTCTTTTCAAGTATGTGTGCTCCTTCAGTTTGGCCTCTTGAGCACCATTGGCGACTGTGCCTTCAGCTTCCAAGGCCCTAAGCTCTCTCTGCCTCTCTAAGGGGTACCTTAAAGTAGGAAAGAGAATTAAAACCTATCTCTTTGACTGAGCTTTTGGACACCTGTCCTAATATCTCCTGATGTTCTGGGTGTTAAATTTTGTTTAATAATGCTCTTTTGAAACACCTTGGTATTATATTCCAAAAAATCCAGGTGGTGAAGGATAGTACTGGAGCCAATCTTTGCGCACTTTTATGCACAGTACAAACATGCATCCCCTAACCACATTTTCAGTTTGTGTATTTATAGGGATTCAAGTGAATGTCCAGTTAATGCTCACCACCTACATATAATTAAATACAACTAACCTGCAATTAACACTTAGGACATTTTACAATGTTAAAAGTGTCATATAAATACAAGTTTTTGTTCAGACTAGGTAGACCACCAAAGTACTTAGAGTCCTGACAATGATATGAGCAGTCACCTTTTCAGTCAATTGCAAAGTGTTTTATAAAATACCTGCAGTTAGCTTCCATGCTGTCCATTTTGGTGAGCTTTGTATTTCAAAAACTGAGTGACGACATACAACGTTGTCTTAATTTCTGTCTACCGCCACTGATTGAAATTGGCGTTTAAGTATCAGCTATTCGTATTGGTGGATATTATTGTACCATGCAATTTATTCTCATTTTAGCAGAATTGTTGTTAGTAAGGACTGCAGTAAGATGGGCTTGCTTCCTGAACACACACAGACTTTAAGATATTGCACTGGAGTGGCAACAGGCAGTTTGTAGATTCACAAAGACTCTTGTGATCCTCAAATGGACGTTTCTTTTTTTAAAAATTCGTTTACAGGATGTGGGCATCGCTAGCTGGGCCAGCATTTATTGCCCATCCCTAATTGCCCTTGAGAAGGTGGTGATGAGCTGTCTTCTTGAGCCGCTGCAGTCCAAGTGGTGTAGGTACACCCACAGTGCTGTTAGGGAGGAGTTCCATGATTTTGACCAAGCGACCGTGAAGGAACAGCGATATATTTCCAAGTCAGGATGGTGAGTGGCTTGGAGAGGAACTTCCAGGTGGTGTTCCCATCTATCTGCTGCCCTTGTCCTTCCAGATGGTACTGGTTGTGGGTTTGGAAGATGTGGTCTAAGGAGCCTTGATGAATTCCTGCAATGCATCTTGTAGATGGTACACACTGCTGCTACTGTGTGTTGGTAGTAGAGGGAGTGAATGTTTGTGGATGTGGTGCCAATCAAGTGGGCTGCTTTGTCCTGGATGGTGTCAAGCTTCTTGAGTGTTGTTGGAACTGCACTCATCCAGGCAAGTGGGGAGTATTCCATCACACTCTTGACTTGTGCCTTAAGATGGTGGACAGGTTTTGGGGAGTCAGGCGGAGAGTTACTTGCCACAGGATTCCTAACCTCTGACCTGCTCTTGTAGCCACAATATTTATATGTCTGTTCCAGTTCAGTTTCTGGTCAATGGTAACCCCTAGGATGTTGATAGTGGGGGATTCAGCGATAGTAATGCCACTGAATGTCAAGGGGCGATGGTTGGATTCTCCCTTGTTGGAGATGGTCATTGCCTGGCACTTGTGTGGCGCAAATGTTACTTGTCACTTATCAGCCCAAGCCTGGATATTGTCCAGGTCTTGCTGCATTTGGACATGGACTGCTTCAGTATCTAAGGAGTCATGAATGGTACTGAACAATGTGCTATCATCAGCGAACTTCAGACTTTATGATGGAAGGAAGGTCATTGATGAAGGAGCTGAAGATGGTCGGGCCGAGGACACTACCCTGAGGAATTCCTGCAGTGATGTCCTGGAACTGAGATGACTGTCCTCCAACAACCACAACCATCTCCCTTTGTGCCAGGCATGACTCCAACTAATGGACAGTTTTCCCCCTGATTCCCATTGACTCCAGTTTTGCTAGGGCTCCTTGATGCCACACTGTCAAATGCTGCCTTGATGTCAAGGGCAGTCACTCTCACCTCACCTCGGGATTTCAGCTCTTTTGTCCATGTTTGAACCAAGGCTGCAATGAGATCAGAAGCTGAGTGACCTTGGCGGAACCCAAACTGAACATCAGTGAGCAGGTTATTGCTAAGCAAGTGCTGCTTGATAGCACTGTTGATGACCCCTTCCATCACTTTACTGATGATCGAGAGTAGACTGATGGGGTGGTAATTGGCCGGGTTGGATTTATCCTGCTTTTTTGTGTACAGGACATACCTGGGCAATTTTCCACATAGCCAGGTAGATGCCAGTGTTGTAGCTTGGTTGGGGCATGGCAAGTTCTGGAGCACAAGTCTTCAGTACTGCAGCTGGAATGTTATCAGGGCCTGTAGCCTTTGCAGTATCCAGTGCCTCCAGCCGTTTCTTGATATTGCATGGAGTGAATTGAATTGGCTGAAGACTGGTATCTGGGGACTGATGCTGGGGACCTCCCGGAGTAGGCCTGGGTCATCCGCTCGGCACTTCTGACTGAAGGTTGTTGTGAATGCTTCAGTCTTATTTCAGAAAGTATTTAACTTTGCTTTATAACTAGCTGCATAATGGGATTGAATTTGGGTGAGCCTCAAAGGGAAGGGAGTGTATGGAGAGGGTGAGTCTAGCTGGATTAACTTGGGTATGCTTTGGAAGATGTGAGTGAGCAGATCTGGATCACCCTCGGTGTACCTCATGAAGAAGGAAGAAGAGGAGGGAGTGGGCATAGCTTGATTATCCTGGGTGTGACTTAGGAGTGAGCAGAGCTGGATTATTCTTGATGTATATATCTTGAAGGAGGGAAGGACGAAGGAGAGCTGGATTATTCTGTTGTGCCTTTGGGGGGAGGTAGAAAGGAGTAACCATACCCATATCCTTCAAGTCTACAAATCTATTGACCTCTGTCTTGAATGTACTTAATAACTGAGTATCCACAACTCTTGGCGATAGAGAATTCCCAAGACTAACAAGAAATTCCTCATCCTCCTCAGTCCTTAGTGGCAAGCCCATCCTCCTGAGACTAAGGCCCAAGTTCTGGGTTTCCCAGCTGGGGAAAAGGCCTTTGTGTCAGCTGTGTCAAGCCCTCAAAGAATTTTAAAGGTTTCACTGAGATCACCTCTCATTTGTCTAAACTCCAGAGAATGTTTGCCCATTCCACTCGATTTGCCCTCATAGAATCGCCCTCTCACCCTAAGAATCAAGTGAAACTTCAGTGCGCCCCTCTCAGGCGAGTATATCCTTCCTTGGGAAGGAGAGCAAAACAAGACACTACTCTTGTGGTCTCACTAAAGTCCTATATAATTACAAGTTTTCTTTACTATTATAATACAATGTCCTTGTAACAAACACTAATGTACTAATTGCCTTCCTTATTGTACCTGTATCTTAACTTTCTGTGATTCATGTACAAGGACCCCAAATCCTTCTGAATACCAATAATTTACTGCAGGCAGTCCCTAACATTTAAAAAAAATTCCACTTCTCCATTCTCCTTTCCAAAGTGAATAATAGCACGCTTCCCCGCATTATATTCCATCTGCTATCTTTTGCCCAATTACTTGACCTGTCTGTATCCCTCTGCGGCCTCCTGGTTTCCTCCTTGCAGCTTATTTTCTCATCGAGCTTTGGCCATCAGCAAACCGGGATAGGTTACACTTGGTTCTCTCTTCTCTAAGTCATTGCAGAGGCCCAAGCATTGACACATGCTGCACTCCACTAGTTACAACCTGTGCTTTGTGCCTCCTACTGTGAAGGCAAACACAAAATATTTATATAATGAGCGGGTTTTCCCGGCCCCTCCTATCAGTGGGATCTTCTGGTCCCGCTGAAGTCAGAAGAAATTTGAATGGCTTGCCCCATCCGCTGGTAAACCTGCCACAGTGGGGCCGGAAAATCTCGGCCAATCTTACTGCCACTTCTGTATTTTCCATTTTAATTTGACCTGTCTCTGCCTCTGGGGGACGCGCGTTTACTTTTTGCTGATCTTTTCCTCCTTAGACACCTGAAAAAAAAAGGCTCTTGCAACCTGTTTTTAATTGCACTTTTATGTAGAAAACTTCTCCATGTTTCAGAGAGGCAAAGTTGGAGACTAAACTGCAGCTGAAGAGTTAAGAGATGATCAAAAGGATGATTCTTAGGATTATTTTAAAAGCCATGGAAATCATTCTACTAGTAATGAAGGGGGAGGTGCAACGAAGCCCAGAGGTGGATGCTGAGGAGCAGAAGTTGGTTGCAGAGGTAGAATAAGGCAAGGTTGAGGAGTAATGTATGACATTAATGCATTGCAAGGCAAGAACTCAGTGGGGCTTGGCAAAGATGTGCTATGGATGAGGAGGCCTTACATGGAACAGCATTTGGCAGAAAAAAATTGGGTAAGTTTTTTGTGTAGAGTGGAAGGTGGGAATTTGAGTGATACTAAAGCACTCACATCTAAAGGTAACACAAGTATGAATAAGGCTTTCTTTATTCTGAGATAACAAGATGCAAATTAAATGCACTTCAGGATTCCATAACTCTGAATGTTCAAGTTACTTTCAGGCCTTATTGACATAATTGTAGAGCTGAGTGCGAAAGGTCTTTGTTTCACACACAGCACTGTTTGCCAACTCACCGTACTGAGGTCTTACTGTGCCCTGACACTTTCCCCCATTTGAGAGTGAGGGCAGGCCACCATCCCCCCAGTCCTCTGACAATGCTGGTCTTGAATCGTCTCCTAGGAATTTCTGAAGGTGGTGCCACAGTCATTTTCCTAACAAATTTTCTGTGGGGGAACAACTTGGCCTCTTTGACATTCCTTCTAGATTGGGAACTTGTCATGTGTGAGATATAGAGTGCAAACACAAGTGCCATCATTCTGGGGTTCTGCATTGTGACACACTTACACACCACAATACTGTGGTGCACAAACAGACAAGTTGACAATTTTTAGCACAAGTATTTTAGTAGTGCAGAACCTAGAGATTTTATTTAGTCTGTTAAATGTGTATGTTGAATCATTTTTGAGGAGTTTGAGAGAACCTGTCTCAATTACACTTGACTGACTGATGCTTTTGATGCTTGGATCAGAGGATAAGTAGTCATAATTTTTAGTTTTCACTTAGTAATTTCAATATTTTTAAATAGCTTTGATTATTATTAACAGTTTTGAGAACCTTATTGACCAGGCTAGTAGCTTCTGTTTTCTGAGGGTCCACCAGGTGGCGACGCACACTATAGAATCTTTCACATGGAGCAAAGTTGTGCTATTGTGCGACTCAGATCAGTTCTGGACACCATACTTGTCTCATTCCATAACCACTTGAGCTGCCTGATTGTGTCCAAAATTGTTGTGAATTTAGGTCTAACAAAGATTCAGCACTTCACTGGAGTACACATTGCACTTCAGTTTTCAAGCATTTTCAGTTGTTTTTCTTTTTTATTATTATTTATAGAGCCACTTCAGTGGCTGTGATAAAACCTCAAGTTTAATCTTGCTTCATTATAGCCCTAGCACTGAACATTTAATTCCAATTCCATCAAAATGCTATGAAATTGCACTGTTTTTTTTTGCAGTTCATTTTTTTTTTCACTTTTGCTTTTCAATTCTTGGTTCTAAAATGAATGAAGAATGAACCAAAACCATTCTGAACAGTTTGACATTATGCCTCCAGGTGTCAAATATTATTGTCTTTCACATAATGAAAGCCTGATTTTGTTTGGACTATTGAACTTTTGGTGGCTGTTTATAATGTCATGTTTGGCGATTCCACTGACTGTCGTGACCTATGAAGTACCTTCGTCACTTGGGCGAATATTATTGGCTTTCTATGAATGATATTAACAACAAACATGAGGAGGGAACAGGTAAGAAGTCAAATATTCCATTATGGTACCATATTAGGAATCTCACAGATTTTTGAAAGGATAATCTTTTCAATCAAGTTGGAGTTCACATAATGGAGGTTAAATCTTTTTTTCCAAAGTAAAGAAAATACTCAGGTGTGTTTACAACCTTTAAAAATAAATGCCTGTGATTTGAAAACTTGAAACAAGCTTCCAAAGGTTCATGGTTCAGCAGCAGCATTTATATTAAAAAAAATCCATTTGACAGAATCTGAGAAAAATTGTTTATTGAAGATTCTGCATAAGACGATTTCTGCTCGATCCACCAGTGTTCCAGTGAAAGCTTCCTACCCCGACCTTCGACCCCCTCCCCCACCAAACAAGCCGTCCTACTTCTTCACCTTCCCTCCTTGAAACAAGGAGTCGCCTCCTTGTCACTGTACCAATCGTCCTTGGGTACATTTCCCAAATGGCCAGTTTTCATGTGTGACTCTTGATGCTTGAGTTATCATCCAAGGCCCACACATGCACAGTTCCAGCAATCAAGAGCCACCTTCAACCCCACCCCCCCCTCCCACCCCCATTTCCAACTGGGAGCTGGGACATTATTTCTAATTTGTGTCAGCTGTGGCTCAGTTGGTAACAAACTCCCTGGAGTCACTAGGTCCTGGGTTCAAGTCCCATTTCAAGACTTGAGCACAAAAATCAAGGCTGACACTCCAGTGCAGTACTGAAAGAGTACTGCACTGATAGAGGTGCCGTCTTTCAGATGAAACTTTAAACTGAGGCCCTATCTACTCCCTCAGTTGGATGTAAAAGATCCTGTGGCACTATTTCGAAGAGCAGGGGAGTTATCCTAGGTGTCCTGGCCAATATTTTTTCCTCGATCACTGTCACAAAACCTGGCCATTATCACATTGTTGTTTGTGGGAGTTGGCTGTGTGTCAATTGGCTGTTGTGTTTCCTACATTACAAAAGTAGCAACACTTAAAGTACTTCGTTGGCTGTAAAGTACTTTGGTGTATCATGCGGTCATGAAAAATGCTATGTAAATGGAAGTCTTCATCTTTTTTTCTTCTTAATTGTAATGCTATTGTTGTATCTTGACTGGGGCTAATGAACTCAATGCTGATTCAGGATTGAAATTGAGACCTTGTGTAAGGCTCAGGTATTCAGGTACGCTGCTTTAAACCCACTGAGTATTGGGGTGAATGCTGACATGATCTTAATGAAAACAGGCCTATTGCTTCGCTCTCATGGGTTTTGATCTAATTGATCATTTTAAACAATAAATTATGCTTAATTCAATTTCTGAATAGCAGTTTTGGTTTCCACAAGGGAAATATTTTCTTCCTGTTGTCAAGTGCTGGGTGATTGAACTTTACAAATTCCACAGACTTATCATTTTTGCAATTTATGTCAGTATGTTAAAAGACAAGCATTAAGTTTTAGCCAAACTAATTGAATTAAGTTGTCACAGCCATCTGAACTTGTACACTTGCGTCACTATTTGTACTGGAACCTACAATTTTCAAGCTTTCTTTAGAACTTGAAATTCAGATTTGATTTAGAAGTGTGTAGTAAGTACTGCAGGTATTTCCGTAATAGTAAATTTTTAACTTTTGACCTCTAATTTTCGGTATATTTTACCACATCACTCTGTCCTCATTACCCGTTTGGATGGGATTGCTGTTGATTGATCCACGCTTATTTATCTAGCCTGAACATTTCCTCCAATGGCTTCTCTTCTCATCCCCATTCTATTACTGTTGGAGTGCACCAAGAATCTATCTTGGCCCATTCCTCTTCAGCTACAGGCATGGCGTTAGCCTCCATGTGTGCACTGACACATTCATCTTTACCTCTCCATCTCCTCTGTAGACCCATTCAGTGCCCCTGTATTGTCAGACTGAAATCTACCCATTTCCTGCAGCTAAGCATTGTGAAGATGGAAGTCAGCGATTTCTGCCCCTTCCTGTTAATTCCATCCCTTCCCCAGCAATTACCTCGCGTTGAGCCAAGCTGTTTGCAATCTGTGTCCAATTTGACCCTAAGCTGAGCTTCTGACAAAGACTGCCTGCTCCACATCTCTCATGGTCCACCTCCTCCACTGCCTAACTCTATTTATTACTGAAACCCCCATCCACGCCTTTGTCATCTCCAGACTTGAATATTCCTGTGTTCTCTTGTCTGACATCTGATAATCTGTTCATCACTTATCCAAATCTCTGCTGCTCATATCCCATTGTCCATCCCCCCCATTCCTCACTGACCTTTATTGGTTCCCTTGATGCCTCAATTTAAAAAAAAAAATTCATTGTTTAAGATACCGTGTGACCTCACAGCTCCTGATTGCTCTAAACACTTGCAGCTCTATAAATCCAAGCACCATTGAATTCTTGCAGCAAATGCTAGAGGTAGAGGAACCACTGCCACTTCCTTCAACCCACCATTAGCAGTCATGCTGTCAGCTGCCTCAGCCACATGCACATTAATTCCCTCCCAGCACCACCTTCTACCTTTCCTCCATTAAAGCCATAGCATAAATGCAAGTTGTTAAATGATACAGAATTGGAGTGTTAGATATCTCTGGCCAATCTGTGTTAGGCACCTGCAAAACAGCCACCCACTCTTGCCAGTGAAAGGACCTCTATGATCTCATGCTTCACCTGCCTCTGGTTCTTCTTTAATGTGTCCAGCATATCAGTCAGTATTTCCAAATGGTCCATTCAGAGGCCTCCTAAATCAAATTGGAGCCTACTGTTGACTGGAAGGTGGGCTTGAAGCTGACTGCTCACTGAACTGTGCTGAATGATCTTTTGGGCACTGCTTTTTTAACCTGGACACTCTGTTCTCCCATCTACCATCATTATTATTCCTTACTCATCCATTAGCAGTGATTCTTTCTCTTGAGTATGACACTCTTATCCAGATTGCATCGTAATTCTGAATATACTGCACTTGTTAGATGCCTGGTAAATAGCGGTAAGCGTGATTTTGCTGAACAGAGAGACATGCTTCTAGTTGTTTCATCAACATGTCTTTGCATTTCAATGATCCAGCCTGTCTGAACTTCAATACATCTGAAAGGTACACCTCCATCATCAACCTAAAGTAATGTTCGAAATCTGAAATCAAATCGTAAAATGTTGAAAATACACAGTGGGTATGTAAGCCTTCAAGAAGTGCAAAAACACAATCAAGAGTTTCTGACTGAAACATTAACCTGTCCTTTCTCTTTTCAGATGCTGACAGACCTGATGTGTATCTGCAGTAACTTGAGTAAATGTAATCTATGCTTCAGTTCAGATAATTTTTAAAGACAACATCATGTGTGACTTTAAAAAAAAAAGTCCTGGATGACTGAGTGAAGGAATGCCCTTGATCTGTGACCACTAAGTTCATAACGAAATCCACCTCCCCTTCTCCCCAAAGAGCCTGAGGCTGACAGTGTGTCACATTTGACCTGTGCACTTGTGCTGTGATTGCATGGGCTTTGTTCGAGATGGCTGAAATTACTTACAAAAGTAGTTTTCTGCTTTATGCTATTTTGAATGCATTGCCCTATGCATAGTGACTAATTTTATCTACTTTTTGAAGGACAGGTGGCCACATAAAAGAGATGCAAGGCTAGTGGTTGATTCTCTTTTTCTGTCTATAAAACAATTTCTCATTTTGTGCTATTTTCCTTTCTACTGTTAAGAGTTCATCTCTTTTCTCCTATGCTGTAAATAGCTTATTGGCTACCCTGAGATGTAGCTTAGAAGAATGTGTATTTTTCTCCATTTAATCTCAATTTGGAAATGGATACCTCAACCCCATCACCCCACCCCCCAGCCCTGCACTCCCAGGGTTTCATTTCACCCGATCTGATTGACGTCCTCGTAAAGATATTCAATTCTGATCAACTGTGGGTCAGTTATTTGGATTGAATAATCAATTTTGGGGAATATAGATATCGTCTACTTTAAAGAAAAAAAGAATTGGCGCTGGAGATCATTACAATTTTTGGCTTCTCATTATTACCTGGCTTTGAAGAGACAATTGATCTCATCTGCACCTTCCCTTCCCGTCATGACCATGCCTCAGTTTTCCATGTGGAGAGTCCAGAGTAAACAAGTATTCTACCTTTCTGAACTACCGCAATTCTAATTGTGGGTCCATGCCCGCCAGGTTGGCATTGGCTAACCATCTAATCCTTACGGACAGCTGAGAGACTAGCTTGATCCTATTGACATGGACTGGATTTTCACACAGGAAAACTTATACTTTGTATGAGACACTAATTGAAACATTGCCTCGAGATTGAACTCTATCAGATAAAATAGCTAATATTCAAATGGAAAATCTGCATGCGTGTTATAAGTCGGAAACCTAACACCATTGGTTGCCACATGTTGCTGATAGTTGGGAAGATTATCTTGCTATTTTCATGTTTCTAAAGCGTGCCTGTGCATCTGTTTTGAATTAGTATTTATACCATTTTCAGATCAGATTTTACTGTCAGTGCTTAAACTAAAACTAAATTTCCTAAAATCTAGTCCACATTTTTCCTGGTGGGGTTGTTGGTTAGATGTTTTTAAATGCTCAACACTTGGCAAAACCCAGGACAGTTGAGTATTAGTGGGTTGGAAGCTGCTGTCTCTTGTTAAAGGATTGGGTGAAAACTGTAAAGTTATTAAATACTATTCACCTCATAGATTGCAGTGGAAAGCAGTATGTGGTCTAATTGAGTTGAGATTACTACCTACTTCAGACAACTTTGCAAGGGTTGCATAGAGACTGGTAATAGAATCATCATACTACTATTGTAAAAAATAATTTGTACAGACATTTAGCTGCTGTAACGGGTGTAATTAATTTATCTTTCAGTCAGATTGTTTTATTGTAAATTGCTGCAAAACCTAAATAACTGTAGGTAGCGGACTACGGAATAACACAGAATAATTTTTATTAACACACTTCAAATATGTAGCTTAGAAGAATGTGTATTTTTCTCCATTTAATCTCACAATTTGGAAATGGATACCTCAACCACATCACCCCACCCCCCCCCCCAGCCCTGCACTCCCAGGGTTTCATTTCACCCAATCTGACTGATGTCCTCGTAAAGATATTCAGTTCTGATCAACTGTGGGTCAGTTATTTGGATTGAATAATCAATTTTGGGGAATATAGATATCGTCTACTTTAAAGAAAAACAGAATTGGCGCTGGAGATCACTACAATTTTTGAAACAAAAATTGGTTGTTGTCTTAACATCGAAATCATTTGGCCTTTTGTAGACTTGACATATTGGCATCAATTCACAAGTGAATGATGGGTCATACTGAAACTTAATGTTTGTTATACTTGTGCAATGTTCCCAATTCCCTTCCATTGCCAGCAGTACCAATGACAGACTTGTAAGCAGAAATAACTCAATACCAGTGCTGTTCAGCTCAAAGGGCAATCTGCAAGCACAATCCAACTTTTTCCATCTGAGTGGATGTGGTATGAAAGTAACTCTGCTGGAGTCATTGTGATAATGGATAAATGTTTTCTTTTAACATATATGTGTACATGTAAGTATTCTGTGCCCTAATTTTTAAAGCAGTAACTCAAATTTTGAAACCTGCCCCCAGGGATGTGGTAGATTTCTGATATAAAGATTTGATCTGAGCATCTTAAAGTCCAGCAGTAGTGTGGGTAGCCGTGCAGCTCGACATTCCCAAGCTGCGGTTGTAAATTAGAGGCTGCAGGCTTTTACGGCATTCAGTCGATTTTGCCCAAATTTTACCCAGTGGTGTCGGGGCTGCCATCTAGAATCTTGAGCAGCAAACGGGAATGTGGAAGGTGAGAATCTGACCAGAGTAAGCCTGGTTGTGTATAGGCTGCAGGAGTGGTGAAACTTAAAGCATGCTCTGTTCTTGCTGAGGAGGTGGTGTACCAGTTGGGTGCAACTATTGGGCCTAACCCAACACCAGGGAATTTAGTGAAGGGAACCATTGTTGGTCCAGTTTCACAACACTGAATGATCGAGCCTAAATACCCAAAGGGGAATTGCTGCAGTGTTGTGTTTTGTGATGTGTAGAACTGAGGTTGAGTTCTGATTAAATTTTACACATTCAGGCTTGCCAGTTGACCATTTGAGTTCACATAAAGGGACCTGACAATAAATCTTGAGCTTTTCCTCTAAAACAGAGTTTAGTAATTAATTGAGATCTGGAAAGGGAGGGGCATTTTGGATTTTGTAGCTGTTCTGATTCCTCTTCATTGCTGAAACTCGCAGTTAGGTTTGCAAGTTTTCCTCCTTGGTTTCAGATGTAGTTGTTCCTCTTGGCAAAAGGTCATGGTGAAATGGCTATCATGCTATCCCAGGATAGAATTCTGTCAGAGAAGAATAATGGTTATAGAGATCATTTGGCCAAGATTCTTAACATTGCTGGGTTATTCTTTGTCCATCCCAGTCTTCCACACACATTTCATGTTGACTGCTCACATAAGCCAGCCAAAACTTCATTGCTAAACTCAACAATCTCTGTTGCCACTGGGGCATGTTGAGCATGCATGGCAGCAGATTATCACAATTATCTGGTATTGTTAGACACTTTACTTGACTCCAACGTTATTATGTTGACATACTTCAAAGCTGTACTTTGTGCACATCTGTTGATCTGAAAGGTTATTAATAGTCAGCATTTTTCTCTGAATTGCATTAATTGGTAACTTGCTATAACAAGTGCAAATTAATTCTGTATTTTACAAACTGGACAGCTGGAGTGGCAAGTGTCGAGTGCCTGAGTTTATGAGAGTAACTCATCCTCATTTTTGTCATTATCTGAGTATTGACAGTTTCATGTGAGGGAAAAAATGTATTCTGGGAAAGTTGGATTTAGGTTGCAGATACTTCCCTTAATTAACAATTCAGTTCCTGTTCTCAGTCTGTAATTAGCTTTGGACATACCTGTGGCATCTCAAATTTAATGTACTACATGGTGATGCAGAGGCAAGAGCTGGCATATACATCCTGTCATTTTAAAAAAAAAAGATATAAAACTTAGAAAGTAGGCTTTGTCCCTTACTGATGTCCATTTGCATTTACCCCAAAGATTAGACAAAGTGTAAGGGAAGTTGAGGTGGATGGATGTATGTTTTGTTTTGTTCAAAACATTTACTGTTTAATATTATTTTCATAAAATGTGTCTTGATTTTTTTTTTAAACTTTGAAACAATTTATTTTGACCTCATTAGAAAACCATCCAGTGAGGCTTCTTTGCCTCCAGCAATGCAAATGATGGGGCGAAACACCGTGCACCCTGAGATGGTGCATTAAAAAGAAAAAGAAAGACTTGCGTTTATATAGCACCATTCATGATCAAAGGACGTCCCAAAGCACTTTACAGCCAATGGTGTACTTTGTGAAGTGCAGTCACTTGCAATGTTGGAAACATGACAGCTAATTTGTGCACAGCAAGCTCCCACAAACAGGTCATGCGGTAATGACCAGATAATTTGTGATGCTTTGATTGAGGGAAAAATATTGACCAAGACACTGGGGATAACTTCTCTGCCCTTCTTCAAAATAGTCTTCTGAGATATTTTATGTCCACCCAAGAGGGTAGATGGAGCCTCAGTTTAACATTCCATCCGAGAGATGACACCTCTGACAGTGCTGCGCTCCCTCAGCACTTCAATGGAGTGTCAGCCTTGATTTTTGTGCTCAAGTGCTGGATGGGTGGGACTTGAAGCCACAACCTTGTGACTCCTAAGCGAGAGTGCCACCAACTGAACCATGACTGACACGATCTCAACAGGGCATTGATTTTCGATGGGCTCAGAACTGTCTCGTTTCATGAAGAAGTGCTAATGACTTTCAACAAAAGGTATTACTTGCCCTTATGTATTTCCTTTTATACCCCCCTACCCCCGGATTTCTCTTCATCTTTTAATACATTATTTCCTACATTTCTATTCTGCCATTGTAGTGGGATTAGTTGAACTATTTTAGTTTGCTAACAAGGATATTTTGAATTAGATCAAACACAGAATGTCTTGAGCCTGATAATAAATAATACGGAACTATTTATGTTTCTCTTTCCATATTTTTCTTTCTTTTCATGGTATGTTGGCCATTATTGCAAGACGATTTGAGTACAGGAGTAAAAATGTCTTGCTGCAGCTGTATAGAGCCTTGGTGAAACTGCACCTGGAGTATTGTGTACAGTTTTGGTCTCCTTATCTAAGGAAGGATATACTTGCCGTGGAGTGAGTGCAACGAAGGTTCACCAGACTGATCCCTGGGATGGCTGGATTGTCCTATGAGGCGAGATTGAGGAAACTGGGTCTGTATTCTCTAGAGTTTAGGATAACGAGGTGTGACCTCATTCTAACATTCAAAATTCTTACAGGGCTCGACAGGGTAGATACAGGAAGGATGTTTCTGGGGGGGGCGGTGGGGGTCACAGTGTCTAGAATTAGGGGACATAGTCTCAGAATAAGGGGTAGGCCATTTAGGACTGAGATGAGGAATTTATTCACTCTGAGTGGTGACTCTTTGGAACTCTCTACCCCAGAGGGCTGTGGGGGCTCAGTCACTGAGTATGTTCAAGACAGAGGTTGATTTGATTTTTAGATATTAAAGGCATCAAGGGATATGGGGGAAAATGGCAATGAGGTAGAAGAACAGCCATGATCTAGATGAATGGCGCCCAGGCTTGAGGGGCTAAATGGCTTGTACCTGCTCCTATTTCCTATGGTCCTTAATTTTGGCATTCTGTACAATGTTCTATTCCAGCAGAGATAATTGACTGTTGAGGAGCTCTTATTCTTTTAGTTTTGAATTGGCTGTTATGAGATGTACAAATGGAGCTTGAGGTATCTCATCCTTCAGTTTGCCCTCTGTCATTCCGTACCATAAACAGTGTGTCTTTGACCGTGAATTTACCTATGGACATGCAAAGCAACAGAAATATGACCTATGCCATTGTGTCATCAATAAACTGAATCACTACATTTATAAGTGATGTCAAATTTTAAAACTGAGCCATTAATCAGAAATAAAGAGAAGAATCCATATTTATGTACATCACCTTTCAAGTCCTTGGGTAGCCCAGTGCACTTTGGATTAATGAATATTGCTTTTGAAGTGAAGTCACTATTGTGATGCAAATTCAGCAGACAGTTTTGCGTATTGCAAGTTACCACAAACTGCAAGTGAACTAAATGACCAGTTAATCTACTTTGAAGGAAGAATGTTGGCCAGAACATTAGAAAAGCTCCTGTTCTTTGGATGAAGCCATAGGATCTTTTACGTCTCACTGAATAAGCAGGCAGATTTAACATCTCAAAGAATGCACAGAGTGCTCAGTACTGCTGCCTACAAAACAACAACGTGACCACATCTTAACAGTAATTAATTGGCTGTAAATGTGCTGAGGATATGAAATGTTCTATATAAATGTAAGTTTGTTCTCCTAAACTGGCATTTCGATGCAGTGAATTATGTGCTCATGTCATAGAGTGGAGTTTAAACCAAGAGCCTTCTAACTCAAAGGAGAAGAATAATACCAGCTGAGCCAAACAAATATCAAATTTTTCAACAAAATCGCAACACACAGACTCTCCAGTGTGTAACAGAGTGTTATGTATATCATACAGATTCTCTTGATATGAAGCAAAATACATGTTCACCTGTTGCATGTTCCTGCAGTAGGGCACTCAGTCAAATCAATGACCAAGGTGGAGTTTCATTTTCATCTTCAATCACTTGAGGTTTGTCTTCTTTATTGAAATACTAATAATGTCACAGTAAGATTTATAATCATTTTAACTCACTGCTCTGTAGCTACATTTCTGCAGAGCTAACCTCAACTTTTCCATTGTTTATAATTTTTTTCTTGTCCTCTCCTGTAAGTGAGTCGAGTTAACATATGTTTCCAGAGGTGGCTCCAAGTAGCTCACCTAAGGTGAGATACTTACTGGACTCTGGAAAGTGAGTGTGCGCATCTATGGCTAGTCTTTTAGTAGACTAACAGAAAGCCGTACATGAGTTTGCTGCTTTGTGCTTAGTTTTCTCCAGGGTGAGACTCTGCTTTTCCTGCCACTGGTGTGAAACACACTGCTGATGGATCTTGTCCAATGTCTGTCTGATGCAGTAGTAGTGCCACAATACCATTGCTTGTTTTGATTATGTGATTAAATTAAGCAGATCGATGGGTGCAGGGCGGCTGCAGTCAATCAAAGCTGTCCATTTTTCCTTGATTTAGTCTTGTATACGAATAAATAACCAATTTATTTTGTCGTGTGTAGGTAATGATAATATGTGGGCTGGCCATTTCATTTTATGTATCTTAGAGTGCTGGCATTAACGTAAAAGGCTGCTTTCCTGAAATTGCCATTACCTTCTAATCATAATGACAGCTAGAACAGGAGACCTTGGTTTAATTTAAATCAGTTGGCTCATTTCCACATTGCAGAAGAAAAGCTTTTGTTGTTCGGGCAAACTAGGTTTTTCACATATTACTGTGAGTGACCCCCCCACCACCACCCCCACAAACCACTTCCCCGTTCCCTCCAAATAAATGCAGTGTAGCACATGTATTATTCTTTAAATGATTTTTTTTCCCCCAAATCATTGTATTTAGCATAGTACAACTTTAAATATCTATCTTTTGTTAATTGATTAAAATTATAACTATAGTCTTGTTGCAGATAGAACTCAAGCCTGTACGAGTGTTCATTTACACCACCTGAGATCTTTGGCTATGTTGCTGACGCACAGTGATTTCTCAGAAAAATTAAAACTATTATCTTGTCAATAAATTGGCATTGTGTTAGAATGATGGTTATGTTAACAGCCATAATTTAATCCTGACAGTCAGTAGCTTTGGTATGTGAAATGTGATCTGAGCAAACAGCACAGTTTGTATATCTAGACAAGATCTGCCAGTTGTTAAGAATACAAAGGTCATTTCTAAATACTTCCTGGAATAATACCCAAAACAGTGAAACATAGCACACTAATAGCCATGTAGTAGAGATTCGCTGATATAAATGTGTTAGGCCACTGGTTTGATCCGAAACACATGACAAATGTAGAACTAAAATTAACCAGTTTAGACATTTTGTTGATTCTTTTTCTCCACTTTTCTTTCTTATCACCCATCCTTTATCTCTACTCTCCTAACTGTGGTGATTTGTGTTGGCGTTTGATTTCTAGGCAGCAATATGTCTTTGCCTCTCTCCCTCCCCTGCCCAACCCACCTCGCCCAGGTGGCTATCCTGCATATCTAAGCCTGAGACAGTAACTAGTAGCCATCACAGACAAGCATGACCCTGCCCTTAACCAACTTTCACATGCACATTTCTAGCAAAGGGTTTGCCAGATGGCATATTGGAGCAGGAATGAATGCAATCTTCTGCTTTCAACGTCGCTCTGCTGATAATGGGTAGTTCAGTACAAATCTGGTGAGCATGGCTGTCTGCCATAGCAGATTTTGCAATTACCCACTGCATTTGGGAAAGCCAACCTGTAGCATATTGGCTATGTTACTGCTGCAGTAATAAAGAGGCATGGGATAATATTTCAGAGGAGTTCAAGTCTCACCGTGACAGTTTGAGAATTTGAATTCCGCTTTCATTTAAAAAAAAATATAGTATAAGTAACAGCTAGCCATGAAACTGAAGTGTTGGTAAAAACCCAACTGGTTTGCAGATTCTCTTTATGGATGGCAAACCTGCTGTTCTTCCATCCTATGTGTAATGTCAGTCCCCATGTTTGACTCTTAACTACCACTTGAAGTAGCCACAGAAGTTACTGCTAATTTTCAAAAGAAAGCACATCTCAGAACAGCTGGACATGGGCAATGAATGCTGTTATTTCTAGTGATGCCCATGCCCAGTGAATGATTTTTAAAAATCCATAGTTCTGTAAGAACTTATAACAACATGGAGCACAAAGGTATTCTTTTTGCTCTTGATATGTGATAAAGCCCTCTGTCTGAATTATTGTTTGACATGCCAGTGTTTGCATAGGGATTATTTTATATAATCCGAGAGATGTAGTTCAAAGTAATTTTGTAGGATGTCAGTTTCCTGCGCTGGTTTAAAAAACCGGTTGATATTGGCAAATGGCTTCTCCAAACATTAACACAGCAACAAATCACAACTGAACTGGCAAAGAATATACCAATAGCAACAGGAGTAAAAACAAAGCAATTGCGAGGTTAAATTTACGGATCAAAAATAAGAAGTTAGCAATAGCTTTTATAAAAAATTTTGAAATATTTTGCTCACCAACTTGAGTTCTTCAAGTTGACTGCAACTTCTTGTGATAAGGTTTGTAGTATAATTGACATAGAAGAAAGTACAACTTTTAAGTAAGTGATTAAACTAACCTGTACAATACTATTAGACTGAGAAACAGATTAATAATTCAGGTTGCTGACCTTTTGTGACAACCTTCCACAAATGCTGCCTGACCTGCTGAAAGTTTCCAGCATTTTCTGCTTTTTATGTCAGATTTCTGGCATCTGCAGTATTTCGATTTTGTACAGTACCCTTGTTCGAAATGCACTAGTGACTGAAAACAGTTAAACTAACAGACTTAGCTCCTTGCATACAGACAAAATACTAGAAAAAATATGATTCACGGCAAGACTGACCATTCACAAATTATGTCACAGCTTGCTGTTTACAAACTCTGTCCCCTTCATCCTGGTGCATCAAGTGGAATAATTCAGTAAATGAAAGCCTCAATTAAGATAAAGAAAGAGCAAGCAGAATTTGTTTATTTTCGTGTAAAACATCAAAATCGTAAAGTACAAACTCTTAGAAAAAAAAAGTTTGAGAGAATTCTTTTGAAAAAGAAAGTTATTATTTTCATTGAGCCATCTATGGTATATTGTATATGACAAACAAACCTTTAATCAGTGCCAGATTTCAAAATGTTTAACTGCTGCCATTTACTTTATATTTAGTACGAAAAAATAACCTTTTATATAAACAGGCAGCAAGGTCTGGAAGGATTGTGCTATTCAGTTTTCGAAGGAGGTTCTGAATAAAACTCAAGATAGTGTTATGCTAAAATCTGCTACTTAAATTATTACTATTACTATTGCAATGTTATAAATGTTATATAAAGAAGGAAAAAGACAAGAAAAACATAAAAAGTTATGCTTTCTTAGCCTTCCCTACAAAGCTGTGCCCTAAACAGATTGACATTAAAGGCAATAAACTGTTCCCTCATATTATAGGCAGTTTTATTTTACTGATTTAAGTGTAGAATGTGAAGTAATTTTGTTTATCTACCTGGAATTTTTAAGGAAAAGTTTTTATTTTCTATGAACCAATCAAAAACACTTAAGAGACTGCCTCAGATATTTATGAACCTTTACAAATTCTTTCAGTGGTGATTGGTGTAGCCTTTGACTCACCGCGAGTAGGTAAAAATAAACAAACTAACATCAGTTGTGAGACTATTTGACATAATGAGGGTGAAATCTGGACTAAAAGGTTATTTTATTTGCATAATGCATTTGAATATTTAATTAAATGCCCGGCTTTATGTAAAATAAGTGGCTATTCTTAATCCAATGGCAAATAATACATGGGGTTTTGTATTTTGACGATACTGTATATTCGAATTGGCTTCTAACCATAACAAGTGGTTTTGGATTTACAAATGCTTTCAGTTATGTTGCAGAGGACCCCTTGACGGAGTGGTTAGTCTAGTAAGTTGCACATCTGCTTCAGAACGTAGGCTGTAGGAACTTGCAAAAGAAGGGGTGATGCTTTGAAAATGTTGCAAAAAACCTTCTCGTGTTGCAATCTTGGTTTTGAATTCTTTTTTAAAAGACAAAAGCGAGATTAAATTGGAGGGGCCCTTTATTCTGTAGCATATCTGAATGTTTTGTGGAGTTCAAGCTTTCTCCAGCATGTAATTGAAGAGATTGTGTAATTGGACCTCCTCCTAGTCAGGTGCAAAGACATGTGCACAGTGCCCTACATGCAGGGGTTGACAATCGATTTACAGTTGCCATTCTGGGAATGCATATGTGAAACTTCCTTTGTGCTAATATTAATCTTAACTAGTGTTTTTGGAGGAATCACTTTACAGCTGAAACTTTAGACCATGTATGTATTTAAAACTGGTGCCACTTTGATCTAACACATTGTTTATAAGTTGACTTAAGATTTGAATAAAATGAAATCTTAAGTGCTTAATGACTACAAGTCTTGGGAAGGATTACCTACATTAACTGCTATGCATTCATTGCAGATTGCTGCAGATCTGGGCTGGCACTTCTAATGGCACCCAGGGCATAAATCCGATGTCGCCATGATTCCTGCGATGATTTTGCAGGGATATTGGTTTATGTCTATGGAATTGCCAATCTGCCTTCTAACTGTGAATTAGGTTACGATTTAGCAGAAAAAATCTGCACTCTAATTTGCATGGTATTTGCTTGCTGTTATTTCCATCCTAAGGAAACTGCTCGTAACAGGGGTATTGTTTCATTGTTGATTCGTGTCTGTAGTCCGTTGTTCTATGGATGCTCATCATGTGAACCCTAGATATGTGTGTTGAGTACTGGCAGTCAATTTGAGACCCATCTCCTACACCCTCAGCCATATTTCCATCAAACTGCAGACCACCAACTTTCCTTCCTGGACTCCCTGTTAGCTGGTATTGTTGCCAGCTCCCCCTCTTCGGGTACTGTCCCCCTTCAATTCAAATCTGTTGTCATCATCCCTCTCCTCAAAAAAAAAACTCCCCTATAATCCCTCTGCCCTACCAGCTGCTGAAAGCTAACACTCTGCCTCCAACTTCCCTTTTGTCTTCAAAGTCCGCTCATGTTGTCACCTTCCAATTCCATGCCCAATTTCCTGCAGCTCCACATTGAATCCCTCCAGTCAGGCTTCTAACCCTATCACAGTACTGAAATGGACATTATCAAAGTCACAGATATGACTCTGAGCATGATAAACTCTCTGTCATCTTGCTTTACCCATCTGCAGCTTTTGTCAGATTGATGTACTGTACTTAGATTTTCAGAAGACATTTGGTAAGGTGCCACATCAAAGCTTATTGCAGAAAATAAAAGCTCATGGTGTAGGGGGTAATATATTGGTATGGATAGAAGATTGACTAGCTAACAGCAAACAGAGGGTAAGCATAAATGGGTCTTTTTCTGATTAGCGGGATGTAACAAGTGGTGTACCACAGTGCTGGGGCCTCAACCTTTTGCAACTTGGATGAAGAGACAGACGGTATGGTTGCTAAATTTGCTGATGACACAAAGATAGGTAAGAAAGTAAGTTGTGAGGCGGATGTAAGGAGGCTACATAGTGACATAGATTAAGTGAGTGGGCAAAGACCTGGCAAATGGAGTATAATGTGGGTAAATATGAAATCGTCCATTTTGGCAGGAAGAATAAAAAAGAAGCATATTATCTAAATGGTGAGAGATTGCAGAGCTCTGAGATTCAGAGGGATCTGAGTGTCCTAGTGCATGAATTACAAAAGGCTAGATTGCAGGTACAGCAAGTAATTAGGAAAGTTAATAGCATGTTATTATTTATTGCGAGGGGAATTGAATATAAAAGTTATACAGGGCACTGGTGAGACCACATCTGGAGTACTGTGTACACCATTTGTCTCCTTATTTAAGGAAAGATGTAAATGTGTTAGAAGCAGTTCAGAGAACGTTTGCTAGGTTAATATCAGGGTTGCCTTATGAGGAACGGTTGGACAGGCTAAGCTTGTATCAACTGGAATTTAGAAGAGTAAGGGGCGAATTGTTCGAAACCTTTAAGATCCTGAGGGGTCTTGATAGAGTGGATGTGGAGAGGATGTTTCTGCTTGTGGGACAATCTATAACTAGGGGTCACTGTTTAAAAATAAGAGGTCGTTCATTTAAGACGGATGAAGAGAAATTTTTTCTGAGGGTCGTGAGTCTTTGGAACTCACTTCCTCAAAAGGCAGTGGAAGCAGAGTCTTTGAATATTTTTAAGGCAGAGCTAGATAGATTCTTGATTAACAAGGGGGTGAAAGGTTATGGGAGTAGGCAAGAGGTTACAATCCGATTAGCCATGATCTTATTGAATGGCGGAGCAGGCTTGAAGGGCAGAGTGGCCTACTTTTGCTCCTGGTTCATATGTTCGTATGATCTCATCACCTTTCTCCAAAGTGTATCTTCCATTGTGCAGCAGGATGGGTTTACCCTCAGCAGATTCCTTTCTTATCTATCCAGTTGTAGCCAGGGAATCCCTTGCAATGGCTTCCCTTCCTACTCCCACACTATTGCCTCCTAAGTCACTTGAGGATGTGCTGCCACTCAGCGACATCATCCAAAAACACATCAGGTCCCACATGTAAACTGACAACACTCACCTCTACCTCACCACCACCTCTGTCTGTTCCTCCATTGTCTGATTTGTCATAGTGCTTGTCCTACATCCAGTACTGAATGAGAAGAAATTTCCTTCAACTAAATCTTGGGAAGAACAAAGCCATTGTCTTTGGTCTCTGGGACACAAACTCAGTTCCCAACTGATTCTGTCCCTCTCCCTGGCAACTGTGTGAGCTGAACAAGGCACATTTGGTGTCATATATGACCCTGAGGTGAGTGTTTCTATCATGCATCTGTTTCATCACTAAGACTGCCTAAGACTCCAGAACGTCATTCAACTCTGCTTCTCATCAGCTCATCTGCTGCTGAAATGCTCACCCATTCCTTTGTTACCTCCCAGACTTGACTATTTCAATGACCCCCTAACTGGTCTACTTAAGCTCATATAAAACTCTGCTGTCCATATCCTAATTCGAACCAAGTTCACCCACCATCTCTGTGCTCACTAATCTACATTGACTGGCATCTTGGCAACGCCTCAATTTTAAAATTCTTATCCTTGTTTTCAAATCCTTGCATGGTCTCACCTCTCCATTTCTCTATAATCTGTTCCATGCCTATAACCTTACCTACACCTCTCTGCCTTCTACCTCTCTTCTCTCCTTCAAGACTTGACTTAAAACCTATTTCTTTGACCAAGCTTTTGGCCATCTGTCCTTACGTGTCTCTGTGTCGGATTTTGTTTGATAACACTCCTCTGCAGTGTCTTGGGGCACGTTATTATGTTAAAGTCACTATATAACTGCAAGTTGCTCTTGTTGGAAGGCCTTACAGCTAAGCACAGTCCTGTGCTTACTGATGTCCAAATATCTAATCTTTTCATCAGATGTCACCAGATCAGGATCAATAATGGAAGCCCAGGTTCTTTTTCCCTTCCTGGACCGGAGCACTGAAATCAAATCTAACACTTCTACTACTATAATCAACGTAAAATGCACAAGCTTGGAATTAAATTTAAATTAAGTCTACTTGTTTTATCTGGAGCTGTGTAGTTTTTGACCATGTGTATTATTAGACCCATGAGGATCACTTTAATGGCTTTTTTGTTCAGAATGACACTAAGAAAATGTGTTGACAAATTGCGGATGGAGAAAAAGTAGAACTACGCACTTCATTTTCTTAATGTCACATGATACATTTAAGTGATGTCGGTGTTTTTTCAACACTAAAAGGTTTTGCTAAATACATCTTTTCTTGGAAGATGGTTCAAAAAAGAAACACATATTCCTTACTTTTTAGTTTAAATGACCTCTACCATTTCAGATTTGCACCTGGTCCTGCTGTTGCACTTACTTGATACCTGTTAAGTGCTTGAGTTTGAATTGAAGATAATGGAAAAATAATGGCCAGTTGGGACTCATTTGGATGGAAATGGTTAAAGCTTCGTACGATCTACTAGGCATTGTGCAGAATGATCCATCTAATTTGATCAGTATCAGTCCTGTATAATTTGGAATAACTTGGTGGAAGATCAGTCCTGAAAATTTTCCTAATGGTTTTTGCCAGTACATTGAACAAAAATATTCTCTACAGGGTGATGTTCTACATTGCAATCCACATGATATCAGGAAGCAGTTGAAGACGCTGGATACAGCAAAGGCTTTGGGCACTGACAACATCTTGGTTGTAGTACTGAAGACTTGAGCTTCAGAATTAGCTGTGCTCCTAGCCAAGCTGTTCCAGTAACTGCCTTTGACATTCAAGGCACCATTTGACTGAGTAGTATCAAGGAACCCTAAATTGAAGTCTAGAGGAACCCGGAAAGCTCCCCACTGGTTGGAACCATACCTACACAAAATAAGGTGGTTTGTGCTGAGGACATCAATCCAGCCCTAGGATTTTGCTGCAGGAATTCCTCAGGGTAGTATCCTAGGACCAACCATCTTCAGCTGCTTCATCAATGACCTTCACTCCAAAATAAGGTCAGAAGCGGGATGTTTCACTGTGCAATGCTCAGCACCATTCATAACTCCTCAGATATTGAAGCAGTTCATGTCCATATGCAACAAGACCTGGACAATGTTCAGGCTTGGACTGGTAAGTGGCAAGAAACATTGATGCCATTCAATGCCAGGCAATAACCATTTCCAATAAGAGAGAATCTATCCATCTCCCTTGGACATTCAACATCATTACCATCATGGAATCCCCCATGATCAACATCCTAAGGGCTGCGCTTAACCAGAAATTTAACCAGACTGGCCACATAAATACTGTCTAAAAGAGCTGGGAATTCTGCAGTGCGCAAATCACATTCTGACTCCTTAAACCCATCCTCCATCTACAAGGCACAAGTCGGGAGTGTGATGGAATACTCTCCACTTGCCTGGATAAGTACAGCTTCAACAACACTCAAGAAGCTCAACACCATCTAGGACAAAGCAGCCTGCTTGATTGACACTGCATCCACCACCTTAAACATTCACTCCCTCCGCCACTGGCATATAGTAGGAGCAGTGTGTACTGTACCATATGCAAAATGCACTACAGCAACTCACTAAGCCTTCTTTAATAGCATCTTCCAAATCCAGGACAAGGGCAGCAGATACATGGGAACACCACCACCTGCAAGATCCCCCTCCAAGCCACACATGCCTGACTTGGAAATATATCACTGTTGCTGAATCAAAACCCTGGAAGAGCCACCCTAACAATGCCTGGGTTTACACACACTACATGGACTGCAGCAATTCAAGAAGGCATCTCACACCAGCATCCCAATAGCAATTAGTGATAGCAAAAAAAGCTAACCTTGTCAGTGACCCTCCCATCCCATGAATGAAGTTAATAAACAATTGGCCTGTAATAAAGTAATGCTGAAAAGAGATTAATATTGGAAAAAACCTTGACTGAGCCCTTGATGTGTTGATGCGATGTGTTGAATATAGGATAGACAAAGCCTTGGTTACTTGAAAAATCCCTTAACTGTTTATGCAGTGTGAAATTTTTTTTAATGATTAATGCAGTACTTTATCCAGATCTTTTCACCACATTTCAGTGAAGTTGCTTTTATTTCTGGTTCTTCACTGTTGTAAATTTTAAGGTGGGGGGTTTGAAAACCAATAGTATTGCAGCTTTGAGTTTCCAGCATATCACAAGAAAGAGGTTAAATAATCCGAAATTTCCTTATTGCTCATTCACGTGATGAAGCAACTAAGTGACAAATCCCGCGGATGGTGCCTTTTTACTTGATGTTCAAGCTGTGGCTTAGGCTGACCAACTAAGACCAATTACATTTTTTACATAGAATCCCAGGATTTTACTGCTGTCCTTGACATCTAGGAAACTCAAATCTATGTCCTTGATTTCTGTGATCCCTGCTTCTTGGACTGCACTTGCGTGTGGCAACATTCTCCTTAACCTTTTCTTGTTTCTCATCAACGATCTCTGCTTTTAAATAATCTATGAGAAGCTGACTGAATTGCAGAAAATTATATAGTCCAACAAAAATAACGGTCTTCAGTTGTTAACTGAACAAAGCTCCAGTTGTATTTTCTGCATTAGTTTGAATTTGTTTTAGTTGTTTGTTGTTGATTTTCCACGATTTTTGTGACTGGCTTGGTCCTTGCGAAAGGCAGGGTAGGCAAAGCATTCAGAGGAGGTTTAATAGATTGATACCTGGAATGAGCAGGTTGTCTTATGAGGAAAGGTTAGACAGACTGCATTTGTTTCCACGGGGGTTTAGAAGAGTGAGGAGTGACTTGATTGAAGTAGACAAGATCCTGAATGATATTGACAAGGTTGGCCTGGTAAGGATGTTTCTTCTGGTGGGTGAGTCCAAAACTAGGGTACACTGTTTTAAAATTAGGGGTTGTTCTTTCTGGACAGAGATGAGAATTTTTTTCTCTGAGTGCGACTTTGTAACTCTCTGCCTCTGAAGGCAGTGGAGGTGGAGTCATGGAATATTTTTAAGGTCTAGGTAGATAGATTCTTGTTAAGCAAGGGAATCGAAGATTATCGGAGGTAGTTGAGAATGTGGAATTCAAAACACAAACAGATCAGCCATGACCTCATTGAATGGTGAAGCAGGCTCGGGGAGCCAAATGGCCTACTCCTGCTCCAATTTCGTATGTTTGTAAACTCCTCCCAGTCATTGGTCTCTATGGCAGCTGTTCTGAGATGGTCCTTCAATCTGTGGCACTATCTAGGCATGACGCTTGTTTAGTAGACAGACTGCAGATCTAATCTGGTATCTGCTTAACACTTGTTTATTAGTACTACTTCTCAACATTTCAGAGTAGGCATGTTGCTCCTAGGCATGATTCCAACTTTTCTCTCTCTTGAGAATCTAACACATAATTGACTGATGTCAGTAGTACATCATCACCTATGTCATACATTAGCATAACCCATCTGTTAAACCTTTAGGATACAGCAGATTCTTTTCATTTGTTATTGCTCCATAGTAACATATTCTCATTAGTTATTGGTAACATTGACGGTTGTGTCCAATAGCTATGCTTGATCCTGCATTTAATGAGGCTGCTTCCAAATAGATTCATTTATCCAGTCTCCCTGCTGCAAGTCCAAGCACTGCTTTCCCAGGCCAACCTCTTCATTTCTTAATGCAGAACTTAGCGGAGATCTTTGGTGCTGCATCTACATGCTACCCATTTCACCCATTGTGTCTAATCCTCATAACCCCTGACCCCCATCTGGATTCATGGGTGCACGCTTGCCCTATGCACATTTCCAGTGGTCCTCAAACCAGTCCTATCCTGAACACTGGTTGGGTTATAGGTTCGTAATTTTTTTTTTAAATCCTCAATCGCCTTCTAGTTGTAAATGGACTGAATACTAAGCCAGTATCACACCACCTCTCTAGACTAATTTAGCAATTAGTATGATATGGAGAACAGTTAAGTACAAGGTTGAAGATCTTTCTGTGGTGAAACCTGAGTCGATTATTTTGAATATTAAATATTTTAACTGATGCCCTTTTTAATTTTAGTCTTGTATCTGTCAACAACAGAGCATTGTGTGGAAATAGGCACCTGCTGTTGTAGTTATGTTTAGTGTGTGTCTTGGGCACATTTAAATTGCATTCTTAATCTTGCACATTATGACATTTAAAAGTGGTATGGATTTGGTTGATGGGGGTGGGTAGGGGAAGCTCCCTAAGTTTCTGTAACATGACTAATCCTTTTCAGCTGTGATCTGCTAAATGCTTCATAATAACTTGGGCTAGAACCAGCAAAATGTTTTTAACCTCCAGAGGATTGCTAGTTGGTCAGAACCCTCCGAGGATGTATTATTTTGTAAGTGCTGCAGTGTAAATGCACATTTATGCATGCAGTGCACACACTCCATACATTTGCTGAGGATTATGCTTGCAATTGTCCATGAAAGTGATGTGTAAATGCATGCATCACCATCGAGAGTGCCATTTTTGTCAATTTGTGAAGCTAAATGGGAAATTCAGTCCCAAACTTCTTTGGGTGGCTTGAACATTAATTCTAATTGCAGAAACAGCTAAATTTGCAATTTGAAATTACTACATATGCATAGATAACATTGGCAAACCAGCCTCTAGAGATAGTTCCATCTCCTTTCCCATTGTAAACTGAAGTTGCAATAATGATCGTTATTCAGAATGAAAGGTGACCTCATTGAAACATTCACGATTGTGAAGAGGCTTGACAGGGTAGACACTGAGATGTTGCTTCCCCTAGCTGGGGGATCGGGAACAAGGGGCTGATCATTTAGGACTGAGATGAGGGAAATTTCTTCACTCAGAGTTGTGAATCTCCACTATTTAAGGCTGAGCTAGGCATAGTTTTGGTATCTCAGGGAATTGAGGGATATGGGGCGTGAACAGGAACATGGATTTGAAGTCCAAGATCAGCCATGATCATATTGAATGGTGGAGCAGGCTCCATGGGCCGTATGGTCTTGTCCTGCTCTAATTTCTTAAGCTTTTTTTATCTAGTCCAGCAGAATAAACAGTCTAGATGCAGGAATGCAATCTCGTTCTCTAACTTTCAATATTTAACAACACAACAGTAATGTTGTCTTCTCCAGCTCCCACTCTATCTGAGACTTCTGGTTGCAAACCACGAAAAATTTCATTTGTTCTTTTTCTATTGAGTTAACTATCCTCTTGTGCCCCGAAAGTAGCCAGTTGTATTTCACCTGTGGATGGTTGTGGATGGATTCTGTATTTTATGTACAAAATCACCCATCCTGCGGAAATCTTTGACTTGCTGCAGATAATGGTGGACTTTTAAAGAATATGTGTCCAATCCATCAAGCAGTTTTCTTTGTGAGAAAAGTGTACCACGGTTTCAATGGAAACCAGTACTCCATTTGAGTAAAGCAGTAGTTAACCGAATACAAGGCAGTCACAGTTCTCTTTGCATATTTGTTTTGTGATGCTTCCTGCAGGTGAATTCTTGTTGAAAGACAGTATGGTTGGTAGGTCTGAAATTTTCAATGCCACCCTGGATAGGCAAGGTAGTTCCTTTTTCAATCTACATTCATTTAAAGATTGCATTACATGTTTTACAAGGGCTGACTATTGTGACTGACTTCATGGGTGATGTTGATATGACCCCAGTGAGAATGAATGCGTATCCAACCTTGTTTTGCATGCACAATCCTGTTTTATACAAGCTGTGGAGAAATGTTTCTCCACAAATATTTGTCGAGCCTTGCAAATTCAATTATGAATGTTTCTGTTGCTTTTAATAATACTTTTGGCATCATCTTTATATGTTATATGAGAGCGTGAATTTTAATTTTATGAAAGAAGTCTTGTTTCACAAGGGTTCATGTGACTTAGTCCTGATGATTAATCTCTTTTTAATAGTTCAGTACAGTAGGGGCAAATTGAGCCAGTCTGTTAGAATTCTATACCTTGTATCAGGTGTGCATTCACCCAGTTCCCACTGTATGCCCTTGCACCATGCCTGCTGAGTTCTAAGGGAAGAACGAGACCCTTAAGTTCAACTGTCAGCTACTTACAGCTGACAGGAAACTGATCTGTTGTGCGTCTGCCTTGTCGGGTGTCAGCAGCAGGCTTTGTAAATGGCAATGCCATTTGCAACAGTACATTCGTGTGCCGCTTGACAGGGATACAGGCAATTGCTTTACGTTACACTCAAGCTGTGGCATTCCCTTGCAAGTATTAGTGACATGGCTTGGTACCATGGTTCCTGTCATCCTGTACCACCTCACTGCATTTTTGGCCATGGTCAAAGTGATTGTCTTTCAGGGAAGGTTGCAACCTTGGGAACAGCTGTCTCTATTGTCAAAACATTGGTTTCGTTTTAGGCTAGAGGTTAACAAGAACTGTGACTAAGAGCCAGATGACAGGGTGTTATTGGGAAATCTAATTAGTCATTAAGGGCGATCATGTCTTCCTCTGGAGCTGCAGGGAGTTTGAACAATTCACGAACACCTGAAAGTCATAATTTGAAGAACGTAAACATTTATATCAGAAACCTGGAATGCAAGGCTGTGTGAAATAATAAGTTGCCCCCAAATTAGTTGAAAATGCTTGCACGTCTCGCAGTGCAGCTTACAAAATTTTTGTGGTGTGAGGTAGTTTAAAATCATGTACCCGGGGAAGGATTGTTATACATCTTAAAATAGCAGGCGTGTGGCTTAGACTATTAGTACCTTGTCATTTCTGAAGTGAAGTGGGTTAGGATTTCAACTCCACACAGGAGGGGGTGGGTAGTCAGACTAAGTTAGGCAGTTGCTGATGAAAAGATGGCGCATTCATTGCTTTGGTTTTTACTGTTAGAGGTTAATGCAATTATTTATGTTAGACACCAGCCACCTGTTAAAATCTTTCTTGTTAAAGGTCATTCCTTGGTGCCATGTTGTCTGACTTTCAACTGCTCTGTGTTAAGTTTGTTGCCTACTGTTTTGTATGATCTGCAAATGTCTAGAAGATTTTCACATTAACATATTTATAATATTTTGCCATTTGTTTGGCCACTTACCTTCTCTTGTTCCTGGCCATGTTTAAACAAAAACTATTTTATATGTATTGAACTACAAACTAAAGGCTAGGAGAATAATGTACTGCCAAAAAAGTGCTTGTACTTCAAGCACCTTGAACAAAACTACACACAGCATCCAATCCAGTATGAATCGAAAGTTTATATTTGTATCAGTGAACTGAATGGCTCATGCTATTCGCAAACGGTTTAAGCCACAGTGAACTACCTTGTTATGTACTATAAGACTCTGGTAGTGTTCGTTAATTCCTAAGAAATATTTACCCAGTTTGAGAAACCATGATGGATAAAGAATAAATGCTTTAATCGTTTCTCTTGCTGTTGACGAGATGACCTTGAAGTAATATCTCTGTTCTCTCCGTGTCCTTGTTCACTGGATATGGCTGCTCCCCTGTTCAGCCAGAAATAAAAGAGCAACCCCGTTGACGAGCTGTACATTAACTTGGGCAGTTGAGTCCATTCTCCTCTGTTGCCGACTCCTTGGATTATTCTTTTTAATCTGATTTCCTCCTTCCCCTGTGTGAAGAGCCTTGGGACATTGTTGAAGTTTAAAAACATTTATAAATTTAATTTGTAAGAGGTGATTAAATGTGCTGTGATTTTGCAGGTAATATTCGTAAAATTAATGTTTTTATTGCAATTGGCCAGGAGTGTTATTAAGCATATAGCCTTCCACTGCCTCAGACACAGCTGTCTGTAACAGTTGGGTTATGTTTGGTGCTGACGTTTGTCCTTGTATTGGGAAACTTGTACTTAAAAGAATTCAAAGACAGAGTCACGTCCGTGCCCGTGTATTTAATTGCCCAGCACATCAATTAGATAAGAAGGCAATGAGGATACAAAGGTGTTTATCCTTTTGCCACTTAACACTTGCAGCGGGAAAGCCAACTCAGGGGACTGAAATAAGAACTGAGAATGCAGCAGAGAAGCCAGAGCTTAATTTTGGTTGCTATTTCAAGCCATATGGAAGCTGTCCATTTAAGACCAGCTTAACAGCCTAACTAACAGCATAGTAAATAGAGATGTGTTTTAATTAAGGTTGAATGCCATGGGAAGTAATTATATTTCTTCAGTTGATCTGGGATGGGATTTTCCTGTCTGTCTATCAGCATGCCAAGCATTTTCAGGTACACAAATAATGAGTTTCCCAATAGCTCACTTGGCGAGCATACTGCCCAGTCCAGAACGGAGCTACAGAGGCCAACAACATTGCATGTTTGATCCCTGGTCCTCGCAATTAGCTAATCTCATTTGGTGCTTACCATCCTGAGTTGGAGAGGGCAAAGCAGCCTGGTGCGGACGGATCTGACTTGGCTGTGGTCTTAGCCAAGTAGCTTGCCAACATTCAAACCTGAAGCATTGTTGCTGCCATGAGGCACCAGAAGACAAATGACACAAGTACAGCTGTGCCTCAATATAAATCTATACTTCCAGGAAAGAAAGAACAAAGTGTGGATTGAGGGAGGAAGGAAAGAGAGTGAATTTCAAGCTTGCTCTGTGTTGAGCACTATCTCACTTACATTAAAATCAGTTCAAAAAGAAATGAAATGAATATCTGGTCTACCACTAAAATTTCCTCAAAAGCCTAGTTTTTAGTGTTGGCTGCACTACCAAGAAGCTGTTGTATATTATATAAGTAGAGTTGTACTAAATCTGCCTTGGTTATCCTGAGCAATACTGCATTTCTTTCATGGATAAATCCTCCTTATTACGTCAAAATCAACTTCAATTCCAAAACTTTGCTTCTCTATACCTAACCTGCATCTTGCTTCCAGTACAAAATGATAAGTTTATCGACTTTTTGCACACCGTTGAGACAATTAAGATGGTTGTCTCAGCAGCACAGCTTCCTCAATTCCCTCACCCAGCCTCGCCCTGTGTCATTGTGTACATTTCTCCCCTGAGCTGTCGCTAAGCTCACCACCTCTCCGACCCAATACTTCATCCATTCTGATCCAAGTACTCAATTCCCTCTCCTTATGCCGTGCGTGACCTCATGATAATGGGTCCATTTATGCAGGCGCCCCTCCCCTTCAGACTACTGTCATTACACTTGTATTTTAAAAATTCTTCTCCAGGTATCATACCTTTCCTCTTGAAGATCCTAGAAGGTATTTTTACTCACCATCTCGTTGTAATTCCATTTGGATCCTTTCAGTTGGAGTTTCTTCAGTTCGTTATTAGGATGTGTGTGGCATTGGCAAGGTCAGCATTTATTGCCCAGCTCTAGTTGTTTTGAGAAGGTGGTGCTGAGCTGCTGCCTTGAACTGCTGCAGTCCATCTGGTGAAGGTGGTGATCAGCAAAATATGTCTGAGTCAGAATGGTGTTATGACTTGGAGATGATGGTGAACCCATGTACCTGCTACTTTTGTCTTTCTAGCTGATGGGAGCAGTAGGTTTGAGAGGTGCTGCAGAAGAAGCATGCTGACTTGTAGTTAGTCCTGTAGATGGCCTGCACTGCAGTCATGATGTGCCAGTGATGGAGAGAATGAGCATTTAAGCTGGTGGATGGGCTGCTTATCGAGCAGCCTGCTTGTTGACTGGATGCAATTACATCCATCAGGCAAATGGAGAGTATTCCGTTACATTCATGACTTGTAGCTTTAGATGTTGCAGAGGCTTTGGGGAGTTGGAAGGCAAGACACTCACTGGCAAGTTTCAAGTCTCTGACATGCTTTAGTAGCCGTGATATTTATTTATGGTCCAGTTGAGTTTCTGGTCAATGGTAACCCTCAGGGTGTTGGGGGAATTCAGAAATGCCATTAAATTTTCATGAGGAGATGGTTAGATGCTCTTGTTGGAGATGATGATTGTCCAGTGTTTTGCGGCGTAACTGTTATTTGTCACTTATCAGCCCAAGCCTGAAGTCTGGATGTTGTCCTGGTCTTGCTGCATGTGAGCACTGACTGCTTCAGTATCTGAGGACTTGAGTGGAATGGAACACTCTGCAATCATCAGCAAACATCCCAACATCTGACCTTATGATGGAGGGCCTGGTATATCCCTCACTACTATTACCATCAAGCCCAGTTCAATGAGGAGTGTAGAAGAACATGTCGGATGCAGCACCAGGCATGCCTAAAAATGAGGTGCCAATCTGGTGAAGCTGTAGGACTGTATACATCTGAAACAACAGAAGTAGCATGCTATAGACAGAGCTAAGTGATCACATAATCAACGGATCAGATCAAAGCTCTGCAGTCCTGCCACATCCAGTGGTGCATGGCAGAGAAGAGTGAAACAACTAACAGGAGGAAGAGGCTCCAAGAATGCCCCCATTTTTAACAATGGCAGAATCCAGCACCTAAGTGTAAAAGTCAAGGCTGGGCCATCTTCAACCAGAAGTGCTGAGTGGATCTTGGTCTCCTCCTTCTTTCCCCATTATCAAAGAAGCCAATCTTCAGCCAATTCAGTTCACTCCATGTGATATTAAGAAACAGCTGAATGTAATGGATACGGCAAAGGTATAGGTCCCAATGACACCCAGACCATAGTGTTGAAAACTTGTGCTCCAGAACTAGTCAAGCTACAACATTGGCATCTACCCAGCAATGTGGAAAATTGCCCGGATATGTCCTGTCCACAAAAAGCAGGACAGATCCAACCCGGCCAATTACCGCTCCATTGGTCAACACTCAATCGTCAACAAGAGTGCCATCAAGAACATTTACTGACCTGTTCATTGATGTTCAGTTTGGGTTTCACCAGGAAGACTTGGCTCCAGGCTTCATTCAAGCATTGATCCAAACATGCAGAAAAATGTTGAATTCCAGAGGTGAGGTGGAAGTGACTGCCCCTTGACACAGTGTTTGACATTTTGGTACCAGGAGCCCTAGCAAAATTGAAATAATTGGGAATTAGGTAGAAAACCTTCCACTGGCTGGTGCCATAACTAGCACAAAGGATGATGATTGTGGTTGTTGGAGGCCAATCATTTCAGCCCCAGGACATGGCTGCAGGAGCTACCCAGGGTAGTGCCCAAAGCCCAGCCATTTCCAGATGCTTCATCAATGACCTTCCTTCCATCTTAAGGTCAGAAGTGAGGGTGTTTTCTGATTGCATGATGTTCAGTACCATTCCCAACTTCTCAGATAATGAAACAGTCTGTGTCTGTATGCAGCAAGAGCTTGATAACATCCAGGCTTGGACTGATAAGCGGCAAGCAGCATTTGCATCGCACAAGTGCCGGGCAAAGGCCATCTCCAAAAAGAAAGAGCTTAACCACCTCCCGTTGACATTCAACAACGTTACCATTGCCAAATCCCCCACCATCAATATCCTGAGGGTTACCATTGGCCAGAAACTTAACTGGCCTAGCCACTTAAATACCATAGCTACAAGAGCAGATCCAAGGCTGGGTTTTGTGTAGAGAGTGAATTGTGTTTTGACTCTCCAAAGCCTCTCTGCCATCACAAGATATAAGTCAGGAGTGTGATAGAATACTCCCAACTTGCCTTAATGAGCGCAGCTCCAACAACACTCAAGAAGCTCGATACCATCCAGGATAAAGCAGCCTGCTTGATTGGCACTCTATTCACTCAGGTAAAACAGTCACTCTTTTTACTATCGAAGCACAGTGTGTACCTTCTACGAGATGCTGAACAACAACTTGCTAGGCTACTTTGAAAGCTCCTTCCAAATCTGCGATGTCTACCACCTAGAAGGACAAGGGGCAGCAGGTGCATGGGCACACCATCACCTGCAACTTCCTTTCCAAGTCACAAACAATCGTGACTTGGAAATATATTGCTGTTCCTTCAGCATCGCTCAGTCAAAATCCAGTGAACACCCTATCAAACAGCACTGTGGTAGTAGCTTCATCACAAAGACTGCAGCAGTTTAAGAAGGCAGCTCACCACTGCCTTCTGTAGGGCCATTAAGGATTGGTAATAAATACTGATTTTGCCAGCAATGCTTATGTCCCATGAATGAATTAATAAAATGAAGAGGTCTTTGATAATGCAGCTGAAAATGAGTTTAAAAAGCTGCTATATAAGCATACAGGATCCCTGGTTTTACTAAGAGAGGAATGAAGTATAAAAGCAAGCAAATTATGGTAAACCTTTATGAAACACTGGCTTAGTATCAACTGGAGCAATGTGTTCAATTCTGGGTGCCACACTTTAGGAAGAATTCCTTGACCTTGGAGGAGGCGAGGAAAAGATTTACTAAAACGGTTCCAAGAAAGAGGGATTTCAGTTATGTGGAGAGAATGGAGAAGTTGGGAAAATTGTCCTTGGAGCAGAAAAGGTTACGAGGAAGTTTGATAGAGATATGCAACACCGTGAATGGTTTTGATAGAGTAAATCAGAAGAAACAGTTTCCAGTGGCAGGAGGATTCGTAACCAGAGGACATAGCTTGAAGACTGCTGTTTGAAGAAGCAGAGGTGACATGACGTTTTTAAACATAAGCCTGGTGTTGTGATCCGGAATGCACTGTCTGAAGGGTGGCAGAAACAGACTCTGTAATAACATTTTAAAGATAAATACTTGAAAGGAAACATTTTACAAGGCTACAGTGAAAGAGCAGGGGAGTGTGGTTAATTGGATAGCTCTAGCAAAGCACAGGCAAAGTGTTATGAATGGCCTATTTCTGTGCTGTATATAACTATGCTTCTATAGTTGTGCCTGGGCCACTGCTTTGAGAAACTCTGCAGTGATGTCCTAGGACTGAGATGATTGGCCTTCAACAACCACAGCCGTCTTCATTTATGCTAGGATTGACTCGAGCAGCTGGAGAGTTTTCTTTTGATCCTCATTGACTTCAGTTTTACTCGACTCCTTAATGCCACACTCAATTGAATATTGCTTTGATGTCAAGGGCAGTCACACTCACCTCAACTTTGGAATTCAGCTGTTGTGTCCATCTCTGGATCAAGGCTGTAATGAGGTCTGGAGCCGATTGGTGTTGTAGATCTATCTTCTAGTCTGTTCTCTTCAGTCCTTGGATTCTGGAACAAACACTCCATCCCGCTTCCCACCATGCGTTACCCCCCCCCCACCTTTAATCCTTAAAATGTATCTATTGTTTTCTGCAATTTCACAGATCTTCCTAGGTTCTCCTGTGTAAGGTCTTTGGGTGGGCCTAAGCTAAGAGTGCTATGCAAACACAAGTGGTGGTGGTCGTAGCTTTTCATGGGAAGACCAAATAAAGGGAGATGGAGATCAAAAGGAAAGAAAAAATATTGGATGAGGATGAAAAAAAATGTATTTTGATGTGTCCTGGTAGAGGATGGTAAATGTAACAATAAATTCCCTAATTCTTTGTCTTAATACCACATATACTCGAGTAAAAGTCCGATCTTTTGAGACCCAATTTTGAGGTTAAAAAGTAAAGGGGTCAACTTCTACTTGGGTAATGTTTTTGAGGAGCTTACTTTCGACTACTGGCGCTTGTGGCTCTCACAGCCTGTAGAGAACCGTGCTGGGTTTCAGTCTTTGTTTCAATTTGTTTTTGAGGGGTTAACTTTTGAGAGACTTAGTTTTGAGGTGCTTACTTTCAACTGGCGATGCTCCTGGCTCTCACAGCCAGCTGGTTACTCCACACGGATGCTTTGTGGGCTGGTGCACACTGACTCTGCAATTTGTTCCAATCTTACCTCCATCATGTCAATGAGATATTAAACTTTTACTAAAGTTCCCTGATATCTCAATGAACAAATTGTACTCTGTGATCTAGCTCCGATGCAGAAAGATCAAGATCTCCTGCTACAAACTCTGGTCTCTGCTGTGTTACTCTGAACACAGTGAGCCAAGTCAGTGTGGAGTGTCCTTGGGAAGCCGGGGTGGACTTAGAGTCATAGTCATAGAGTTATCAGCCCAGAAACAGGCCCTTCGGCCCATCATGTCTGTGCCAGCCATCAAGCATCTATCTATTTTAATCTCATTTTCCAGCACTTGGCCCGTAGCCCTGTATGCTATCGCGTTTCAAGTACTCATCTAAATACTTCTTAAATGTTGTGAGGGTTCCTGCCTCTACCACCCCCTCAGGCAGTGTGTTCCAGATTCCAACCACCCTCTGGGTGAAAAAACTATTCCTGAAATCCTCTCTAAACTTCCTGCCCATTAATTTAAATTTATGCCCCATGGCTATTGACACCTTGGCTAAGGGGAAAAGTTTCTTCTATATACCCTATCTATGTCCCTCAAAATTTGGATACCTCTATCAGGTCCCCCCTCAGCCTTCTTTGCTCTAAGGAAAACAACCCTAGCCTTTCCAGTCTCTCTTCATAGCTGAAACGCACCAGCCCAGGCAACATCCTGGTAAATCTCCACTGCACCCTCTCCAGCGCAATCACATCCTTCCTATAGTGTGGCAACCAGAACTGCACACAGTACTCCAGCTGTGGCTTAACTAGAGTTTTGTACAGCTCCATCATAACCTCCCTGCTCTTATATCCTATGCCTCGGCTAATAAAGGCAAGTATCCCATATGCCTTCTTAACCACCTTATCTACCTGTGCTGCTGCTTTCAGGGATTGATGGACATGTACACCAAGGTCCCTCTGATCCTCTGTACTTCCTAAGGTCCTAGCATTCATTGTGTATTCCCTTGTTGTGTTAGTCCTCCCAAAATGCATCACCTCTCACTTCTCAGGATTAAATTCCATTTGCCACTGCTCTGCCCATCTTACCAGCCCAGCTATATCATCCTGTAATCTAAGGCTTTCCTCCTCACTTTTTACAACACCAATTTCCATGTCACCTGCGAACTTACTGATCATACCCCCTATATTCACTCTAAATCATTAATGTACACTACAAACAGCAAGGGCTCCAGCACCAATCCCTGCTGTACACTACTCATCACAGGCTTCCAATCGCAAAAACAACCTTCAACCATCTCCCTCTGCCTCCTGCCGCTAAGCCAATTTTGGATCCAAATTGCCCTGGATTCATGGGCTCTTACATTCTTGACCAGTCTTCCATGCGGGACCTTGTCAAAAGCCTTACTGAAGTCCTTGTAGACTACATCAACTGCACTTCCCTCATCTACACAACTCGTCACCTCCTCGAAAAATTCAATCAAATTTGTTAAACATGATCTCCCCCTGACAAAGCTGTGCTGACTATCCCTGATTAATCCCTGCCTCTCCGGTCAGAATTTTTTCCAATAGTTTCCCTACCACTGAAGTTAGACTCACTAGCCTCTAATTACCTGGTTTATCCTTACTACCCTTCTTGAATGATGGTACCACATTCGCTGTCCTCCAGTCCTCTGGCACCTCTCCTGTGACCTGAGAGGATTTAAAAATTAGTGCCAGAGCCCCTGCAATCTCCTTCCTTGCCTCACATAGCAGCCAGGGATACATCTCACCTGGGCCTAGAGATTTATCCACTTTTAAGCCCGCTAAAACCACTAAATCCCCCCCTCCCTTTCAATGCTAATTTGTTCAAGTATATCACAGGCCCCCTCCCTGATTTCTAAACCCAAATCGTCCTTCCCCATAGTGAACACAGATGAAAAGTAATCATTGAAAACGTCACATATGTCCTCAGGCTCCACGTGCAGATTGCCACTTTGGTCCCTAATGGCCCCTACTTTTTCCTTGGTTATCCTCTTACCCTTAATATATTTATAAAATGCCTTGGGATTTTCTTTTATCTTGCCTGCCAGTGTTTATTCATGCCCCATCTTTTGCTCTCTCTTTCTATACTCCTAGGGGTAGGGGGAATATGAAAAACCAAGAATTTTTTGGCCAAACGTCGGGGGTCAACTTTTACATTGATTATTACTCTAGTATATACAGTAGTTAACTCAGATTGAAGTCTTTGATTTTAATCTGCCAAAAGACTTCTGATTTGATAAACATGTGATTCATTTGCCATCTTAATAGCCAAATAAATAATTGGCATTTTTCATGTGTATACAGCTTATAACAACTCCAATGAAGCATGCAACTATGTTGAATGAATCTGAGGTCTGGTAATATTTCATTGAAGGCATTTACTTTCCAAGCCTATTATAGTGTGTCTGAACAATAGTACACTGCATTCAAGCTATTTGTAATATTTAATTCAGGCTGATGAGCTGTTTAGCATGTACTTCAGAGGGAGGGCCGATGAATTCAAAATTTAGGATTACCTTGTAAAGGTGTTTAATTCCCATTCACTATATCTGTCTTTTAGTTTCTGCCATTCCTTTGAGAGTCAATGGAGATAAGGTTGCACTAAACTTTCAACTTGCTTCCATTGTTTATGGCTTCATAAGATGATGGTTCCAACATAGTGTTCTGCCCCTATTAGTCAACTTTGGTATTTTGTCATTTACCTGTGGGTTCTGAGGTCATGTCTGTTGTCTGTTGTTGCTGTACGCCTGTATTTCATAAAGGAATCATTTTATTCCAACTTTATTTCCATTTTATTCTTGATGCCGCTCTGTACTGTAGCAAAAGGTGCATCTTTCTGGATTGTCACTTGGTGTTGAATGCAAACTGCACATTCTCTTACTCACCTATGCACTTTGTTAGGTTGTGCAGCCTTCTCATTGCATGAATACAACATCGCAGTTTAACCATCAACTTACACAGTAGAATGCGTTCAATGTATTATGTAAAGTAACAGATGGTTTGGGAAAGGCAATCGAGACGGTATGTTTTGCTTTATTGGTTTTGGGCTTTTATCCACATTGTCAGTTTAAATGTTGTAATTGGAACCAGTGAGGCTGAATTATTCCCAATATACATGGAAGGTTTCTTCAGAGCTCAGAATAAATTAAGAAAAAACATAGCTAATGAACAAAATACTATTAAGTAAAGCACCAGTTTTAAAGTTGAAATTGAAAGATATATTGCTGGGAATCCCCCAAGTTCCACTCGAACCACATTATCTATTTAGAAAAGACTCTTGATTTATGGCTTTCCTAATCAGACAACACTTGGATTGAGGAGTTCATTATTGCTTTTAAGCAGTTATAGTCCAATAATGCTTACATCTCAGTCAATTAGTCTGAAGGGAAATGACTTTGGCATTTTGTAATAAGTGTTGAATTGCTGCATAGATTTGCCTATTAAACTCTTCCCTGATGTGTGTGACATTAAAGGGCAAATATTGTTTTGAATACACTGGTTCTTTACAAATCTGGGACCCTTTATATTCCTTTAACAACATTTTCTTGGGTTTTTCAAGCCGAGTAGAGTTGTGAAATAGCAATATTAAAATATTCATAAGGATTTGAAAGGTGGTGAAGAAATGTGCAGGTGTTGTTGTTTAATCTAAGCACCATGGGCTCTGCAATTAATGAGAATTAAATTAGAACCTCTATCCTATTTGTTCGTTTTTGACACTTTGAAGTGATTTGTCTGTCACTAGGTGCTATATTAATGGGTGGCCCGTCATTTTCTGAACATTACTTGTCAGTGGTCTTTCTCTATATGCCCAAGTCTTTGGGGAGTATTTAAAAGACCCATTCACTGTGTGGCTGAGTTTCTCTTCTTCTAAGGAAGAGGGAAATTATGTTGCAGAGTTCTACTTGGATTGTCTGTGAAATAGATTTTAGTTTTTGAAATCAGTATGATTCATTGGGCCAGAAGCTTGTCTGAACTAATGCATTTTCACCAAATCATTGCTTGACTTTTAGGGCAATTTGTAGAAATAGATTGTTCAGACTGACTCAATCAAACCTAGTCCTCACCTTTATTCCTTTTCCTCTTGCTGTACTCATTTACATCTATTCCTCATCATTGACATTCAATGGGTGAAAAATGTGTGTTAATGTATACACATGTTCATATAGGCAGTTCTATGTTAAACCTGTTACATGAAAAACAAACCATCAAAAAATGCATTTCGGAGATAAAAACAATTTCCATTAATACTGCAGCATTGTAGCTTGAAACAAAATAAAACGTCTAACAAATGTTTTTAAAAAACACATGCAAGTACTTAATATCACTGTTTAAAATCTCTGACTTTTATGCACTTTCTTGATAGCTTGTGCCATCTGTTTCTTCTCCCAATTCTACCTCAACATTCCCAACAAATAGATTCTATTGAAACTGCAGTTATTCAGGCCATTGCACCTCCTGTGGCCAAGAAGGTGGGGCAGATATTCAGCTCTCTCACTATTGCCAGTACTCATCGTGGCCATGTACATTGACAGTATTTGTGGGTTTTCATAAAGTGGGCTCTAGGAGCCTTTTTAAAAAATTGACGCATTTAGGTGAGTCATGCCCCATCGTGCAGGGCACTACCATCTAACGGTAAGAAAAGGATAATGTAAGTCCAGAATCTGATCAGGTGATTGCAAACCTCTTTTTTAAAAGCATTGCAAACCTTGGAAGACAAATGTGCTTTTTGTTTTTTTGTGTCAATTAACTCTGTGCAATATCCATTGCTGTTCAGGAAATGGAGCCTGTTTTTTCTTCCCCCCTTTTCCTTTTCCCCTCACCAACCCAGTCTGTTGATGTCAGTTTTGGGGTTGTCATTGCTACACTGTGCAATATCGGTTATCCCAGTGCAGACTACGGATTAAATCTTGGTCCTTTCTGTCTGCATTACTCAGTGTCAAGTCACTTACCTACTGAGCCATTGGTCATGGGTTCATGTATTTAAGGGTTTACTTTATGGAACTTGTAATAGAGAATCTGGTTGAAAAGTGAATAAGAACTTAAGAGTTCTAGCATGGAAATTAGTTGTTGCTGTGTTGCACTGTTGTTGTACTCAGTAGTGCTGATGATTTAGCAAACATAATTTTCTTGCAGGCAATAGCATTACTGCTATGGCAAAATTACATCCTGGTGTTGCCAGCAATATCTTACCACGTCTGTATATAGAAGGAATATGTATCTCATTGTGGCTCACCAATACTTGGAAGTTGTTTACATGCAATTTTATCCTTTTATTTCAGATTCTCATGCATACCAAGGAGATGGTCCAGAAGGTATTTTTTAAAAAATTGTTGTTCATGGGATGTGGGCATTGCTGGCTAGGTCAGCATTTATCATCCATCCCTAATTACCCTTGAGAAGGTGATGTTGAGCTGCCGCCTTGAACCGCTGCAGTCCGTGTGGTGTCGGTACACCCACAGTGCTGTTAAGGAGGGAGTTCCAGGATTTTGACCCAGCGATAGTTAAGGAACGGCAATATAGTTCCAAGTCAGGATGGTGCATAACTTGGAGGGAAACTTGCAGGTGGTGGTGTTCCCATGCATCTGCTTCCCTTGTCCTACTATATGGTAGCGGTTGTGGGATTGGAGTGCTGTCGTTGTTGTATGAAAAGGTACTAAGCAGAACAGGCAACAGGAGCCTTTGACTCCAGAAACTGCTCCCTAATAGCAACAAAGCTCATTTATATTCAAGAGTTTAATCAGGAATAAGTGATTTGTGTTAATTAAAGAAATGTTTTTCATATGTTGGATGTGATAAATTGTGTTGTTCCCCACATATGTGAACCTTGTAACTAGAAGCACTTCTCCCTCAGGAGCTGCCTCCTTTGAGTGCTTTGTGCTAATGCTGTGTTTACCACTTTTCTTTTGTGTGCCATTAGCAGCAGATTTGCAACGGTTTTAATTTTTGGTTTATTTTGAGTAACCAAAAATTAAAGCCTGCTCAGATTGCCTCTCCCATTCTAACAGCAGCACTTGAATTACATAACCTGGTGAATGTAATACTTAATCCCCATTTTAAGGAAGTTTTGTAATATTGACATGTGGTCTTGTTGGAGAAGCAAAGGGTGGCACATGATTTAATGGGAATTGTTAAAATGTCTTTAGTGCTTGTTATGGTCTCTATTAAAGACTGTAAAACAACTTAATTGTATTAAAAATTCCATGCACATTGTATAAACAATAATACACTGTGTGTGTGTGTGTGTGTGTGTATGTATATGTATATATATATATTTTAAAGAGCAAGGGAAAATTGCATTTCTCAACCAACATCACCAAAAACAGATCAACTCAACATTTTCATTGCTGTTTGTGGAATATTGCTGTGTGCAAATTAACTGCTCTATATGTACATAATCTGTGTAGATCTGTGTGTGTGTATTCTGCATAATTAAATTTGTTGCACAGTAATCCTTGAAAGAGAAAATTTGCCTGATAGACTTCTTTGGGAATGACAACTATGGGTTATGACTATTATGAAGGAAGCTCACAAATAAGCATTTAAGTTATTAAGGGTTTTGTTTTGGCCAAAATGAACATGCAATTGGATTAAAAACAGATACTTGGGATAAACTTGCTTGATTTGGACTATAGATGTTTGGATTTGTCCCATCTCAAAATGAAAACATGACAAATTATGCGGTAGAAACTCTTGTGCACACCCTTGTTGCTAACAAGAGAGAAAGAAGCAGTTGTAACTTACTTGTATGTGATGTAAATTGTAATAAAGGGGCAGAACCATGACAGACCTGTCATATTTAGCATTTCCCTTAATGTCTTCTGTTTCCCCATTTATTAACACTTCTATCAACATCACGCTTTAAATCTTCACAGACGGGATTTTCTTAATATTGATGGACAATCTAAAGCCGCACAATTTAGTTCTTTTGAGGGTTCCAATTGACAGACTTGGCTGTTACGAAATAGAAATGAGCGTTGAGTTAGAGGTTGGTGGAGCGGGGCGGTGTCCAAAACTGAATTCTGCTCGTCCCAAGTCTGGTACGTGTAGGAAAGGCTGGATTGATGGTGCTTGGACTTGTGGGAGATGGGTAACAAATCCTCATAGTGGACAACATGTTTATGTAACTCACTGGGAGTCTGTAATGTAGAATCCCTGACAGTAGGATACCAAGCGTAAACTGAATGTTTTTATGCTGTCAGATGGATGAGATAAACTCCTAGGGTTCAATAATGTTAGCAAGTGTACAATAAAACAATTCCTGTAGCTATGTTACATGATTTAACATGTTTTTAAAGCCAAATATGGAATTATTATCTTCTGGTCTGTTTTGTTGGACTCATTAGGTTAATGTCCACATCATATAAATTTGAAAGTTATGTATTTTTTCTGGATTTCAGCATTCAGTTGTATGTCCCGTTCAATATAATGTCCACCTGTGCCTCAGTCCATCAGCTGCTGAAACCCTCATCTTTGCTTTGAATTTATTCTAATGCACTTCCAGCTGACCTCCCACATTTCACCGATACCCATAAACTTGAGGTCATTCAAAATTCAGCTGTCTGTGTCCTAACTCATGGAGTGACGGTAGTGTAGTGGTGATGTCAGATGTTCAGGCTAATGCTCTGGGGATCTGGGTTGAAATCCTACCATGGCATCGGGTGGAATTTAAATTCAGTTTGTAAAGCTGGAATTTAATGGTGACCATGACAGCTGTTGTTGATTGTTGTTTCCTTTAGAGAAGGAAACCTACATCCTTACCTGGCCTGGCTTACCTGTGACTACAGATCCACAGTAATGTGGTTGACTCTTACCTGCCCTCTACAATGGCCAAGCAAGCCACTCAGTTCAAGAACAGTTAGGGATGGGCAACAAATGCTGGCCTTGCCAGTGACTCCCACATCCCAAGAAAGGATAAAGAAAAAAATCCTGTTTCTCTATCATTCCTGTGCTAACTGACCTACATTGGTTCCCAGTTAAGCAATGCTTTGACTTAAAATTCTCACCCTTGTTTTCAGATCCCTCCATGACCACATCCATCTCAATCTCTGTAATCGCCTCTGAGATATCTGTGCTTATCTAATTCTGACCTTCTGAGCATCCCCAATTTTACATGTTCCACCATTGCTTGCACTGCCTTCTGCTTCCTTCCCTAAACCTTTCCAACTCTCTAACTCTCTTTCCTTTACAGCACTCCTAAGTCATCTGACCTAACATTATCTTTGTGGCTCGATGTCAAATTTTGCTCTATGAAGCTTCTGTGAAGTGCCTTGGGTTGTTTTACTACGTCAAAGATGCTACGTTAAAAGTGATTTACTGCCAATAAATTGTTTTGCAGCATGGTTATTGATGTTTTGTAGAAAAACACAGCAGTTAATTTGCACACAGCAATATTCCACAAACCATAATGAAAAGATTGAATTCATCTATTTTTGGTAATGTTGTTTGAGAAATTCCATTCTTTCTTTCTCTTTCAAGAGTGCAATGTGATCTTTTAAATCCACCTGAACCGGCAGGTGGAGCCGTATTTTAACATCTCATCTGAAAGACAGTTCATTTGATCTCTCTTTGTGGCTTGCACGACTATAATATACCCAGAAAGACCAAAAATTTGACCATCTTGTGCTATAACATGTGTGCAAAATTAAGTTCCTTGGTTTTTACTGTGGACATTTTCTTTTGCTTTAGATGAACCTTGAAGTTATTTATGGAGACACTGATTCCATCATGATAAATACCAACAGTACAAACCTGGAGGAGGTCTTCAAACTAGGAAACAAGGTGACGTAGCAGATTGAAGAGTTCAAGTGTTGATGTGACTAATCTAATCTACAAATAAAACTACTGTATTGTGTTCTACAAATAGGTTTATTTTTTAGTTTAGTGAGGATTTGAACACATTAGGAATCATTCACTTTGGTTTCATTGAATTTTACATGTAAATGAACCTGATTTATTTTACTTAAATTTGCTAATGCTTGGATTAAACTGTAACAAACATCATCAAAGCTCTTGGTTACAGGCAGGTAGCTTGTGTTTATTTTAGGTATTATAATCCTTTCTTCCCAGGAGGAATTTACTGTTCAGCCGATGCCATGCAGACGCATTGCTACAGATGCTACTCTTGCTCTATTGTAAAAGCGGTTTGCTAATTGATTAGGAATGTGGGCTGAGCTGGACTCCTTGCTTCATCACTAAGGTTCTGCCAAAGCAGAACATTCTTTCAGCTCCTTCACTGTTACTCTAACTAGATCAGGATATAAATTGATTATAATGGAAGTGTCATTCTTGTCTGTTTAATCTCACTACCCGCAGCAATGCTGTTCTGCTCGAAGAATTAAAATTTCATTATTTGCTGCCCATCAGATAATAAAGATATAAAGATGAAGAGAGAATTGCTAGTGTGGAAAATCTGAAGTACATAAAATACTGGAAATACACAGGATTGTTTTCTTTAAAATAAACTCTCTGGGAACCATTCATGTATTTACAATATTTTGATCATGTTTATTGAGAGATGGAATCATTAATTGGAAATTCTGTCAGAGTGGGCCTGTGAGAAACTGTAGGTAGTCATAAACTTTGCGTAATGGGTTGTGTAGTGATTTAAATTTTTCTGATTTATAATGCTCCAGTGAAGCGCTTTGGGACATTCATTATGTTAAATATGCTTTATAAATATAACTTGTTGATTTTTTTTTACCTGAGTTACCTGCTTTGTTTATAAGACTCTCACCTCCTCCTTTCCATCTTGTGTAGCCAAAAATCTCACCTGCCTGCTAAGCAGGTGCTTGCAGCTACTGGGTTGGAAATTCTACAGCTTTTAATCAAGTTTGCAAATAATGATTAAGCACTGAATCAGCACTGTGGGACTCTCTGTTTGATTGTTCCCTCAAGCCCCAAAGTGCAGCCTGGCAAGTGCAGTCTCACTGAACATGAGCAGAAAGCACATTTAAATGGCATCCAAACATAGGACAAAAAACTCTGGCCTATTCTTCATAATATAGTTGAGCAGAAACAAATAGGACCCTTGCCTAGGAGCAAGGTTTCTGTTTTTTCCAGAATAGCTTATCTGTGCCAGAACAGTAGTTTAGGAGACTGAAGCACTTTTCAAGCCCCTGAACTAAGAGGATTGGCAGTCCTGATTATTGTGGTTAGAATGTCTGGATTTCTAGATATTTGGCAATAGCAGAATTTGACCCGGCTGTGGTGCCTTTCAAAGACAACTTGACACTCATTGATCGGGTCACACCTGACAAATGGATGAGGTGCTAAATGGCTGTTAATACTCCTGGAATGGGATCCCACCAAGAGTTGGAGCAGTGGAGGGGGAAATTGCAATGTTGTAAAATTAAATATTCATTTAGTTCTCTAATTTATGGGAGTATTAAAACCATTTATTTAAGTGAATTAGAGAACCACTTTGCTCTGAGAGCAAGAATATGCTGGTTACGTGTATTTTGACATTCAGCATGATATTTCAAACAGCATAAGCTGCTTGTGACAGAGTGAGAATGTACACCTTGCTTAGTGTGATAGTTTTCAGACTTGTTTGAATTGGGTTTAAAATGCTGTCAAATTCTGTTGTAGGTTGGAGGCAGTGATTGTTTCCTTGGATGTGATATTTTCATTGGTGTGAAAATCACAGAGTAACTAAACTAGATTTGTACCATATTCATTCTCCAGTTCAGCATTTTAGTGAAGTAGTCGATGTGAAAACTTACAATCTGCTCCTGTTTCTGCAGGTCAAGAGCGAAGTAAACAAGCAGTACAAACTCCTAGAGCTAGACATCGATGGTGTGTTTAAGTCGCTGCTGCTTCTGAAGAAGAAGAAATACGCTGCCCTCGTCATAGAACCAACTGCAGATGGACGTTACGTTACCAAACAGGAACTAAAGGGACTGGATATTGTTAGGCGAGATTGGTGTGGCCTAGCAAAGGAAATTGGAAAGTAAACAACTGATTTATGTAGACTACCTTTTTATGTACTGTTAAAATATGCCTCCTATTTGTGTATAATCAAACTAAAACAAATGTGTTTGAGTCTTAATTTGGCTCTATATGCCAAGTATATATAAGGTGTCAGCTTTGGTTCAGTGGGTAGCACTCTCACCACTGAGTGAGGAGATTTTGGGTTTAAGTCACACTCAAAGAGTACTGAGGGAATATTACACTTGGATGTGTCGTATTTCAGATGAGGCATTAAACCGAGGCTCCATCTAATCTCTGCAGTGGATGTAAGGGACCCCCTGACACTAGAGTGGGAGAGTTAGCCCTGGCATACTAGCCAATATTCATCCATCGATCCACATCCCAAAACCTGATTATTTTGTCATTATCACGTTGCTGTTTGCAGAAGCTTGCTATGTGCAAATTGGATGCCGTGTTTCTTATATTGCAATCGTGACTACATTTCAAAAGTATTTCATTGGCTGTAAAAGCACTTTGGGACATCCTGAGATTGCGTAAGGTGTTATATAAATGCAAGATTTATTTCTTTCTGTACAGTAACAGCTAAAAGTAATTCACTGTGGAAAAACTTACAACTTTTTGGTATATCAAGCAGCAAGGTTATTCATTATCTATCACTGAGAAAATAAGCTTTTTCCTGAAAGGTTCCTCCTGTTTATAAGTATGGTTTGAAATGTCTGTGTTTAGCTTACATTTTATTTCTTTTTGTTTATAGCTATGTTATCAGTCAGATTCTGTCTGATCAGCCTCGGGACACAATAGTGGAGAATATACAGAATAAACTAACTGAGATCCAGGAGAGTGTTGTGAATGGCAGTGTATCTCAGAGTCAATTTGAAATTAACAAGGTAGAGTACCTTGGGTGTTTTGTATTTTATGAATTTGGCTCGTAAAAAACATTATGCAACATTTCTGGGTAGGTGAGTCATTAGAATCCGACCGTGTGATTATTGCTTAATTTATAGTTTGTCTGGAGGTGTTATGCTACAAGTTATATGCAACTGTAGGTTTTGAGTTGCTATTATCCTTATTATCATCTCTCTTGCTGCCTCTGCTGCAGTCAAAATGGGTTCCTGATGGTGAGGAAACTAGAAATGCAAAGCTTAGCAAATGTTTCTTGTGAGCTTCAGGAGTCACGCAGTTACTGTTGCACTCAGAGCTACAATATGATAAGTCATGTGGAGAAGTGTAAAATACACATACAACGTCCAGAGGTTTCTATTGGTTTTCTGTAGCAATTGAATGTCCACTTTGGATGGCGAAAGGATTTTCTGTGTACTTTGTTGTAAATCAAGAGCAACATCAAACAAAAGTAGGAGTGTCCATTTTTGTTCACATCCTGCTGAAGAAGAGGAGTTCAAATGTACTGGCATGGATGTGCTGACTTCATATTTTCAGTGCTCTGATGTGGAAATTAAAGGTATACTATCCCTATCCTTTCACTATGTTATGTTTAGTACACTTTGATTTGAGAATAAGAACTGCTTCCAAAAGCGTGATGTGGCAATAGAAAGCGCTTTTGAACTTTAGTTCCAGTGATGCAGCCCATGAAATTGACTGCTGATACCTGCTTTGTTTTGTGGTTCTTTGGGAAACTCTCAATGAGAAACCACCGTTCTCCTCCAATCTCCCTTTGCTCTCCAAAATTCTTGAATGTGCAGCCACCTTCAAAATCTTTCCTGCAGCTCCTCCACTCTCCACCTTCAGTTTTTCCTTTACTTTCTCTTTTCACTGCATCTGGTTTCTGTGACGTTTGACTTTCTGTAATATATAATTCTTCCTGTTTGTATTTCTTTGGCAAATCTCTTTTAAGTGCCCCTGGACATTGTACACTGCTCAAAATCAACATATGCTGCAATGCGGCCTAGCCACATTTCATTAAAGAACATCAATAGTAAAACCTCTGGCTTACAGGATGAGAGGTCACAGTGATTGACAGATATTTCGTTGTTTGCAGCATGTGTCAATAACCATAATATTGATGTTGAAGGATTAGTAAAGGAATTTCTCAGACTGAGGCGTGCTGGAGCTGGATGTTGTTTCATGTTATAAAGTATTACATGTATAATGCTAATGCCAATTTTCAATAGCATAATTTTTTTTTTGCAGTGAAGGGAATTATCATAAAATAATAGGTGCCATATCAAACTCTGGACCAGGGTGGAGTTCTGTGTGTGCATGTTGGTGCTCTGAACATTCTGCACACAGTCGAACATTTTGAAACCCCATTTAGTATGGAGTTGGGGCAATCTGCCTTCTCCAAACATTGTGAAGACATAACGTTCACTTGTAACGTTCCCAGGAGATTCAAATGTCTAAGTATTGTTTGGGACCAAACGCACCAGATTCCTCTTTACTAAAAGACATATAATGGCATACAGTTGTCTTCAGTAAAAAAAAAACTGTTCATTTCAATTTTAAATTTCCTCATCGGATTTAGAAAATAGGCATACTGTGGGTTGTTTAATTTTTCACAATCCATGTATCCACTGTAAACCAGTTTTCAAATATCAAACGAGGGTCTATAAAATATGCACTATTGTAAAAAAGTGCAAAGAAAAATGAGTTTGAAGAAAAATCCCATTGGTATAATAATAAAGCATATTTTGAACCCTAATCATTTTGCAAACCAGGAAATAAGTGCCTGTTTTTCTGTAAAACTTAGCCTTGGAGTAAGAAAAAAGATTTCTTCACTGTAAACGTGAACTGAAACTTGTAAGTTCTTATGGCATTGCCCAGATTTCAGTTGGGGTTTCCGTTATTGACAAAGTGGTTGTTCCAGTCATGCTATAAGAAATGCAAAGCACATTGAAGTGCTTCAGCAAGAACGAGGCTTATTAACTTTTCTAAGAGGGACACAATGAGTTGGTGTGATTGACGGGAGTCACAACTGTTTGAGAATACCAATACTTTGCCCCAGGCTCTTAACTTGCAGACTAATAATTACTAAATTGGTTGCATTTTTCCACAAATACATAAAGCTCATCAGTACAACCTTGCCACATAGCCTCGCAAAAACAAATGCCAAAAACTTCAACATTTTATTTGTTGCTGGCGAGCTGCAGTGGGGATTTTATTGAGATGTAATCCCTTGTGGGGATAGTTAGAGGTGATTCTTATGTCATCAGATTACTTCATCAAGAAAGAATCCTAAGTTAAATGGAATTCAGTGAAAACTTATTGGCATATTTTTAAAAATTGAGGTTGTAAAATTGTTGTGCAAATAAAGAGAATATGGTCAATTCACTTCCTATATATTTTCAATTTTCTTATGTGTGTTTTAATAAATTATTGTATTCCCAGGCCAGCGTGTAGCTGTGCTTGTGGCTCCTAATGTCTGATGGAAACAATTTGCAGTTTGGTTAAACCAATAAAGCACTTTTAACCTTTCTTTTGCTGAAAGTCAGCAGATGCACAAGTCCACAGTAGCAATCTATGATTAACAGGCTGTGGTTTAAGTTATTGGGTTGATGGGGAGAGTTCATCGGGAGATGGGCAACACTTGTATAGTGTCTGCAGGGAGGTTAAATACAGCTTGTTTTTAATAAAATAGCTTCAGCTGTGATTTTGGTATAAAATCTCCTGAAGCTAGTGTTTTACAGCTTACTGACAGTGACTTCACACAGATGTTGCTCTTCAGGGACCTTCAGTAGAACGTGTTACAGCCCGAACGTTAAAAAAAGCAACAGACAAATACAAGCACTGGAAGAAAGAGATTAAAATTAACACTTGTATACTTAAGCATTCTGGATATTCATGTAGGTGATTTTAATTTTGTACATGTAAAGATGAAAAGTAAATTTTGTACTGAGCATTTACACTGATAGTTGTAGGTTGGCCCTTTTTCATCCCAGGAGGATTTTTTGATTTCACTCTCCCGTTAACCCCATCAACATTATATTTCTCATCATCCTTTTTACCTCCAGCTTCCATGTTTAGAACAAATAACTTGGCAGCAAGTACATTGCAAACTAATTTTTCTATAGGAAATTATATCCAGCATTGCATTTATATAGAATATAAAGGCCTGGATGGCCAGTGTGGTGAAGGGATGGAGAATGAACCAAGTAGCAGAGAGGTTGGATAGGGCGGATGGTTTGTGGTCGGACCAAAGGAGGTTACAGAGACAAGAAGAGTCATACGGACCCGAAACGTTAACTCTGTTTCTCTCTGCACAGATGCTGTCAGACCTGCTGAGTCTTTCCAGCAATTTCTGTTTTTATTTCAGATTTCCAGCATCCACAGTATTTTGCTCATATTTTATATAAGGATTTAAAGGTTTGATTACAAACAGTGGAAAGGGCTATGAGAGATAGGACAGGAGTCACTAAGCAGCGGCATTGAGATAATGAAGGGAAGGGGTCCGTGGAGAGATCCCTGGGAGACTGCAGTGTGAAGTGATGGGAAGAGAAGCTGCTGCTGGAAATTCTCTGGCTATTAGTGTGTAAGAATTTTTTTGCATTGATGCTGTATAATTAGAGATTGAAGTCATAGGCCAAAAGCAAACTGAATTCTGGTAAGTGGTGTAAGTTGATTTGTAAAAAATATTTTGAGGCTATCATCTCACAGCATTTTGCTCCTCATCAACTGCACTATAGCTACATGGTGTGAAGCTCATTTAAAAAAAAGTTTGCAAGCAGCCCGGAGTGGGCACTTTCTAAACTTGCTAATGTTAAACAGTTTAAAATGTGAGGAATAGACAGTTTTGTGAGTTGTTGGCTAACTTTGATTTAATTAGGGTTTGAATGCCAATGACAAAGTTCAATACTGACATGAATGTGGGAACTCTGCTTCCATGATTCGGTAGTGTAGAGCTGACAGTCTAACTCAACATTGCTTAAGTATTGTTCTAAGCAGGAAGTGACAAACTAGTACGGAATGATAACATAACATTGGATGAGAGAATTGGTAACTGAAGTATAAGTGGTGAGTTTACAGATTAGTAATTTGGTTTCTGTGCACTTTTCCCCCGCCCCCCCTTTTTTTTTAACATTATCAGTAGAATAAACTAAAGTTGATTTTTGCTTGTGTTTTCTTTATTGCTGTAGGCTTTGACGAAGGATCCCCAAGACTACCCAGACAAAAAAAGCTTGCCTCATGTCCATGTTGCCATGTGGATAAATTCCCAAGGTGGACGGAAAATGAAAGCTGGAGACACAATCTCCTACATCATTTGTCAAGTAAGAACTGGTGGAAAAAGATGACATATAACCCTTGTCAGAATGGACAGGCTGCCAACTGCCAATTGACTCACAGTTTGAGCCTTGAAAGTTTTATCAGGGGCTGAAGTTCCAGTGTTGAGCAACTGGTCTCCAGCTAAATTTACCTCCCTCTCCCAGTGTATGGATTTTGGAGGATTTATACATAAGAAAATTCCTATATTAATCCCTTGAAGCTGAGGCGAAGTCCAAGAAGCATTAGTCTGTACTGCAATACATCAAACAAATATTTAATATTTGACCTTAAAAAAAAATGCTGATAAAACTAATTAATTTGCTAAATTCAATCTGTCAAGTGATGAGAGTGCAGAACATATATAGATTGCAAGAGAAGGACAACTTGTAGATAACCACACAACTGCACATCATGTGAAAACAAAGTTAACCTTAAAGTGCAAATTAGTGTGTATCCTTGCTTCTTTTTCAGAACTGTAGGATTACACAGAACAAATTCTGTTTACAAAAAGCATGTTTGAAGACTTTGTGCATAAGTTGTGGCTTTTAACAAAGGGTTGCTTCATTGTGTTTCTGTAGGACGGCTCAAACCTGAGTGCCAGCCAGCGAGCCTATGCACCAGAGCAGCTGCAGAAACAGGAGAACCTGACCATTGACACACAGTACTACCTCTCCCAGCAAGTGCACCCTGTCGTGGCTCGAATCTGCGAACCTATTGATGGGATAGACTCTGCACTGATTGCTACCTTGTTGGGTAAGGGAAGTGATCAGCAAATAGCCAATGACATTGTTTTTCAATTGTCAGGTGCCGTATCTTACATTGACCATTTTAATACTTGTAAGTTGACTGGTCTTGATTTATATTTGGCCAATATTTTATTTTCCTGTAGGAAGACTGTCAGGCTTTCCCCGGATGGTTCAGCTAGTTAATACGTTGAGTAGCAGAGCCAAGCAGAAAGTTGAGTGAATACCAATTTAATATAATTAGCAAAAGAACCAGAGGTCTGATAAGGCGAGATTTCTTTACTCAGCCAGTTGTTGTGATATGGAATGCACTGCCTGAAAGGATGATGAAAGCAGATTCAATTGTAATTTTCAAATAGGAATTGGATATAAACATGAACATTTACAAGGATGTAGGGAAAGGATACAGGAGTGGATATGCTCTTTCAAAGAACCAGCACAGGTATGATGGACAGTATGGCTTCCACCTGTGCTCTAAGATTCTATGGTTCTATTCCTGTTTCCGGTGAAGTAGCTAATGTCAGCCAAGGCATTGTTAAAAGTATTACAATTATCTTCACCCTCACTGGGTGAGGGGAGGGGCACATGGCCAGGATTTCCATTGCCGATCACTATCCAGATCTGTTAGCATTTCATCTGTATGGATCTTGGCTAAAGATGGAATCAGATTTGACTATGTTGCCACTTTTCTCTTGAAATGTGCCACCCATGTTGGTTTGTAACAAATGGCCACTTGAGTGACAGTCTGTAATCAGCACCCTTGGGGAATCCAAAGGTCAGTGCCATTGGGGGAAGAAGAAGAATTGTCCCAAAATGTGGGGAAAGCTGTTGATAAATGCACAACCTGGTGCTACTCATACCATTAAAGGCCCTGGCTTGTTTCCTGATCTTCGCTAAACTTGCTGATCTAAACTGAGGGACTGGGTTAGTGGCTTGACAATTAATCTCTGTCTCCTGTGGCCAGAGAGGGAGGTGTGAAATCCATCAGAGTTCATTCATATTCTTGAGGGTTACTCATTAGCTGCTTTGTCAGTTTTTTGTGTGTAGATTTTGGAGGACCGCAGGATTACGACCTGTCTATGGCACTGCCGAAAATCAAATGGCAACTGAAGGGATGGGATCAAACCTGCAATCCATACCCATATCCATGGCAATTGTTGCTTGGTTGTAGATCAGCTCCTGATCTTCTCTTGACAGAGAGTTTGGGGCATAGCAGCAATCTGATGATGAATTGTTGCTGGTAGCTAATTTTTTGGGAGTGGTTTAATTTGTAAATTGAGCTGTGTTTCTTTCCAGTTATGTCTCTTGCTGTTTTATTCCTCCTTTCGAGTGATACTGCTCCCCTTCAGTATGAATTGATGATGCAGTTATCTGTGGGGGAAAAAATATAAAATGCGAATTTGTTCATGCTATTATTCATGTAGTTCCTAGGAGTAATCTGACCCCAAAGGTTTTGTTAATATTGAGAAACTGCAAAGGAGATTTTGCTAAGTGATCTGATAATCCATGTTTATCATTGATTTGATGTTGTGCCCCCTTGAAGTAAAAATGATTAAAAAATGAGGCCTGCATATGTGAGTGAAGTGCAAATCTGTTCTTTGATAATGTTATCTACTAAAGAGGATGTTTTATGTCCAAATACTTGAGAGAAAGAACAAACTTGTAGGCATTGAAGAATTTCAAGGTCTACTGAAACTATTCCAGGTCAGCTGTGGAGTCTAAATGTAGAATAAATCAAGTTTGATCTGGCACAAACTAACCTAGACTAAATTTACCACATTCTGAAGAGTTCTTGCACAAAAACTTCCAAAATAAAATTCCAAGCTAAATTTCTTGCAATCTGAGAAGAGTGATAGGTCTCTTTATTCAGAACTTAATGTTTGTGAATTTAGTGTCTCTTCTTTAGATAGCTTTTTGTCTCATGAGATTGGAAATTCTGTTTCCTAGCCACCAATTTCATCATCCTCCTTGGCAACTGTCCGAGCCTGAATCAAACTGTTCACAGCCTTAACGTCCTATTTAACCCTGAGCTGAACTTCTGATCACACATCCTCTCCATCGTGAAAAATGCCTGCTTCCATCTCCGTAATAGCACCTGTCGCTGGCCCTGCTGCTGAAACTCTCACTTGTGCATTTGTGACTTCCAGACTCACCTATTCCAGTGTTCTCCTGGGCGTCCTCCCACCATTCCCCACTCCAAAAGCTCAGCTGCCCATTTCCTAACTTGCACCAAGTCCCCTTCACCCATCACCCATGTGCCCAATTAAGTAATAGGCATCTGGTCCAGCAGTGCCTCAATTTTAAAATTCTCATCCTGTGTTCAAGTCCCTCCATGGCCTCACTCTCCTGACCCAAGTAATCTTGCAACTCTTTCAAACTCCAAGACTCCTGCGACCCTTCAATTCTAGGCCTAGCACATCCCCTATTTTTATTGCTCACTCACTGCTGGCCATGCCTTCGGTTGCCTAGGCCCTAGGCATTGTCATTTTCTCCATAAACTTCCACTTCATTTGTCTCCTTTAAGTTGGTCCATAAAGTATCTATTTAACCATGCTTTTGGTCACCTGTACTAATATTTCGATATGTGGCTTGAAATCACATTTGCTTTGATAAGCAAAGCACCTTAGGATTTTTTTTACTGCATTAATGATGCTCCTCCATATATTGTGATTCGGAAAATGGCATTAGGCTGATGGCCCAAAATTCAGTCCAAAATGGCAGCCATTAAGTATTTGGAGTGTTATTGGACCAAGATTGCTTAAAGGCCACTGTGTATAGCATTTCTATTTCACTATGAACTCTGGGTCAGTGCTGTTGAAATTCAGTGGTAGAATTTAACCATTCTGATTTTCCAATGACACACAAATTCCCTTTGTTGCATTAATTCTGACAATGTTAACACTTGGGGGTAATTTTGTGAGCCTCTGCTCCTGGTGAGGAGCTTTGCCAGCTGTGTACACAAATCAGAAATGCAGGCGCAAACGTTGTCCATGATTTTTTATTCATTCCCCCCACCCCCCCAATAGAAAATTGCTGGTATGCACCTAAATTCCTAGTAGGTGCTTCTGGCAAATTAGGTTCACAATTGAGAGGACAGATATGTAAAATTGCACCGTAGTATGCCTATTTTGTATAAAACTAGTCCATTGCAAGATCAGTGAGTTCTGTGGACAATAATATGCACACATGAATATTTGTGGTTACAGTATTAGACCTTAAATGGCATCATAAACAGTGAAGCTATACTTTGAAATGGAATCAATGTGTTGAATGTTTCTACCCTATATTTTCACACATATGCAACATGAAAGAAATGACAGATTATTTCTTGCCCATCTCACTTCTCCATCACACTTCAAAAATAAATATGGAAATACAATTGTATCTGATTATCTCTCAGTAGAATATATTGCCCTGGAGTTTCTGCAAGGTTACACTGGTATTTCCAAAATCAGCCAAAACCAACTCGAGATTGAGAAATTTCAAGCATGAATTAGCTGCAGTGTAAATTGAGCTTTTGTGATTTTTTTTTGTATTAGTTTAAAAAACATTGTTCTGGAAGCCAATCCTGTCCACAACATGGGTCACACCACCAGATCAAATTATTCACCCTGGCAAGTTTCTGTTAATTACACCAATTTGAGGATCATAGTGACTGATGTTAAAATTAAGCTGCCATCTTTAGGCACAAGGGCCCTAATAAGCACTTTTTAAAAAAAAATTTACTAATAAACTGATATAGTATACTGAAATAACTGGTAAACGGTTTTGTCTAATTTTCTGAAGTCATTTCCAGTCATCTAAAATTAAGTTACTCACAAGTGGTGGACGAGACACTGATTAAAAATGCTTTTCTTGTGAGAAACCCATGTTCGGTGATATTAATAAAACTGCACTGGGTGACCACTCATAAATAAAACAAAGAATACATTTTAATGCAATCTTTAAAAAAAAATTAAGCTCTAAAACACTGCCTGATTTGTGCTGGTTCACAGAAGATTTTGTGCTTAGAGTTCGGTAAAAGACTTTGAGCAGAAGCTTGAGCAAAAAAACATTTCTGGAAACGAGCTGAATTTTGAGCCATTTGCGTTCAGACTGAACCCCTTGGCCAATATGCCTATAGCACACACTCCCTGTTTATCACACTTCTGTTGCTTCCTGTTTTGTACACTTTGACCATTATGCTATTGATGGCATTTTCATTTGTAAGTGAACCTTGGAGGGTAAGAGGGCAGAATGTCATATTACCAGCACAAGCATAACATCACAAATTTATATGCATTAGTTGTATGGAACAAGGGCAGCAGGGAATGAATCTAACAGAAGGCATCATTGAGGCCCCAAAGTACAAGCCCTGAATATGCAGCTTTGCTTCATGTGACATGAGTGGTCCCAGTGCTACCCTCTTCCTGCTGCTTTCTAGTACCACCAGAAAATGTGGTGCCTTTCCCCTCAGTATCTCCATTCCCTTCACAAGGTGCATCACCTCACACCCAAAAAAGAAACAAAAATAAACAAAATCCAGATATGACACAGACCCAATGAAAGACCAAAATAACATGATGCTGAAGCAGGACAAACAGGCAGAGAACAAGATAAACATCAACACACAAACTACACAGAAAGGTAAACCGGCAACTCTGTCCCCTGACTTACAACAAGCAATGCCATGCTAGATCCAGTAATTAGTCAGCGACTAGCATGGAAGGGAAGCTTACTCCTTAAACTGCAAACAGGCTGAGAGCCCAGGACAGGATTACAGGGCTGCCCTGACTGCCAAGAAGGGAGCAAAATCTCCGCTTATAGTAAACCCTTGCAGGCCTTACATTTAAAAGAACAATTAAACCTTGGTGCAGATCCTAAGGGCCATATTTGCCAGTGTGCTGCAGATGGCAGGTTGATTGAAGGATTCCACTATCGCCATGTACAGCAGATTGGAGAATTGTTCAACAGTCCTCTAGTTCATTATGGAGTGTGTGGCAACTCCAGGGACATGCAGTGGCTCCTATGACTGAGGCCCTCAGTGATTTTCATAATGTTGCCAAAGAGACCTGGAGTGTCAGACTGGAGACCTGTCTCTCTGTTTTGGGCAGGGTTGGAAAATCATCACAGCTAAGTTTTTAGTGATTTCATGGAGGCCATTAGGTTCGATTTCTCACTGATCAATGACCATGCCAAGTCAATAATAGCATCACGGTGGTAAGTGCTGGCCCCCCCAGTGTAACTAGCCCCTGCCGTCATTGCCTGATTAGTACCCTAAAAATCAGATTGGGCACAAAGGGAAAAGTAGACTGAGGCCTCAGGTGAATTTATTAGAAAGTAATTGAGCTCCAGGCAACAATTGTGTTGAGAAGCCGACATATCCTAAATATGACAGTGAAATTTGCCCATAATGCTCACCTGAATCCTCCAAATTGGATTACTTTCTTCCATGTATCCATTTTGCAAATAAATACATATGTTATGGCGTTGATTCTGATAACTTTGCTCAGGTAGTCTTGGCCAACAGCAGACGTCAGTCATAAAGTTCCATATGGTTGATGAATGATATCCATACAAAGGAATAATGAATTCATGAATCATTATTCTAAGTTTTTATTGTACAATAATCTTTAAGTGATTTGCAGAATGTCATGGGTACCAGGAATTGGTTTGGTACCTTATCGCCCATACCACGTTCAATAAAAAACATCAAACGTTTAGCCCATTGTGCCTGAATTCTCTTAATTGGAACCAACTCCAGCTCGTAGCTATATACCTTGCTGTATATTTACAGCATTTTTCAGCGGTAGAGACAGTTACTTCCACAAGTGCAATTTCTGGATAGATTTGTTTTTGCAAGAAAGACTTCTTGGCTTTGGGCTACGTGCGTTTTGCTTTACAACTGCTTTAGAACTGACATGCCGTATTGCATTGGCGATAAAAACGGAAAATTCTGTAGGAGCTCAGCAGGTCTGGCAGTGCCCATGGAGAGAGAAAGAGTTAACGTTTCGAGTCCAATATGACTCTTCTTCAGAACATGAGTTCTGTCTCCACACCTCTCCAGATGCTGCCAGACCTGCTGAGTTTTTCCAGTATTTTCTGTTTTTATTTCAGATTTCCTGCATTCGCAGTATTTTGCTTTTATTCTGACATATTTGCAATGTCTTTTGATATCATGCTCTTTGACTGAAGTGTATTATCTGGTCTAGTTCCTAGCAGACTGTGGCCTACCTGTAGGGGTGACTGACACATCAGATAAAAACAGTAAAAGTTGGCTGCTTTTGACCTTAAGCAGCAGTATCTTCAAAAGAAAATGAAATTTCAGTCTTCTTCTGTCCTTAGCCCAATCAGTGCCCTTTTGTGTACAGCATCTTAGTTTTGCAATGCTCACCCAGAATACACCTTGAGAGATGTAAGCTGCTGCTGAAACACAAGGTGAAAGAATCTTCACAGTGAGACACATGTTCAAATTCACCTTACCTGGATTCAAAACATTAATAGTAGAGTTGACCTGATTGATTTACTTAATCATTCAGCAGATTAAAAAATCATTCACCTGTTTGTTAATCTGTTAAACAGAAAAGGTTTTCACTTAGAAAGTAATTCTATGCAATTAATTTGTTTTCCCATTCCAGTGCAGTTAATGTCTTGGCTTTCAGTTTAATACTTGTCTCTAGGTGGCAGCATCTGAAGTCAACATCTTTTTGCCTAGGCCCTAGCAGTCCAGCTAAGTTGCAAGTAAGACCTATCGTAATAGTATCAGCACAGTGGTGATGAAATTACTTCTCCAGTGCAAAGGAATCCTACGTATAAGTGTAATTTTCTAGATAGCAATTTTACACTTGAATGCATTATACACATAAGCGAAGCACTTTGGGGAAGAAACTATTTGTGTTGCTGTTGGGGACGATTCATCATTGCAGGTCACTGCAAATTGCAACGAAGGTTTAAAGAGAAAATGTAAATTTAAATGATGTACTTTGAATAAATCCACAGGGTTTTAATTAAATTGAGAACAATTGTATTAGGTCCACTTTGCTCCTTACACTAATAATTGAAGCAGTCTTGAAATTATTGGGTGTTTGATGACAGCTCACATGGCCTTTATTTCTGTTAGTTGTTCAAAGAAGTTTCTAGATTTTGCACTGCAAACAAGGCACCTCAAGTAGAATGATCTGTTTTCTAAATAAAGCCCCAAGCTTGACTTATGCGCCAACATGGCATCATTGAAATGTAAGCTATAAAGCAGCACAACTGGTGATGGTCAAGGCAAATTAATTGATTTGTATATTTGCTGGTGTTCTTTGCCAAGCCTGCAATTCGCATTTCGCTGTGATGGGCTTTAATACATTTGAAAGAGAAAGCAGAGGTATCGAGCCATTTAGTTGCTGAATGGAGACCATTTTTATTTTGGTGACTTGTTTTTGTTTTTATTTTTTTAGTTGTTCAGTTCAAGGTACTGGAGCTATTTTTAAAGAGCAGTAATACCTTCCTTACCATCTATTACAATAATTTTAAATCTTTTTTTAAAACTGGGGATTGAGTAATTCAGCACAGACAGCATAATGCCATTTCACCTTTGATCTGTAATCGGATGAATATCTTTGTTTGCTGAAAGATTTCTACGTGAATTGATTTTCAGACAGTCTGAAACTAACCATAGCTCCACAGCACAAACCCAAAAATGCTCACTGAATTATAAATCTCAGTTGAACTTCAGGGATGGCTGCCTACAAAATTGAAATGTTAACACTTTTGCAATGGAGAATGCCATCCTGAGGCTTGGAAACTTTACTCTGTATCTAACTCATATTGTCCCTTATCAACGCTTAATACTGACACAAGGCGCACAAACAAGGGAATGTTTTATCCTCTTGTTCTTGTCTTTTACCTTGATAAAAAGAAAAAGAGTTTTTGTGTCTTTTTATTAATTTAAAAAAAACTTACGTTGAAATGGTATCTGCTGATAGGAATGGGCTGCTTTGGGGGTCCAATACTGTGAGGGAACTTGATTAATGTGTGCAGTTCAAAACTAAGGCTGAACTCAGAATTACATAATTGTTACAGTGCGGAAGGTGGCCATTCGGCCCATTGTGTCTGCACTGGCTCTCCGAATGAGCAATTCATTTAGTGTCATTCCTCCGCCTTTTCCTCGTAACTTTGCACATTCTTCCTTTTCAGATAACAGTCTATTTTCCTCTTGACTGCTGCGATTGAACCTGCCTCCACCACACACTTGGGCAGTGTATTCCAGACTTTAACCACTTGCTGCATGAAGAAGCTTTTTCTCATGTTCCTTTTGCTTCTTTTACGAATTACCTTCAATCTGTGGCATCTCGTTCTCAATCCTTTCACGAATGGGAATAATTTCTCCCTATCTACTATGTCCAGATCCGTCGTGATTTTGAATACCTTTATTAAATCTCTTCTTGGCCCTCTTTTCTCCAAGGAAAACAGTCCTAACTTCTCCAACCTATCTTCACAACTGAAGTTCCTCATCCCTGGAACCATTCTCCTGAATCTTTTCTGCACTCTCTCCAATTCTCCAATGCCTTCACACCCTTCCCAAAGTGCAGTGCCCTAAACTTGGATGCAATACTCCAGCTGAGGCCGAATTAGTGTCTTACACAAGTTCAATATAACCTCCTTGCTCTTGTACTCTATGTCCCTATTAATAAAGCCTAGGATTCTGTATGCTTTATTAACTGCTCTTTCAACCTGTCCTGCCACGTTCAATGCCTTATGCACATTTACATCCAGGTCCCTCTGCTCCTGAAGCCCCTTCAGAATTGTAATCTTTTTGTTTTTTATTGTCCCTCCATGTTCTTCCTACCAAAACAAATCACCTCACATTTCTCCGCATTGAACTCCATCTGCCACCTATTTGCCAATTACACCAATTTGTTTATGTCCTTTTAAAATTCTACACTATCCCCCTCACAGTGTCAATGCTTCCAAGTTTCGTATCATCTGCAAACTTTGGGCAGAATTTTCTGCCTGTCGGGCGGGCGGGCCCAACCCAATCTCTGGCGGGCGGGGAGCCGATCCCCGCCGGAGAAGCGGGCCCCGCCGCCATTTTACGTGGGTGGGCCAATTAAGGCCCATCCGGCGGGAAGTGCTATGCACTTCCTGTGCGGGTGGGGGGGGGGGGGATTCCCCAAAATCGAGAGTGTGCTCTTTCGCGCATGCGCACGAAAGAGTGCACATCTCCCTGAGGCTAAGCGCTGCCTCTGGGAGATCGCTGACACTTCTAAAAATATGAAAATTAGAAAAAAAAAATTCCCTAACATGTTCCCCTCATGTGACAATGTGACACATGAGATGGGACATGTTCATAATTTACATTATAAGTTTATTAAACTCTTTAAATCCCTACATGAAACCTCATCCTGCCAGTGGATGAGGTTTCATGTTTCTTCTATTGCCCACCGGGGCTCCTGGCCTGCCCACCAACCTTAAGGTTGGCCAGGCAGGTCCTTTAATTGTTTCACTGATCCTGTCAATGGCCTCAGTTGGCCATTGACAAGTCAGCGGGCGCACAGCTGATTTGACTGTGCCCCCGCCTTCCTGAAAATTTAAATGGGGCGGGGTGATGTCAGAGGTTCCCCCCGACGTCATTTTACGCATCGGCGAGTGGGCCCCGCCTCCTGCTCGCCGATGGCAAAATTCTGCCCTTTGAGATTGTGCCCTGTATACCAAGGTCTAGGTAACTAAGACGTCTGCTGTTCCTGATATTAATGACCTACTTAACACTGACCCCTGGGGAACTCCACTATAAACTTTCCTCCACACTGAAAATATCTATTTCTGTTTCCTGTCACTCAGCCAATTCCATATCCATGTTGCTACTGTATCTTTTATTCCATGAGCTATAACTTTGCTCACAAGTCTGTTGTGTGGCACTATATTAAAAGCCTTTAGGAAGTCCATGTACACCGTATCAATAGCATTGCCTTCATCAACTCTCCCTGTTACCTCTTCAAAAAAATACTCCAACAAGTTAGTGAAACATACTTTTCCCTTAAGAGATCCACGCTGACTTTCGTTAATCTACTCGCATTTGTCCACGTGACTATTAATTTGTCCCGGATTATTGTTCTCGGGGCAGAATTTTACGGCCCCGTTTCGGCGGGGACGGGACTGTAAAATGCAGCGAGCCATTATAAATCCCATTGACAACAGCGGGAATGTAAAATCCCACTGCCGTAAAATTCTGCCCCAGGAGTTTCCCCATCACCAAAGTTAAATTGACTGGCCTTTGGTTACTGGGCTTATCTTTACGCTTTCTTTGAATGAGAGTGTAACTCCTCTCATATTTATTTAGCTGTCATAATCACCTTCCTGTAATCAAAGTCTGGTATAGTCTACTGATAATTCAACATTACTTTTTCTAGAAACAAAAATTGCATTATTGAAAATTTGAGTTCAACATAACTAACACAGCAAATGGGAGTTTAGTGCTAAATATTAGTTATCAGGTATTTTTCAATTTAAAAAGCAGAATATAATACATTGCAGGCTACTTCCACAAAATGCTAAAGTCAGAAGTAAATAACTTTTTTTGCTGTTGTGTTTTTTAAGTTGGGATGCTGAAGATGATGTTTGCGCTTTAACTTCCTTTGGCTGGTTAAAGATTAAATGACCCTCTTGGTATATAGCTAGTGCCTTCTCATATAGGTCAAATTGTGTTAAAGTTAGAAATTCTGAAAAACAATCATTTTATTTGAGTGGTTTTTTTTTTTATTCATGCATGGGATGTGGGCATCGCTGGCTAGGCCAGCATTTATTGCTCAGTACTTCAAGCAGGGAAAGCATCTCACAATCATGGATGATTTATTAGTTTTAAATGACGGACTAGTCATCCATAAAACACTTGGACTTGAGATTCTCCAAAAAATTCATCAGGGTGACTTGGGGATAGCAAAATGTTGAGAGAGAGCCTGGCAGTCAGTCTGGTAGCCAGGCATTAGCCGTCCTGTACAAGAACTAATTTTGAATTGCTTTACGTGTGCAGTGAATAACAGCAGAGTGAACCACTGTCACCTTTTACTTTTCCATGTAGGCCATGGTAGCACCTGGGAATGGATTTATTTGAGTTTAAAGGCAAAGTACTTATCATTATCATTGAATACTATTTCAGATGAATTGAAGTGAACAGATTGCACAGCATCATGGCAGAGCCAGTCATTCAATCACTGAAGAGAATCTTTGTGATGTGTGGCATCCTGGGCATTGTAGTGTCAGACAGTGGTCCACAGTTTGTTAACGAATTATTCCACAGCTTTGCAAAGGAGTATGGTTTTATGTACATTACCAGCTCACCTAGATATGCTCAGGTGAATGGAGATGCTGAAAGGGGAGTTCAAACAATCAAAGAATTGATGATAAAGAATGACTATATTAGCCCTATCTAGTTACAGAACCTCACTGCTACTAAGTTGGTTCTCACTGTCAGAGTTGTTAATGGGAAGATGTCTAAGAACGCAACTTCCAGCTCTGCAACAACAACTACAGTCTAATATCGCCTCAAATGAACTTGAGAATTAAAAAGCATGAAGAGCAACAAAGACACAAACAGGCTCATAACTTCAACTTCAGGCACCAAGCACGAGACTTAAAACTGCTACAGCCTAGGGAGAGAATATGGATACGAGACTAACAGAAAGAAGGCACAATAATAGAAAGTGCTGCACAACCGAGATCTTAAAGATTGAGATGGACCAGGGAAATATAAGGAGAAACCGAAGCACCTTGATATCCTTGGACAGGAAGCCAATAGAAACTTGGGCTTACTATTCAGATCCAGATGGAGATGAGGAACAAGAAGCAAGACAAAGCTCTACAACCACCCAGGAGAAGGACACACCATATTGAACAAAGAGAGAAAGCGGATAGTCCTTGACCTCAGAAAGAGACCACAACAAGATAAGGGAGATTGGTCAAGGCATCTCCGAGACTAACCCTGTGAAGTCTGAGAATTTGGGGGGGCGATGTAGGAGGGTGTATATAATTGAGGAAAAGACTTGAGGGGAGATGTACAGTAAAGGGTTAACATCAGAAGCACCTGATGCTGATGTAACTGTGGTGCCATATCACATGATCAAGTAACAGATCTGAAAGGAAGGAGAAGTTCAACCTTGTGTGGAGTTAGAGATGTACATTGAGGTGTAAATAACCTAATAATGGTTTTCACAAACGACAGTCTTAAGTAGCTTTCTTAGGGAAACAGCCAAACCCTAAAGAACCCCATTTAGACCCCAAATACAACATGAAACATCAACTGTTCCCCGCCGACCAGATATGACTGCACCGCATCCCCTCCCAACCTCCCCCGGACCAGGCTCGACTACCCACCTCACCCCTGACCAGATTACCCACATCCCCACCCTCCCGCCCCAATCCCTTACCAAAGCCGGTTAACCATCCCTTCCCCCCACCCCAACCAAACCCGACTACCCATCTACCCACCTTACCCATCTGTCTCACCCATCCACCCACCTACCTGCCCACCTCACTCACTCATTAACTTGTTTATTTACAGAAAGACTTGGACCTTTAAAAACTTAGCTGGATACTGCTGCTACTGTTGTGAAAAGAGGATGCATCCTTCCTTCTTTCATCTCCTCTTGCTTCCAACGATGATCTCCGGGGATGTCTGCACCTACCCTTTTGAGGCTTCAGCAGGATCGGCAGATACGGCTAAAAAAAATCATAAAAAGGGTCAGATCGCAAAAAACTTCACGGGCACCGTCAATACGCTCAGCATTGATGCTGACCGGAAAATTTGGGCCTTTATTTTTGTAGGGTATGTTGTATATTTCCAGATGTCTACCATGGACTAAAATGGTATGGAAAGGAGTGTGTTTATACCTGTGGCTATGCACTGTACGTGTTTTTATTTTAACCACCTGTCACGAGGAAGCCATTTTTCTGAGCCCAAGACCCTGTGTCACAGGAGTCCATAGAAAGGAGAGAAATCGCCATTGAGGCATTCCAAAGCCGGCAGTTGATTAGTAGCAGCATGACGGTTCCTTGATGACCTTTATACAATTTGAGACAGACCAACTAAAGCATAAGTACTGTCCAGTTTTTGGGTAGGGAATGGAGCAAAACACAACAGATCCAACTGTCTACATCCAGCATGGTTTTATAGAATGGGCATTTTTTTTTTTCAAGCTTATTTGTTTGAGATGCCAATCATGATTCCTTAAGAGAAGTAGCGCACGTTGTAAATTTGCGGACCCTCGTCAGAAGTGTGAACTATGGCTCGTGGAGTCATGTTCAACTGGAGTGCAGGTAATTGTGATTTGAATAAATAAAATGAACCTATATATTCCTCACAAATGTTCTCAGTGGTCAATTTATCAGACAAAAACTCTTTCCCTTGGTCTGTTCATTCTTTATTACTGCGCCTGGATGAGCTTAAGTCACAAGTGAGAGAAGATTAATGAACTGGATCCATTTGATTTCTGATTTGTTTTATCTCCACCCCTTCCTTCCATAAAGGTCTGGATCCGTCCCAGTTTCGCATTCATCACCTCTGTCTTAAAGATGAAGAAAATGATGCTCTGCTGGGTGGCCCAACCCAGCTTACTGATGAAGAAAAATACCGTGATGCAGAAAGGTTCAAGTTCATGTGTCCAGAATGTGGAACAGAAAACATTTATGATAATGTATTTGATGGAAGTGTAAGTACTATAATATATGTAGTGAAAAGCTATCCTGTTGTCTTTTTGTAAGGTATCAGTTCGATAGAAAAGTTGCATATCTGTAGGAATAGTCCACCAAGAGTAGCTGAACCATGCAGACTCGAAAGGTCCCAAGTCTGACCTGCAGGCTATACTGAATCTGCCAATCCAAGGCAGGCCAGTGTTAGAGGGAGTTACAGTTGGCCTGAGTGCTGTTAAGTCAGAATATGGGGAGAATTTCCCCCATATCGGGCGGTGGGTGCGGGCACTGGTGGATGTGGTCCCGATCGCTGCCGGCATTCAGGACCATGCCACCATTTTGTGCGGGTGGGCCAATTAAGGCCTGCCCAGCGTGTTTGGTGACTCCCAGGTTCGGCAGGAGTGGGCGGGCACAGGCGGAATGGCAATCGCAGCCAGGTCCAATGGCGACCCGGCAGCCTGTTTAAAGGCCAAGCTGCAGCCACACCAAGGCTGCTGTACATGGCCAGAAGTTGGGGGCAAGGCAAATCAGAAAGAGCCATGCAGGAGGGTAGGGCAGGTGGCCAGTGTGCGCCCAGGTTCTCCAATGAGTGCCTTGCTGCCCTTCTCAAGGAGGTGGTAGCACGGCGGGATGTGCTTGTCCCCGAGGACAGGGGCAGGGGAGGAGGCCCCCCTCCACTTGACCATGCCTGCGTGGGAGGAGGTAGAGAAGGTCGCGAGCTCCCACGATGTGTTGCAGCACTCATGGACCCAGTGCCGCAAGCGCACCAACGACCTGCTGCGCACAGGAAGGGTGAGTAGCATGTTGGCATCATTCACTGCACCCATCATGTAAGCTTCTCCCTCGCTGGCTGACCACCCATGTCTGAGCAGCCTGAGTGCAATGAGTTAGTGACGGCATGTGTCCTTAGCTGGGCGGCCCACCAGAGATTGCCTATGCGTTCGTCAGCATGAGAGGGCTGAGATGAGATGGGCTCTGCACCCGCAGCATGTGATGCAGTGACACCCACATGACTGTGGTGGCTTCAACCTGGAGGAGCTACACCCAGGCGCACTGGTCAAACTCCGCGACATATGGAAGTCAGAGTGATGACATGGTGTGAGGGGAATTTCAAGGTCCTGTGGCACGTATGGATGTGCTGCCCTCAGGCCTGCACGTCATTGTGCCTCCTTGCAACTGTGTGTTCCCAACTGTGATGAAGGCAGCATGTAGGGGGGGGAAAGTGGTGTAAAGGACACACCTGGCATATTTGTGTAGGTGCTGGCCACCAGCGGGAGAAGGATGCACTGCAGACCTGCAGTGGCCAACTAGGCTTGGGTGGGCCAGCCGCGAGGAGATTGACGGTACAAGTATCACTTATCAGTGCAATTTTTTCAATTACAGGAGAAGAATTCTCATAACAGTGCCAGGCGACTGAGGACTGGCGGTGGGCCAGCCCAGATATTGATGCTCAGCTGCTATGAGCAGGAGGCCCTCGACCTGGTGAGGCGCCATGTGCCCAGGTCCACTGGAGCCAGAGAGGCTGGGGTTCCACGGGCAGGTATGTGTGGCCAGCACTCACATCACCAGTAGTCTCCCAATGCCCATGCCAGTGCTGATTGTTGAGTGAGTGACGTTACCAACATGGTTTGCCCATTGCGCGTGGAATGATGAGCGCATGATGATCCGGGAGACATGCATGTACATTGACATTTTCCGCAGGCTAAGTGATAGAATTTCCTTACTCTTCCTTTCAGCATCAGCGGCGCAGGGCCAGTCCTGGAGCAGCAGGGGCCCCTCTGACACCTGAGGGCCATGAAGTTTCACCATTGGAAGTGTCACACCATCTCTGCCAGGCAGGCACCAGCACAGATACTGGCACCTCGGTGGGCATCATATCTTTGGCTAGTGTCCCGGGTCACAGCGGTGAGGGCACTTCGCAGTTGCTGGAGCAGCTGGCGGAGACAGAGAGTGCCGATGGCACATGCAGTCGGAGGACTGAAGAGGCCCAGGCACACGCTCGGTCCATGGCTGATGATGAGCCTCTGGATTCGTGGGTGATGCAGCCAACTCATGAGATGCGGCCAGGTGTTTGAGTACATCTGGTGGAGATACGTGAGGCTTTGCTTGGCGTGGTGTCAGTGGTGGAGGAGTCTACACGGACCTTAGCCAATGCATTGAGCATCATGGCTGAGCGCCAAGCTTCCTCCATGGAGAGATTGGCGACTCTCATGGAGAGGCAGCTCCAGGGACAGGATCAGGGGTTCCTGGGGTTGCACTCGGACCTGCAATCGCTCACAGTGGCATTGACCTCGTCTGGTCAGTGCCCACGTGGGTGGTGGTTTGGCCACCAGGTGTCCCACCTCGGCGCCCATCCATCTACAGTGCGCAGGGAGGGCTAAATGGACCTCACGTGGGCTGAGCAGCTGCCTGTTGTCTCTGCTGACGCCTCTCAGGGCGCTGTGGATGAGGGCTGCAGCTCCTCCACCCCTCTGCCAGTGACTGAGGCACTTGATGAGGCTGTGACGACTGGGGAGATTTCCCTGTGCGTGCTCATCTTCGGAGTCACTGCTGGACTCATCATGTGCAACTGCAGCCACTCCATCTACATCATCTTCGTCCATAGCGTCCCCCCTTTGCAGAGCTAGATTGTGCAGAGCGCAGCATGTAACCACTATAAGTGATGCTCGATCTGGGGGGTACTGGAGTGCAACCCCGGAATGGTCCAGGCATCTGAAGTGCATTTTTTGAGAAGACCGATGGCTCTCTCCACCACAGCCCTTGTGGAGGCGTGGCTCCTATTGTACCGCTGCTCAGCTTCTGTTCTTGGATGGCGGACCGGCATCATGAGCCACCTTCTAAGGGGATAGCCCTTGTCACCCAGCAGCCATCCATCCAGCCGGGCTGGAGCACTGAAGAGCCCCGGCACCTGGGAGTGTCTGAGGTTGTAGGCGTCGTGGGAGCTGCCTGGGTACCTTGCACAGACTTGTAGAATCTGCATTCTGTGATCACACACTATCTGCACGTTCATGGAGTGGAAGCCCTTCCTGTTGACAAAGACACCGGGCTCACCAGCTGGCGCCTTGATGGCCACATGTGTGCAGTCTATTGCACCCTGGACGTGGGGGAAGCCAGCGATGGCCATGAAGCCTCTGGCTCGCTGTGTCTGGCTTGCATGGTCCCATCGGTAGTGGATGAAGGTTAGTGCACGCCTGAACAGAGCATTTGTCACCTGCTTGACACAAGTGTGGACAGCCGATTGGGAGACACCGCAGAGATCACCCACTGAGCCCTGGAAAGAGCCAGAGGCATAGAAGTTACAGGTAGTTGTGACCTTTAGAGAGATGGGCATGGGGTGTCCACTCATACAGTTAGCTGATATCTCTGGACCAATCATCTGACAGATAGTGTTGACTGTCTCGCTTGATTCCTTCGGCACTGCACCTCAGACATATTGAGGTAGCTGCTTCGCCCCCTGTATACCCTGGCAGCAGGATAGTGGCGTCTTCTGTGGCCCCTTCCACCTTGGACTACCTCTTGGCCCTGCGCCCCTTGTGCCTGTGCCTGTCCTCCCAAAGGTGCCTCCCCTGAAGGCTGAATGTGCACCCCTGGCCGCCTCCCCCTTCTAGCTCTCCCTTCCTCCTCAGATGAAGTGCCTCCAGTGGAGAGATCACCTCCCATTCCCAGGCTCAGGGAGGCTTGCTGAAACCTACAGGCCCCAAAACAAATCCTCACTGCAAAGTGCTGACCTGAAGGTAGTGAGTGCAGTCCAAGCAGCTGCTGTGCGTTTGAGACTTCTCCACCTCACACATGCAACTTTCAGTAACTTCTGAGCACGAACTGTTAAACGTCTGGATTCGCTAAAACAATGATCTCTCTTTCCCACCCGTGGATGAGGATCATTAAAGTTTCGGAGAGCTGCAAGCCATATGCGCCCGTGTGACGAGCCGAATATTGCACGGACGCCTTATAATCCAGGACAGTTGGAGCCATAACTACCTTTATTGGTCCGGTAATGACTGGCGGCCGCGCAACGGACATCGTCATGCGCTCGCCCAGTGAAATATCGCGATGGCGCGTGGTGTCATCGGGACATGCGCCCGATGTCACCGCGCGTCATTTTATGCGTCGGTATGCGGGCCCCGCCCCCTGCACGCCGACAGAAAAATTCTACCCTATGAAAATCAGTCAGGGTTGCCTCTGTTGAGGAATCTGGGCAAGATGAAAATTGAATCCACGTTGTTATCAAGGAATTACAAATGATTGCCAGTTCAGCCTTTTCTAACACATTCCCCTGTGGAAAAGGATAAATCCAGGATGCTTCCACACGACAGCAATGACCACTGCCATACTCCCATCCTGACCGGGAGTAACTATTTCCCCCTTTGAAACAAACCTCAGCAGTACTTTCTGTGAAAGATCAGATGCCAGATGTGATGGCCAAATGAGTTACTAGATCTTATGTGTAGTCCACAGCTTGCTACCCAACAAAGGAAAGTAGAAGCTAATGGCAAATTTATTAAAGCTGTTCAGAAAAATAATCATTCCCTTTCCACCTCAAACAACCTTTTTTCAGGGAGGAAAAACAATAAAGCAGATGATAGGGCACCCCTCCATTTCAGAACACCCTACATTCAGGACTCCTGGCGTGTGTTTTGTGCTGTAACCACTGTAAACTTCCAGCTGTGCTCTATGCTAAAACTGTATTGGGACATCACTCTATCTAGCATAAACTCAGCATTGCAAACTATTCCTCCATTGAAATTTACATTCACAAATTTGAGTTTCAAGCACGGGAAATTTTTGAACATATAAACAAATTTTTGTTTACCAAAAATCTTATAAAAAGGGCTAGTATCTCGCACTCGTACAGTAATATTCAGCTACAAAGAATATCAACTCCTTGCTTTTCTTTGCCTGTAGTTTGAAACAGTGATCTAAGGGAGACACAATGGGTTCAGTTCTTTAACTGATATAGTTTCAAAAAATGATGCTGTTCAACACCATGTAGCGTATGAGCAGCTCTCATTTGGTGGGGATTGGTTGTGTTTGTCTTGAGAAAATTAAGACAAGCAAGCTGAGTTCCAAAAAAGCACCATCTCTGTGTGAGAAAATATTCTTTAGTTTTATTTTAAAAGTAAAACCACATGCATTTTTAATATTGAGAGACTTTATTTCTCTTTGCTCCCCCGTCCCACCTCTGTTTAAAAAAAACTGCTCTTGACATTCTCTAGAATGTTGTCCTCCTCTGTCATTAATTGCAAGAGGATGCGTTCCTATCAGACAGTGGTGCCAGATATTTTTGTGACCTTGGATCTAAACCTAAAATCGTAGAAAAATATGTAATCATCCTTTTTTTTCCAGGCTTTTAAACACACAGTAAATTATGAGATTGGGCGTCTTTGTAGACTTTGGATCTGAAAGCAAAGAAGTCCTTATCTAAATTAAAAGTAATTATTTTAAGTTGATCTAGCGGAGCAGCAGATGTTTTGGATTTTTTCAGTCAAAACAATCCGGTTACTTAAGGAAAGTAAGGAGTAGGGCCTGGCACAGAGCAATAGTACTGAGCAAAATCCTTGACTTTTGCTTCATTACAGCTGTAAACAAGATAGAGAGTTAATTGCGTGGACGTTGAGAACTTGCAGATGGGCTGACTGTTCAAAGAGTGCATCACTGTAGGATCCCTTACACCTTTGAGTGTAGAGCATGAAAAAAGATCTATTTGAGTACAGAAGAAGTCTCATTTACTGATTCTTGATTGTTTAGGAATGAAGTTCCCTCCCATCGCTAAAACACTATAAATTATAATTATATATTTCACACTTGTGTCTTCCATTTTGTATCAGGGGCAGCAGATCCAACCCAGTTTGCTTCACTGCAGTAATATTGATTGTGAGGCGTTACCGATTCGATATGAAGCGCAGATGTGTAACAAGCTAACTTTGGACATCAGACGGCATATCAAAAGATACTACAGTGTGAGTATCTGTAGAGAACTATAGCACAGAACCTTGCAGATTGCTCACTGATCAAAACAAGTCCTCTGGCTTTTCTGACACTTTTAAGTGAATTCAACTAAACTATCATTTTCAGTTATGTTTAAGACATCTTCAATGATGCTCCTGACGTTAAGCGCAGGATTGCTAAAGTTAAAAATATTTTAATTCCAAAGAAAGTATATTTGGTGTTGTTTAGAAAATGTTAAAATTGATGTATAAATGATGCCTTATTCTGCTGGCAAAGGGGAGTATGCATTGCAAATAAGCTGGTGCAGGAGAAGCATTAGCTTATCTAAACTAAGAAACGAATAGGGGATGTTTTCTGAAGCAGGAAAATTTCACCAGCTTGACAGTTGGCAGGCTGCCTGCTGTGTGGATTCATGAAAGCTAAGAATTACACTTTCATGAAATTTTCCTTACTAAATGCCCTGGTTAATCTGAAAGATAACCCACTGATTCAATTCATCCTTTGACTGGGCGGTGCTTGTTACATCTTCATTCTGACAAAGCGTTTGTGTTAATCATTTGGCCCTCTAGTAGACACTCCAGGGCTGGTGCTTTTAAAATAAATGTGGCTGTGATAGCTCTTTAGTCTATTACACTTACAATAGAAGCAAAGAACTGGTAATTATAAATTCTGTGCAGTGATTGTAAAAGAAAGTGAGAATGGATGCAGCTCTTGTCGAGTGTTGTTGGGAAGTTTGTTCAGTTGCTTCCTTTTACTGAAGTGCCTGTCTTAGACCTTTCCGTAAATACTTTGAGGCAAAGCACTGCAGCAGGAAGGCAGCTCGAGGATTTATATTTTCCTACCAGAAAGCAAGCAGTACTTATGTAACTGGCTTTTTATTTAAGTGTGTTATATTCACCAGCATCAGTTGCAGTTGAAGCATGTTGGAGGGAATAATTTGGAGCAGTGGTGTAAAGTGGCCATCACACTTGCTCAGGCTTACAATATTCATTGTATAAGGTTTACTTAATAAGAATGACTGGTTAAAGGGATTGATTTACATTTTCATTTCATGGGCACCTACCGTATTACCTCCCTTACAGCGACATTCGGTATTATTCCAGGTAGGAAAACATCTTTGTTACTGCAGGTATTAAGAAGGGAGTACTAAACTAGTACACTGGGACTCTGTTTAGGAGGGGGGAAAAAATTATCAAGGTAAGAAAACTGAAAAACAATTGAAAGAGATTAGTAATTTGAGATGGATCCTGAGCAAATTTAATGAGGTTTGAAATCTCATCTTGGATTCCTAAATTCAATAACTCAAACTTCCATTACTTTGAAAGAGTTTAAAAATGTTGGCGATTGCTTTTCTTCCTTTCTGTAGTAGATAATATATTTGTATTTGTCCCTTAATAGTAATGCTTTAAAATGATTTTCAATGGGTAAAGAGACATTTAATCTCTGCTAGGCAGCATGGAAAAGAAATGACATTCTTTTTCATAAGTGGTTTGATTTTTCCAAGTAATATTGTACCATACAACATATTTAAAGCCAGGATCCTGAACTTTTCCATCAAAGCTGGACCATTTGGAGGTAGTTGCTTCCACTCACTTAGCCAGGTAATTGCAGGTCTTTGATTCAGCCCATCTTTTTTGAAAGGTAACTTGTTTTGCGCAGTAATGTTAAAGAGCATGTTGGTAAATGGTAGTAGTTTTGTGATGGGTGTTAGGTTTAACATTATAAAGTTTGATTTTAGTGCCCTTAACCTTGTTGTAAACAAGTTGACCTGAATGCCCTCCCTTATTTATGAAAATAAATGCTTTTATTTAATATAGTACGCTATCTTGTCTCTCTCAGAAACTTCTCAAACCACTTTAGATAAAATGAATGCTGTAATGTAAGCAGCAATTTTATGCACAGCAAGATCCCACAAAAGCAGAAGAAATGAATGACCTGTCATTCTAATTCTGAAGGGGAAATGTTGATCAAGAACTCTTATGATGTTCTAGGGATGAATGGGGCCATGGGATCCATAACATCAAGCAGATTGTATCTTGGTTTGACATGTCTTTGAAGGCAGTATTTCTGACAATGCCCGCAGCCCTTCTGTATTGAATTGGTGCATCAAGCTAGTTTATGTTCAATCTCTGACGTGGAGTGCGAATATAGCATTCTAAATCAGAGGTGAAAGAATGACCAACTGAGCCAAGGTTTGTAAGACAGTTGCCCTACTGTTTTTCTTTTCCTGATTTTAATTTCATATTTGACGTTATATGTAGATGAATAAGGCAACTTTACAATAGTCACTTGACTTCAGATTGGTGTCACGGCCCCTGTTTTTCAAAATACTCACCTTTAGTGGCATCTTTCCCTGACTGTAACACCACCATGTCCTCCCTTGACTGTTTTAGCCAAGGGAAGTTGTGTTCATCTTATGTTGAAAAAAATATGAACTGAAGTTGGAGCAGATTCGACCTTCATTATTGCTTAGCCTCTAATAAGTGGCCACAGCATATCACTTCAAGATCTTAGAGGTGTAACACTTTTCTTCGGCCATGTGCAGAATTCAGACTCTATAATACTGAAGCCTATGCCAATATTCATCTTGGTGATTCCAATTGCAGCACATTTTACTATGTGCAGTTTTGCTCTCCCTGTTTAAAGAAGGTTGTACTTGCATTGGAGGCAGTACAGCAAAGGTTTGCTAGATTGATCCCTGGGATGACAAGGTTGCCCTATGATGTGAGGCTGAGTAAATTGGATCTATATCCTTTGGAGTTGGGAAGAATGAGAGATGATCTCACTGAAACATAAATTCTGAATGAGCTTGACAGGGTAGACACTGAGAGGTTGTTTCCCCTGGCTGGGGGATCTAGAACACTGGGATACAGTAGAACGCCATGATTGAATATATTTAAGGCTAAAATACAGATATTTGGTCTTTCAGGGAATCGAGGGATATGGGGAGCAGGCAGGAAGGTGGAGTTGAAGCCGAAGATCAGCCATGTTCGTACTAAATAGTGGAGCAACCTTGATGGCCTGTATGGCCTATTCCTGCTCTTATTTCTTATGTTCTTATTAATGAGGCTGCTGCAAGTAAATCTTGCACAGTGGCTCCTGAGGCATTGTCCGTTATGTCAGGATGTTAAGATTGCAGAAGAGATAGTTAATGCCTTAAAATGGTCATTTCAACAGTCACATTTAGCAAATCAGTGCTGTAAGCTCCTGTGGCACCACACCTAGCAAGGTGTGTTGACACCATCAAATGCCACTTGGCACATAAATAGGTCTCAACATAGGCTAGAATGGATGATTACCCTTCAAGAAATTAATTCCAGCAAATTGTTGAGGGTTTGGAAGGACATCACGGTATTACAATAACTCAGGCAGGAATAAGTTATTCTATTCTGCCAGGGTGAACTGGAAATTTGAGATTTGTCAACAGAGGTTATTTTACCTTTTCCACTCACTGTCTTGTTGAGATGTAGCATGTTCTAATCCACCCTTGAGGAAGCATACGCTTCTAACACATGGGTTCCATCTCAACAACTAAACAATGTTTGACAGATGGGATTATCCAGATATTCATAAAGTGAAACAGATTGCTTAGATTTTGTTGACAAGTCAGGACAGTTGCCTAGTTGCTTCCCTCTCACTCACGAGGGAGAAATGCACGTGCCTTTCCTTTCATTTCCAACCTTATACAGAATAATATGCAAAATGATAAAGATCTCCTCCTTAGACAGTCCCTTGGGATTGATGATGACTTGCTTCCACTTTGGTTTGGTGGGTTCTGAGATGGCAGGTAATGAGCGATTTTCGGACTATCAAATGTGGGGCAGGTGTTGCTTGGAGGATCAGGCAGATGAGTTGTTGGGAGGCTTGTGCATCCTCTCCAATCCCTCAATTTTGCCTCTGTGTTCCCCACAAAGGGCAGAATTTTGCCCTTGATGGGCAGGTGGGGCCCATCGGCTCAGCGGCGGGTGGGCAGCTGATTGCCGCTGCCAGAACAGGCCCCGTCGCCATTTTGAGTGGGCGGGCCAATTAAGGCCCACCCAACGGGAAGCACTGCGCGCGAAAGAGCGCACGTCTCCCTGAGACTAAGTGCTGTCTCGGGGAGAGCGCTGAAAGTGTTATAAACTTAAAAAATAGAAAAATTAAAAAATTATTAACATGTCCCCCTCATGTGACAATGTCACACGAGATGGGACATGTTAATAAATATCACATAAAGCTTATTAAAGTTTTTTAAAACAGACATGAAACCTCATCCCGCCAGTGGATGAGGTTTCATGTTTTTTCAGAAGCCCACAGGGGCTCCTGGCCTGCCCACCAGCCTTAAGGTTGGATGGGCAGGGCATTTAATTGGCTTAATTATCCTGTCAATGGCCTCAATAGGCCATTGACAGGTCAGGACGCCTTCCTGAATATTTAAATGGGGCGGGATGACATCGGGGGTTCTCCCCGACGTCATCCTGCGTCAGCGAACGGGCCCCGCCCCCAACTCGTCGACGGAAAAATTCTGGCAAAAGTCCCTCGATGTGTTCAGTGCCTTCTTGAACGAACGTTCTCCATTTTGGTTGGCTGCAAGCCAGGGACTCCCATGCTTCGGCCGGTGATTTCTGACCTCTTCAGGGATGCTTTGAGGACATCCCTAAAACGTTTCCATTGTCCTCCTGGGAGTCCCCTGCCACAGCTGAATTCCAGGTAGAGCAGTTGCTTTGGGAGTCTGGTGTCCAGCGTACGAACGATATGTCCTGCACAGCGGAGCTGGTTTCGAGTGATTAGCACCTTGATGCTGAGCACTTGGCTGCTGATGTACTACTACCTTTCTTGCCACCAGATTTGGAGGACCTTGAGAAGGCATCGCTGGTGGTACTTCTCCAGTGCTTTGAGGTGTCTCAAAGGTTGCCCAAGTCTCCAAAGTATATAGGAATGTGAGGATCACTATTGCAAGGTAAACCATGAGCTTAGTCTCAGGTTTGAAAACCAGTTTCAGAAAAAGATAGCTCAAAGAAGGACAGAATTGTATTTATATGACTGCTGATGTTCCAAAGTGCTCTAACCTAATGTGGTATTTTTGAAGTGTTGTAATGTGGGAAATGTGGCAGCCAATTTGCAACATGGTAAGTCTCAAATAGCAATGGATAATTTGTTTCTTTTAGTGATGTTGGTTAAGGGATAAATATTGGTTAGAGCACCAGGGATAACTCCCTTGCTCTTCGAAATAGTGCTGCGGTCCTTTTATGTCTGCCTGAGAGTGCAGACGGACCTCTGCTGAATATCTCATCCGAAAGATAGCACCTCCAACAGTGCAGCACCCCCTCAGTACTGCACTGGAATGTCAGCCTCAATTTTTATATTCAAGTCCTTGAGTAGAACTTGAATCCATAACTTGGTCACTCGTAAGCGAGAATACTACTAACTGGGACACAGCTGACTCCATAATAACTATAGTAATGGTAGCTCCGTACTGGCTGAAGAAAAGTTGGTCCCGAGGTCGGTTGGAATTTGAATGCTTGTCACTTCAAGGAAGTTCCATGTAAGCAGGTCCTCTTGTCCAGTAGAAGGCAAAATGTGTTTTCCCTCCATTTCCTTAAGAAGTGGACTACACGACTGGAATCCATTTAGATTTCACCCTTAAAGCTTCTAGTAGTAAGTAGAAAAGATTAATTTGTTGCCAGGGCATGATTTCTACCTTTTTTGTGGTGTGGTATTGCAGCTATCTTGTATGTTTGCTGTCTCACATATTTGCTCGATTGTTAAGGATCACTAAAGCAGCTGTTGAAGCTCTATCACTTGCCTTTAATGGGAAAATTCAGTCGGATAGCATCCACGGAAATGGAGAAAAGGTGTCTGATGTTTAACAGTAATGCTAACCTTGGATTTGATTTCTTTTTGGTCACAAATTCGTATCCAACCCATTTGAGCATAATGTTCTATCCTATGTTTTGCTTGGACTCCTGTCCAAGCATTGGAACTGATTTGTACAGGAGTATTTGGCATGAGGATGGGGAAAGTCAGATGAGCATTTACTAAATAATTTCGATTTGCAAACTGTGTTTCATTTATGTGAGGAAGCGACTGCTCTTAAATGGTATCCACCATTTGCATGCTTGGTTTCTGAGTGGAAATTATCACCAGCATTTATGTAACCTTGTGTTTTTCTGGAGGTAGAATGAAGGATTTTGTGCCAATCTGGAAAATTTAATTGTTAAGCTTAAGGAGCCTATCATCAAGCAGCATATGGCGCATTGGGTATTAGAATGTGCTCTGCCCAAAGTCAGGTTCTTGCTTCTTTGTCTGCTATGCTTCATCTTGAACTGTTTTCTTAGCAATTTTTGTCAGTGGTGGTTTGCCGTTGTCTTCCTCTCTCGGGGAAGTGGTGAGGAGGCAGTGCCAAGTCTACCACCGGTGGAATGGAAATCAAACCCATACTGTTGGCATTATTCTGAACCACATGCATGCCATCTAGCCAATTGAGCTAACTTGGACCCCTCCGCCCCCTTACTAGAATGTATCTCTCTCAATGTATTTTTTTTTATTTGTTCATGGGATGTGGGCGTCGCTGGCTAGGCCAGCATTTATTGCCCATCCCTCATTTCTGTGGGCCTGGAGTCACAATTAGGCCAGACCAGGTAAGGACAGCAGATTTCCTTCCCTAAAGGACCAGATGGGTTTTTCCTGACCGGCAATGGTTTTATGGTCGTCATCAGACTTTTAATTCCAGATTTTTTTATTGAATTGGGATTCGAACCTGGGTCCCCAGAGCATTACCCTGAGTCTCTGGAATACCAGTCCAGTGGCAATACCACTGTGCCAAGGTTATTTTGTGTCTATCCCTAGGTTGCACTTAGAAACATTTGGAGTTATTAGTAAGCTGGTCAATAATTAACAGTCTGCTTATATGGTAGCTACTTGCAGCTAGTTAGAAGCCATAGTGTTACGATCAGGTGAGGAAGAGTGGAATGGCTACCCCCTTTTTCCACTCGTCGTTTGACCGCAGCAGGTCTTTTAAAGGATGAGTTAGCCAATTCAGTGAGTGTCTACCTTTTTACGCTCTGTGACTATAAAGACACACATGGACAGCATTCCTTGAGTTTTTAAAAAGAAGAGGATAGTAATTATTGTATTTAAACATGGTCTAAAGAAAAATAATAAAAGTGCTCCGTCTTTAAGACACGCATGCACTCAAAATTCACGCGCACACACTAAGTTGTAAAGTGGGGAGCATAGTTTAAACAGACTTTTTAGAGTCTGGTAAAAGATAAAGGCATGCAGGTCTTGTAGATTGGTGACTTGGATGGTTACAAGCTGATCTAGCTTCAAGACAATTTAAATATGATGGGTGAGTTATCTGTTCTTGTGGAGTCAACAATTGCTAGATTAAGTTTGTAAATCATTGTCTACGACAGTTAGATTGTCAATCAGCAGATGAGGGCCAGGCTTGCAAGATGAGTGGAGAGAGGGAGGGGAAGAGAGTGTCCATGCAGGGACCTTATGTTCTCTAACTCTTCTGTTATGTTCTGGTTAGCTGGCTTGTCACATGATCGCTACTCATCAACTGCCCAGTTACCCAAATATGGTCATGGCTAGTGGATTCCAAGTTCATGGCTTTGACTTGATTAGATTATGGCTAGAAGAATTCCTGTCTCATCCAGAGTCCTTTGTCTGAAGTGGCCATTTAATGGCTTGTTCCTAGGTGCTGTCTCGATGTTCTGCAAATCATTCAGGAGATGTGGCTTATTCACGTTCTTCTCAGATGGTTAACTTTGGTGGGCTCCTGCAGGCAGGTTGACTCCATTTTAATGGTTTTGGAATGTAAGGTATGGTGATGCAAATGTACAGCCACCTTAAAAATTGCTGTGTCAAGTCACTGGAATGTTGTTTCAGTCTTTTGGAACACAATCAATGGTTTTCAGCCCAGTAAATACATAAAGTCATTTTTGATATAAAGCATCGCCTTATACCAATAGAGTCAGCTATCTGCAAAGTATCTGTTATATGAAAGAATTTGCATGCTTTCAGAAATAACCATCTAGGTTTGACAGCTCTCGCTTAAAAGCACCTCAATGCTTCTGTACTCCAAGTTACCTTTTATAATTAATTTCTAGCCTCCCTTCGTTTTTTGTGCTGCTTTTGCATAATTTGTTTGTGTACAATGAAAGTCGAAGGCATGAGATGGATTGATGTTCCCTCTTGCCTATTGCTTTTTGTTACACTTCAAAGTGAATCAGCTCAGTCTCTGATACAGCTATATGGTACCAAATTCTTCGATGCGCAGGTGTCTGTTGTTATAATGCTCTTACACATTTTTGTGATGGCCGTTTCATTTGGATGTAGATGCTAAATCTCATTTTTTTAAAAATGAGGAAGACCACTCACTTCCCAAACTTGTTTGGTAAATTTTTGTGCCTGACAAGTTTAGGCCTTCTGGCAAACTTACCCAGCCCAGTGTTGCAAAGTAAAGTTATTTCAGCTTCATATCAGCAATGTTACCCATCATTAGAAGAGCACTCCCTGCTGCACCATTCCACTTCCCACACCAGGCGTGCAGATTACTTCTGAGTGAGGCTGTCAGCTTGTTGAAATTTTTGCACCCATTGACGGCAAAATTCAGCTTTTGCGGAGGTGTGAAGGAGGGTGGTGGAACGGCCAGCCATTATACATCCCTGCACATTCTTCAGTGAAGTTCCATAGTGGGCACCACACTTTCGGAAGAATGTGAAGGCTTTAGAGGAGGTGCAGAAAAGATTTCCAAGAATGGTTCCAGGGATGAGGGACTTCAGTCTCCCTTAAGAGGGAGACGGTGGCCTAGCGGTAATGTCACTGGCCTAGTAATCGAGAGGCCCAGGCTAATGGTCTAGGGTCACTGGGTTCAAATCCCACCACGGCAGCTGGTGGAATTTAAATTCAATTAATAAAATCAAGAATTGAAAGCTGGCCTCAGTACTGGTGACCATGAAACTATCATTGATTGATGTAAAAACCCATCTGGAAAACTACCATCTTTATTTGGTTTGGCCTACACGTGACTACAGATCCACAACAATGTGATTGACTTTTAACTGCCCTCTGAAATGATCTCGCAAGCTACTTAGTTCAAGGGCAATTAGGGATGGGCAACAAATGCTGGCTTTGCCAGTGACAGCCGCATCCAATGAAAGAATAAAGTGAAAAAAAAGTTACATGGATATATTGGAGAAGCTGGGTGTCTCTTCAAGCAGAGAAAGTTGAGAGGAGATTTAAAGAAGCATGCAAAATTTTGAAAGGTCTAGACAGGAGTGAATAGGGAGAAAATTTTCCTATTGATGGAAGGTGTAAAATGAATGGCAAAAGAACCAAAGGCAACCTGAGAGAGAGTTTTGTTTATGCAGGTGGTTAGGAGCTGAAATGCATTGCCTGAGATTGTGGTGGAACAGATTCAACCGGGGCTTTCAGAAGGGAATTGGATAAGCACCTGAAGGAAAAACATTTGTAGAGCTACGGAGCAAGGATGGGGCAATGGGACTGGATTTTACAAAGTGTGAACATGGGCTAGTTGGGCCAAATCGCCGCCTCCTGTCCTGTACTGTAATAATTCTATGAAAAAGAGATCGAGTGGGTTAATGAATATGTGGCGGATCCACTACTGACTGTATTGTGCTCCCATGCAATCCTACCCCCATGGTCTCTAGGATTGCCCAATCTTGTCTCAAGCAAAATCCCTTTAACCATCAGAGTTGGAACTTTCCATCACTTTTCTGGGTTGCATTTAAAGTCCTTTGGTAGTGATATAAGGGCAGTGTACTGTCATTCAGTCTGTTCAAAAATACCAAATTACCAAAAACAAAACATTCATTAATTCTGATAAAAATGACTAATGCAAAAAAAATCTTGTATTTTTCCGTGATATTTTTGCACATGTTAATTTGCCAAGTCATATATGGAAGAGTATCCTATAATCCTGATTAATCCATTATGGTTCACTTTAAATGTTTCTAGTTTATTTAATCATCTTCAGCATGGAGAAGCACTAATGCAATGGACTATTAATTGATAAGGGTCTAATGCGTTCTGGGGTATAATTGCCATTATGCTCACGCAGAAAATCTGATGTGTTAAAGGAGATTTGCAGATTAGCTTTTTAGCAGCCAATTTCAAGGGATAGATGGAAAACCTCATATAGCTCATCATTCTGGTGTATGAAGTAGTCCATGGAAGCATTTCAAAAATTCATCATGTGGGGAAAATTAATTATTTTGTACACTTTCATTTCATTGCACAGACAAAACAATATATGTATCAATGTGTAAAATGATTTGATATAATCAGAATGATTCACCTTCTAGCAATTGTAAGTGATTTGAAATTAAAACTTTCAGTGGCTCACCTGACATTGTGGCTTATCATTTTTCACAGGAACAAAATGTCTTAACCATCATTGAGTTAGAAGTCTTTTGGGCTTGAGAGTGCATCATTTTGTGAACTGAATTGTTAAGTCATACAATAGCTTTACTGAAAATCCAGACTCTTTCCACTTGTCATGCTGAATGACCTGCTGAACATTTCTAACATTCGCTTTTTTTTTATCTTAATATTTATTGAGCAACTATAAATACCATTCAAATTGTCTGCATTTTTGTATCGCTTAGTTGCAGTATATTTAGCTATTGGTCAAATGGCCCATGGAAACCTCTTTTTTGTGCCTTGCATGACAGAGTCACAGAACAAGGTTACCACATGCACGTGAATTGTTCCTTGGCAATTATTTTGTTTGCTTTTTGTTGGGTGCAGTGAATCAGAACATAGTATTTCCACCTCTGGGACCTGACTTCCTGTGATACCCAGGGCGATGGGATTGAAATCACTTCTTGCTGCTTGCTCTGAACGAGGCCTTGAATGGTACAAAAAATTTTGCATATTTTAACCCATTTCCCAGTAGGAATGGAACCAAAAATTCAGATTAACATGTTTTGCTAGAATTGCTTACTAAACTAGTAATCCTGGTTAGAGGCTGCAGAGACAACCGATGTGAGAAGGGGAAACATTCACACTAAAGCAGTACGGAATGTTGTTTTTTTGAACTTGGGACTGAAGCCAGATTGCTGGGCCAGGATAAAGGAAACTTTATCCTGCATGGGACCATCTAGATAGATGACCAATTACTGCTTGACACTGAGCAACAAAATTCATAAAAATGTAGCATTTGGAAATTACTTCCTGTAAAGGATAGCATATTGCAAAAAAGGAGAAATGTATATTTTGGGATCAAAATCAGCATCAGCTCAAGTGTGACTCCCATCATTGCCTCAACAGTGTGCCTTATTCCCCCTCTTCACCCCCACCCCATGATAGAAGACCCCCTCACTCTCTCATTGTTATGTATAAGCATCCCACACCAGTCATTCTTGCTACGTATTTGAGTAATGATTAATTTCAAATGACTTGCAATGTGCTGAATTGCTCTCATCTGCTTTTATCAATTAATCCAATTAAGGATGGTAGGAATCTTGTATGTCAAACTTTAACCATGTAAATTGCAGTGTATCTGAATGTGCAACATATGCAGTTAAGACTATGTTGGTAAAGGCTTCCAGTAGGCAATCCGTGATGATGGAGCAGCTCTTTAAGGGCAAGGCATCTTTGGGAACTTGTTCCTCTTCAAGCTGATGCATTATCCAGTGGTAAACATGCCATTATACAATAGTTATTAATGGAATAACCAGACCAAATTGGGAAGAAGGAATTTATTTTGGAATATCTTGTAATCCCCAAAATGACTTGCAGTTTCCTGGTAGTTGTTGACCTTGGTGAACTGGATACACTTTTCAAAAACTTCAGCACCTTAGTGAAAATATCCAGTCAATGTATTCGGCTCTGAAAGGTGCCACCAGAGAAAGATTCTGCAGGAATGTGGTACCAGCACTGGGTATTTCCCTTTAGTCTATGCTCAATTTTCAAGTTCTTTATGGTGTTTAACAGATCAGTGATTTACATGAATAACTTTCCTACTAGGAACTTACGATTAAAATCTGATTGAATAACCATGAAAGATAGCTTCAGCATCTCATTGCTGTCCTATTCTTCATGGTATTGTGTTATGTTACCTTAGCACTACATGCACAAGAAGCATCAAGGTATAAAATTATGCTTTAAACAATGAAAGATATAATTGTTCTAACTTTATTCATATAATTATTCCTACTTTTATTGTAAGGAGGACTGAATTATAATGCTGACACTTCTCTTTGTTACCTTCTCTTTCTTGAATGAAAAGAGCTGAAAATTTTTGTCGGGATGCCCTATATTGGACACAGGAAGTGATGTCCTAATTCAAGCCAATGGACTTGAGTAACTAGCGCCTCTTGTAATTTCTGTATTTGTTTTGCTGGCTTGATCCATTGATTGGGAGCAGAACTATTAAAAGATTATGGGATACTGCAATTAAAGTAGAATTTGAAGCATTTTTTTTCCTTCATAATTGCTATGCTGTAGTTTACACTGAGATTTTTGTATTTCATTTTTCCGTATTTAAAATAATTCAGTCCTTTAACCTCCAGTCTAATCAAGTTATTCACATGTGGCTACTGCCAAAATAACATGTGATTTAAAATTAACCTCCAAGCAGAAAAGTTTAATTTAACTTATTTGACACACCCCTAATGAAAGGCCCACCTGCCCAACAAAAAAGGCCCAGAATAAAAATCTTTACTTACAAAGCTTTGAGTTATTTAGACAATGAAGTAACTCCTTAACACTTAATATCTCAATGACGTATTATTACATTAATTAAGATAATGTGCTACAATTTTGCAAATATTTCAAATGGTTACCAAGTCCCACCTCTTGTCCATGGTTTTATTTGCATAACAGTAATTCAATTAATTGGAGAAGATTGACCGGAGCTATTGCTGTAAGATCCTTTGCTCAAGAGTTCATGCCTCAAAAATTAAGCAATGTAAATATAAGCAATGATAAGATTGATTTTAAGTCTGTTTTCCACCTATTTTGGAGTTTTCAATTCGAATCATGATGTCCAAAAGCACAGAGACCGAAATGTTTACTCACCTTTGTACCCGTTGCTAGCATTTAACTTTAATACTTGCCCACAGTGTACCTTTGTGAGTTTCTGCCTGGTATTCCAGGCAAATAGCTCATGTATACTGTTGGTGTATTGGGTCAGACAAAAAGTTTTTAACTTGAGTTTTATTGTTGGAGAACATTATTCATGTCAAGAAAATGTGCTCTTTATGTGCTCATTAGAAAATAAGCTACTGTGTCTATAAAAGTTCAACTACCAGTCAGCCTCTGAAATAGCTTTGCTATAGTCCATATAATTGTAAGTCAGTGTCCCAGCCATGGAACAGCTGCTGGTGCCAAAGAATGTTATTAGTCATTCAGCTTCTGTTGTCCAATAGAGTTGGGTATGAGTGACTTTGCACGACTCAGCCTTACCCAGAAGCAGCTCTCTCTCCACTAAAATGAAGAGCAGAGAGACAATGTTCTGTAATTAAAGATTCTATTGAGCTGAAGAAAAGAACAAATGTGGATGTTTGTTCTCCTCGATGAAAAAAATATTCATGGGAGGGGGGGTAGGTGGAGAGACGGAGTCAGGGCTGTTTGTTGAATATCCTGTTAAGGACTGTTACCATTCTAATTAATCAAGTTAGAAATTACAGCTGTGGCTGCTTCCCCTATTCTCAGTATCAATTTTCTGCTCTGGTTAGACAAAGCAAATATAAATTTTGTGTTCATTTGTCATTCGTTCTTTGACTTCAGCATCTCGGAAAATAACAATGTAGCACAAAAGACCAGTATTTACCTAGTTGTAATGTAGGTTGCCATGGTGTTTTGCAAATTATTGCAATTATGTTCACCATGCGAGTCGCCCTTGGTAACTGGGGGAAAAAAAACTGATAATCCTGTTTTGAACAAAAGGTCAAATTGCTGAATAGAAAGTCTTGATTAACTAGAAGATGTACAAAGTGGAATTATTTTCTTCCATTCAAAAAGAGGTCTTGATCAGGTTTGGTTGGAGGGGGAGGGGTGAATAAGTACATCTGTTGATTACTGAAGTACAAAGAACTGAAAGGATGTTGTCTTGAGCCTTTCATGTTGGCCTAATGGTGGCTTTTTGTCAAATTTACCCATTTGATAGATTTGAAAGAGCAGCTGCATTTAATCTGGATAGATGCTTCCCCTTTTTTCCCCCTGTTCTTTCCAAGGTACAATATAGAAAATGCTCAGTATGTCAATCGATTTATATTGTAATATTACCTGACATTGCTCAGGCAAACTGGTGTCTTGGCACTGGTGTGGACATAGCTGTAGCTCGATTGAAATAAAGACAATTTAGACTATAACTAGTCTTTTCAGACTTTATTAAAGTGCTGGGAATTAGTGCATTAGATGCTTGCTTTTTGGCAGCTCTGTTGAAAGTTGCTGCTAGAGTTTTGGAGAGGCTATGAGAATGTGGTGCGAAAGCTGGGTAAACGGAAAACTTTGCCTTTTCATTCTTCATTGCCTAGCAACAGAAGCTTCACATTCAGGGTCCTGTTTAATTTCTGTTTGTTAACCATCTGGGCTGTTTTCGTTATCAAAATAATTTTTCCCATTTGTGTGGCTCTTGAAAGAAAGAGAGACCAATTAAGGTTTGAAATGAAGTTGATATGTTGAGGAATAATTCTTCAAAGCAGTATTTGCAGGCCAGCTTTCTCTCTTTCCAACCCACCCCCAATACACAGCTGTATTAACAGAACGGTGGTAAGAGAGCCATTCTATTTTTTTAAAGCGGCTTTGTCCATTTAAGATGTGCTCCCAGAAGTATGTGTTAAATATTTAATGACACGGTTTGGTGAGGTGTGTAGCTAAAACTCAGAAGTGATCAGAATCTGTGCCAAAAGTTATTTTTGGACTTCTGTATATTTGCAGAGAGTTCGCTCTATCTCACTGAAAAGTAGAGAGATTTTGGAAGGTGTGCTAACCTGTATCACCACCATGGTCCTTCTAGAAGCTGGTTACGTTTATGCTAGTGCCATAGGCCTTAGCATTCACTGGTGGACTCTGCCATGCATTTCCTGTTGATGCTTAGTCTGATTAGTAATCAACCTCCCTGGAGATTGTATAATTCCAGTGGCAATTTTAGTTCAGGGGGCCTTTAGGCGTAAAAGGTTTGATTTGGTGGGCAGCAAGTTGATTTAGTTTTTCCTTTCTATAGGTCACCTGCTGAGTGAGAAGCAGCATTGTGCATTACGATTCTGTTAGCTTGTCCTTGGCTGTGACCTATTTCCTGTAATATGGCTGCCACAGACTTTTGTACCCTTTCACTGGTTATTCAATTCTGCTCCTTTACACAGTCAGTATCACCTTGCAAATTTACTGCAATAGTCATGGACTGTCATAGTAGAACTAAGCCATATTGGATAAAATAGGACTTTAATTACATGTCTTTTTGTAACACAGGATTTAGGCAGACAGAAAACACAAAAGTTCCAACACAGTGATTCTTTATTCCACCAGCATCAAATCTATGAGTATATTCACAAAAAAGCTTAACTTATAGAAACAAACTTTTTACAATGGACAACTGGGGCCCGACACTCCAGGCACACAAAAAAACCATTGAGAGTTCAACTCTTGGTCTCGGATCAGCTTAGTGACAGGGCTGGTTGTAGAAAAGTGGGAACTGGGGTGTCTTGCATTCAGCAGAAATGATGGGTAGTGATTGCAGCAAAGAAACAAGCTGGTGTGCTCATTGCACTCCTATTGCTAATTCCCCTTGACCGCCTCAGTGATTACCCTTGCCAACCAGACCACAAAAGGTAACTTCCTCGGGACTCCCCAGACTCAGGAGGGGTTCTGTGCTGTCCAGAAGGTGCTCCTAGGTCTCACGCAGCTGTTTGCCTGCTCCAATTCCCCATACCAGTTCTTTAGACACCAACAGAGGCTTCCAGCTCCTCTCTTTGTGGCTCTTTCTCCCACTGTGCTGCAGCTCACTATTCCAGGGCTCATGCTGCTTCTGCCTGTTGTAACTTCTCTCTCTCTCTCTCCTCTTGGCTTCTGATTCCGTCTGTCCTTTCAGCCCACACTCGGGACTTCTGGTTCCGTCCCTCTTCAGCCCGCGCTCAAGGGCTCTGCCCGCCTCTTCAGCCTGCACACGGGGCCCCTGCCCCCAGAGCATGTCACTCTCTACCATCGCCGCCCACTAGTGGGGGCCTGGCCGACAGAACTCCTCGATAACGGTGGGGGATGCCACGCAGAGAATGACCAGCAAAAGGCAGGTTCTGGCGTCCAGCTCCGCGCTGAAGTGCCGAGTCTGAAGTTGGGGCTCGGTTTGACTCCCCATCACGTTGTTATCTGAACTTTTATTTGTGAGATATTTTATACATTTTGGCACAGCAGATCAAACACTTTTTGACAGCAACGCAAAGTGTATATTCAGGAGAATGAATTGTGTGTGAAGAACATACTCATCTGTGTTTTAAGCAACATTGGGCTTAAAGATCTCCCATTTAAAAATTATTTTTCCAATTTATGGTTTATGAATAGATCTCAAAAATCAGTCCTCTTTTGTAGCACATGCAATGTCCGGATACTGGTATAATGTTATGAAGCTAGCAAACATTGTATTCTGTTGAATCTTTGTCTATAACTATTGAACCAATTTCTGTGTTTTTGCAAGAATGCAAAATTTCAAAAGGAGCAACAATTGATACTGCATGAAAGAAGGGTGCTGATTGGCTTGACAAGTTGACTTTGGTTGGCTGAGACATTGCCATGGAGAGTGCACCAGGGAACCAGGTTTTATTTAACATTGTGCTTTTATTTTTGATCAAACACGAGATTTTAACTGCACTTCACTTGGGGAAATTTTTGGATTTGTTCACTTCTTACTATCAGTCATTGATTGAACAAAGGGAATGATATCCAATTGCTGGAGGCAAAATCCATACTGCCACTGAAACCCAATTATTAACCCTGAAAAATGCCAGTCGCTAGGAGTGGGCCGAGAACCAGGGCAGTAATCCGGAGGTAAACAGATGATAAGGTTGTAAAGCCCAGCTATCAATGTGCTGAGATTGAAATAAACTCTAAAATTTAACAAAACTAAACCAGCATTCATATCCCTTGCCGACTTACTATTTTGGACCTACTATATCGGTATTTATTTTAGTTCTCGAATATTCCTTTGTTTTTTTGTTTGCACATTGTTGTTCAATGTAAAGGACACCGAAGAAACTGTAAACCAGCCTTGGAATAAAACTTCGGCACTAACGGTTCTGTCACTGATTTAGTAATAGTTTCAACAACTTTTCGATGAATAGAAACGTGTAATCATTGGCACAACTGCTAGTTAGAAAAGAAGGAAATCGAATGTCAAGTTGTGCTGCTTAAGTAGAAGGGGTTGGAGTTTGGCCATTTTAACATGCTGCTGAATGTGTGTGAATTAGAGCAGGCATTTGTATCCAACCTGCAGTAAGAGTTTGAAGAGGCTTATTATCTTTTCACTCTCTTGACTGCAGAGCCTGGTTTAAAAAGAAACTAAGATCAGTAAGTCCAATGACAAACTGGTGTTTTAGAGGCTGCTGCATTTCTATTTTTTTAAGACAGATTACACTCCTTTTGTCCTCCTCCTCTGATTATCTTGCATTCAAGTTGTGTTTTAACTCCACAGATTCAGCTGAAGCACCTGACTTTATAAGCAATTAATATTACCATTCAGGATAAATATGATTTTAATAAAGCGTGTTTGGTGAATAGGACAACATACACAGGTCTCAAGTGTTTGTTAAATAGCCACTTAGTGGAAATCAATGTATTCAACACTTATCAAAGAACAGTCTGAAGTAGCCATGCTGGACAAGGCAATGCAGAAGTCTTGCTCATGTAGTGATTCAGGTTGTGTGGGCCTAGAGGGCTAGTGTTGGCTGGGGGCATCACGGTTGAGTCATTTCACTGAACTTTTATGCATGTGTTTTTCAAAAAGGGGGAGCGGGAGAGACTGTTCGCTGGATAGTGATTAGAGGCAGGTAGAAGTTGTTACCTCCCCCCGCCCCCCACCACCCCCATCGCACAAAGTTTCATAATTAGGGCTTCTATCAAAGATATCCGGGTGGAGCAGGAGAAGCTCTGAGGAAATTCATCCCTATATGATCGATGGAAAGAGGAGTTTTGATGGTACATTCTTAATTCATGTTTTCTTCTTATATTATCCAAATATTATACTGAAATGTCAAACCTGGTTGAATTAAGAATTGTTGTTTTCAACATAAGAACAAATTACTGTTAATTTCTTCAGGAGATGAGGGGACAGCATTGGCTGTATTTATTGTTTGTCCCCAGTTGCCATAATAAGTTGGGAGTGGCATCTGCAACCCCTCTGATACTCATGCAATAGTGGTGTTAGGTAGGGAGTTCCAGGACATTAAGCTAGTGATGTTGGAATGATGATGTGTGTCCATAATAGGATGATATGATTTGGAGATGATGTTTACATACAGGTCAGCATCTAAAAAAGAGAGAAAAGACAGGAGGGACAGACAGATTATTTGTGTGTTACCCAAACATTTCTGAGATAACATAAAACCACTCTCTCGGCAAATGGGTATCACACAAAATGTTCAATCCTATCAGCGATTGTTTGCAAAAGAATTGTCCTGTTTTGTCATTTGTTAATTCATTCCAAAGCCTGGTTTGTGAAGTAGGAAGCCAGACACCAATATTTTACTTGATATTAAATTTATTTAAAGAATACAATATTACAAATGTCTACTTCGTCCTTAACCCACAACGCGTCCCAGCAGTCTGTCTTTATATTTGCTCAAGATACTTAATCAAGCAGTGCCCTCCACCTGTATATCCTTAATCTTAATAGTACAATTAGCATACCAATATAGATTGCCGTCCTCTTTAAATGAGAAACTTTATGACACACAAACAATATTCCAAACAAATCAAAGAAAAGAGAAAACAATGATTTTCCATATTCTGTACACCAAATCTTAATATAGGAGATCCCTCTTCTAAGATCTCCAATTCTCGCCTTGTGCAAGCATTTCTTTTTGTAAAGCAATCTGACAACTGGTGACCTGTACCAACCCATTTTATCTTGGAGAATTATTTTCTTTATGACATCTCTCTTAAACTACCAAGGTCAATCCTTAACCTTTTTTTAGTCAAACTTTTTGTCGAATGTACACTATCTCACAGGGAATGGTTATTTACATAACATTCATTGGGAAAACTATTTTCAGAACACCCCTTGTCAAATCTTTTAGGGGAAATTCTATACAAGTAAAATCCCATATCTATTGCTTCTACAAGAGCCAGTATTTCCACAGCTAAAGCATATTTAGCCACCCTTTTTATTTTCTTAGTTTCCCAGGCCAAGGGACAACACTCTCACCCACTAAGAATATTTTAAAACCGCTGTACTTGAATATCAATCCAGAAGATTGTCATGAGAAGCACCACTAAAAATGACTAATTTCATGTCCTTCGGGTTCTCCAAGGCTGAAGACTTGAATATGCATTTCTCCGTATTTAATTTTTTATATTTGCTCTAAAAGCATCCTCGACTATAGCATGTTTCATCATAGTACTTAGTACCAACATATCAAAACTAGCTTCGGATCTTGTCTGAATGTATAGCCAATTCAACTGTCCACTCAAGTTTAACTGCTTTGTTTCTTATGAGATATGACGTCATCTTTCTGTGACAACCTAGCACAATTTATTGGGATATGAGTAACCCTTTGTAGCTAAGATTGCTGAATTAAGGCTGCTCCAGATCTATTGTGATTAATATCTAAGTCCATATATTTAAACACCCTCAAAGCCCGATTTCCAAAATTCCCTTAACTTGCCCTTTTAACCTTATTTATAATAAATTGCTCAAATTTCACAGAATATCCCCATAGAAAATCATCGCCATGTATCATAAAGGCTCCCAAGAGTTTTCTTTGTGGTACCATCAGAATATCGCTGGATCTGCTTTCAGTTGAGTACACCCTATGTTCAGCAAGCCAGATCTATCCAAGAAGCACCATACCCTTGATGAATCAATCCATAAACGCATTTGTTTAATTTCCGCACCTTCCCTTCTATAATGCTTGCTTCTTTGGCAGTTTCAAAAACACTTCTCTCAGAAATTTTTCTCCCTGCAAAACTGCGGCTTTTATATTAATCAATTTACATTACCAGGATAGCCAACAGAGTTTAAAAAAATCTTTGGGTTAATTTTCCTGCCATGGGGCCTCCATTCTAACATCTTGATCTCCAAGTCATTCGTTGAAACCCCAAGCCACTAGTCTCGCTTTAGCCTTATATGTTCCATTTGGGAGTACCTTTCCTCTACATATCCATCTGTGTGATAAGACCAGCTGTCCCCTATCTGGCACTTCAGTGAAGACACCAAATTCCTTCCAAATATCCAACTCTTTGTTTTGCCTCCATTATTAATTTATCTTATTTGTTGTTAGCCACCAAAACTTCCCAGTCGTAAGGGATTCTATTTCTAGTATTTTTTCTGAATTGTCCTGTTGCCCTTGTTCTGTTGCATAATCTAGTCAAGCTATGGCCTCTACTTGTACTTCAATGTCTTTCTGGACTACTGCAGGATTTCTCCCTCCCATGATCAGAGGTTCTATCGCTAATACATTGTTTTCCAGCTTAAGCATCACTCCTAAATCCTCTGAGAACCTGCACTGTTTTCTTGTTTTCCACTCTTTCACCCCATTCTGTCATTCTCCCTGTCCGTCATCTTGGACATTTAGCCAATAATTGAACTTGCCAGTAGCTTTCTCTACTGTCCTTATAATAATCGCATCCCTACATTCACTGGACCCTTCTGGTATATACGTCACCAGAGTACCCACTCTAAGCATTTGTCCTTTGGATACAATAGCCCTGTCCTGTGCATCAGTATCATTTTGCCTATTGCCAACTGACTTCTCATCTACTGTATTCTGTTCCTCATGACTGTCAAACTCATGAATATGTGAGCTACGGGGTACCTCATCACCTGTTAACTGCTCAGATTCTGAAGTTGTAATCAATCTCAATTTGCCCTCATGAATGGAATTTAATAGTTTAACTACCATGTTGGAGAACCACTGCTGTTCATTACACTCTATCACCTTACCCAAACCGTTCAACCCTATTTGACCCTTTTACAGTATATGAAATCCTCAGGATTAACATTTGTCTTGACAGTTTTATACAATACCTTGGAGCTCTCTGAATTTTCTCCGAGACTTCAAGCCTTGATGAATGCCCTTTTTCATGCATGTAGAGCATTCAAGTGTGCAGAAGAAGTGGAACTAATTGTAGTACCTTCTAGAGCAGGAAGGATATCAGAACAGAAGGTAATTTGGGATCCCTCCTTCAGGCCAATTGAATAAGGACTATACCCTCCAACTGTCTGAAGCTAATTCTTTGCTTGGACCATCTATGCCAGTGCAGTTGTTAGCTTGCAGTTTGGCTGATCAACTAAGATCTTATGGAGCGTCTCAGCAATCACTGTATGAATTATTTCACAGAGTCCATTGTTGAAAGGACTTTCAGCTGTGATGTTCATGATCACAATGTCATATTTTCACACAAGCCTCTAAACTCATCACTAGCAAATTCCCCTCCATTATCAGTCATAAATTTAGCTGGTGTTCCAAGTCCCTATCCTTTTTTCCATGACTATCTACAATCATCCTTTTGTCCATATGTATTACTGTAGAAAGACTGAATCTTGTTGCCATGTCTATAAAATGTAAGATAAAAATGTTTCTGCCTTCATCCCACGCCTTTAAACCCACGGCTGCTACTTAATTAAAGTCTCGTGCCAATGGAAGACTTACAATAGGATGTGGAGGTGTCTTCTGATACTTTTTACATATGTCACATTCCTCATTAATCCCTTTGTTGAATCTTGTATGCTCATCAACCGCACCTACCTCCTTTAGTATGATTTTTAATCTGTGACAAGAAGGGTGAGCAAATTGCTTGTGTAACTTCAAGACAATTTGCTTGCTTCCATTTGGATTCTTATCACCTGATGCTGTTAACACTTCTTTAACATTCTGGTTAGAGATATCAGGTTTCATTAAAGGGATGCAATAATACCCTGATTAGGTAAACTGCAGAGCCACTGACTTACCAAAAACAATTGCTTTATCAATTTCCATGTACAGTTTCAATGGTGCCATTTTTGATGGAATGCTTGCTCGGCAGCAAGGGTATCTCACTGGAAACTACATCTGTATTAATAAAGTGGCTTACTCCAGCTATTTTGCATGGAATCACCACTCTTTTCAGTGATCTCATGTGTTGTCATCCCCGAACCTGAAACAAGTACACTAGAACTTTCATGCTCCCTTACCTTTGATCCTTCCTTTTGAGTGAATCTAAATAACATTTTGACCAATCTGTTCCACATACTGCAAAGTGTAACCACTATCTAACACAGCCCTACTAAATGAATCTGTGATTAATACATTCATTACTGGACTAAAGCTTCATGTGACAATTCCCTGATCATTATCATAATCTTCAACTTCCGAATTCTCTATGTCATGCATCACTTCAAAACCCCGGCTGTTCTGTTTTGGACAGTTCATTGCATGAAGGTATTTTCAGTCACACCTGAAGCACCTGTTAACTGTTCCCCAGGCATTGCTGGGGTTCATGCATCTACTATTGCTACTCCAATTCTGTCATTTACTGTGATATCCAGGTCTGCTAAAAATGTCTTCATGCTCATTCCTTCTGTCTGTAACTCTTCTGTTCTGTTGGTGCCAGAGCCCTGTATCTCGACGGTCTCTAAAGGTCACAATCATTGAGTTCTTCGTCTTTGTGATACCTCAGAATGTCCCATTTGCACCATTGATGCTGCTGAAAATGACTGCTTCCCCAGGAATTTTATTTTTAAAGCATTGGACATTTGATCCCAAAGTGTGTCTTTTTCTGAGAACTGGACATTAGTTAAGAACAGGAGCCTATCCATATGTGACACCTTAGCACAATCCAGCAATTTAAATGCAATCACTGAGTAAGGAGCCTCCAAATTAAATTTGTACAATCTTTTATGCAATCTGTTAAAAGTCCATGATATATTCTTCTGTGGAATGACTGTCTGTCTTTTGAAATCTATCAAAGTATGACCATGCCTTGTAGGCATCTAATATGTCATCTTATAAATTTAATCTGTGGAAGCTTAATAGAAAATTCAAAAGTTAATCGGAATCCAGCTGATGGGCATCCAGTTCACAAAATACTTTGCTTCAGACCTTACTTTTGTTAGGAAGCAACAATGCCAGAGCCATACCTTGTTTCCTCTTTAGTAAGGAGGTAACCCATGCCCAGATATTCACTTCATTTTTCCACTGGTTTAGATTTGGAGAATATCAGTGGGTAATCATACCCTGACAATTTATATTTGCTTTCAGCTATTCTTCACAGAAGTAACTCAGATTACAATCCCCTATCTGAAAAAAAAATATTAGTTTCCAATCGTCACCTTTAGGCAGCCATTCTCTGCTATCATATTAATTCTTTCTAAAGTCAGATGGTGAAATAGGAAACCTGACGCCAATCTTTTACTTAATAATAGATTTAGTTACAGAATGTAACATTACAAATGTCTGCCTCCTTCTTAACCAACATCCATTGTTCCAGAAGCGTCTCTTTATACGTGCTCAAGATACTTGATCAATGCTTAACCTGTATATCCTTAACCTTAATAACATAACTAAGGTACAATTAATATTATTCAGTATGACTTCAAAAATTGTCTTGTATTGTCATACAGTGTGGCACTACCTGATGTCAAAGATTACTTTTTCCTAGGACATGGTGGCATTAAAAGAGAATGACTTTTATCTATACTACATGATGGATGTCACTCAGTGTAGTTGATATGCCTGCTGACATTTGCTAGAGGGTAATGAAACCTGTCTTCTCATAAGAGGATATCACATTCTAAAGTTTTGACGAGTAATGGCAGGGGTTGATTTTTGCATGCCTAATTTTGGCTTCTTCATTTTAATGGAAGTCTTTGAAAACTCCAGACACAGAAGAGGATAAAAGTAAAATTAGTGTGTAATCACTGGTTGTCGTCTATTTGTAAACAAGTTAAATGGTTTCAGTGAACTGAAAAGACAGGTCAGGAATACAGCTTAAAATGTGAATGTAACAAATTGCAGCATTGTTGACCATGTATGCAGTACTGCACAACAAAAATTACGTTGTGAAAATGTTTAATTCCTGACTTTCAAATGATTCATTCTAAGATATATCGTTATTTCGCCCATGTCTTTCTCCCAGACTTTTATCAAAAAAAAGATGTTTTCCAACTCCGATCAAGTTTCATATGTACTGAAGCCCCTGTCCTTATGCGTGCAGTGTGTGAGATGGTATGCTTAGGATCAGCAATTACTCACTAACTGTGCTGTCTAAAAATGAGATCACATAGGATGCCCATGTACTCCTGACTCTTTCAGAAGGTAAAAAATAGCATGCAGTCAACGAAATGCATAACAGACTAATCCTACCAAATTTCTTTGCCAACTGGCAAAGTAAGATGCATGTTTCTGAGAGCATAGTAGTTAAAAGAATAGAAATCGCCTACAGGGACTTGAATACCCTTAATAGAAAGTATTTCTTATCCTGTGATGTGCAAGAAAACTTTTGGATGGAGTGTGCATTGGTACAGCTTCACAATCAATAATGAATTTCCAATCCATATCTAGTGAAGATGTCTAACTAGAGCTAAAGAAATTTCCAAAACTACTAAGGGTTTGTGTCCCTTAATCATTCCTCATAGGATGTTGTTGTGGAGAAGTTCAACATTGTCCCAATCTCTTTGTCTTGCTATTACTTGGCTGTATATAATTATCTTCGCCACAGAAGGTGGGTGGAGGTACCAGAGACAACTGAGTATAAGGCGACCTGGCGTATAAGAGTTTAATACGACCCCATTTTTTTTTTTTTGGCCCCAAAAACCATATTTTCACATATGCTCTGCATATAAATTGACCCCCCACCCCCCCCAACCTTTGCAGTCACGACATGCTATGGTCGCATTAGTTGTCAGCCTCAATTTTTCAGCCACAAATGAATGTTTTACTTATAAGTAAAGTGCCTTATAACTGGGTGCAAGGGATCAAGCAGGTAATACAGGCTGCGTTGTGAAGATGCGTAGGAGTTTAAATTGCCCACACAGAGTAGACCCCATGTGGCGAATGACAAAGATAGTGACCACCCACTCTGGCGGTTCATTTTTATATTCGGCATTTAAGTTGTCTCCTATTTTTTGAGGCTTCAAAGGTCAACTTATACACCATCATCTCCGGTAATATTTTCACCCCTGTTAGTCTGTTTGTCTGCAAACAATATATCTTAAAGGCTAATGGACGTATTTCAATGAAACTAGTTACACAGATAGTGTATGGCCCAAGGAAGAACAGATTAGTTTTTGGCAAAAATGTGGTTCCTGGAATTTTTAAAAAATATCTGTTAACATTGGGAGATGGGGTGAATTGAATTTTTTAAAAGAATGTTGTTTGTTTTAGAATGTCTCAGCTGCTGTGGTAGAATTTGTCACAGCTGTGAAAAATATGAGCAGAGTTTTCAGAGCAGGTTGTTGTATGTGGATCAGCTTGAAGCCACCTCAGTGAGATGGCAGCTCTTCATAAAAAGTTTCCTTTCTTCAGCTTTGTAGTTACAGAGCATCAACCAGGCAGGGAAAAGACTCGAGGAAGAGCTACGTAATTGTAATAATGTTGAGTTAACACAGCATGGCACAGGTATGCGGTCTATTGAGTGCCTTCTTCACTTGTTTAATTAATACCTGCAATAAACCACTCTATCCTGACGATTTCCAAAACAAGCACCCTAGTCTAGTTCCCGGGTAATTCTCCATGCTTTTGAATTTACTTTTTGAACTTAAGGAAAATTATTTTAGAACTATGTAAGATAAAATCCGGGAATTCCTTTATTTTGTCACAACTAAGTCAAAGAATTGAAGCTGTTGTATCTATCTTAAGCATGGTCTTGGTTGCGCAATATGGCTTTGCTTTATAAACTACATTTTTTTGGTCCAAGTTTCACCTCCTATAAAAGGCACCCATCCTTAAAATTGTTCTTGATGTCAGTAAGTTCTCCATGTCCTCCATGCTGCTGGTGCAGAAGTGGCAGTTGACCCCCTTTGCAGCATGGATGAATGGCCAGGGAATTCATTGTATCAGCCTTGTGAGCGGTAAGGCTTAACCTGGTGCAGCTAATTGGGCACAGTGTGTAGTTGCATGATAACACTCCTGTGAAACACCTTGGGACATTTTATAAATGCAAGTTTTTGTGTGTGTCTGAAGACACTGTTCATCTTTAGCTGGAAATAAGTACTTTCTATCTTCGTAGTCAAATAAATGGCTTTTTGCCTCTGTAGTGGAGCATAGGTACTCATGAGTTTAACTGGCCCTGTTTGAATTGAGAGATGGGTGGAGAGAACATGTTCTGAATCATTCCTGGGGGTGGGGGGGGGGGGGAGGTTCTGTGATTGAGAGTAGCGAGTTCCTGTAGCAAAGCCTACACCTTGATCATGTGTTTCCCCTGAGCACTTGCCCTGCCAGATGCATATGTAATCTTATTCTTTTGGTGAGCAGCCCTTGGTGAGCCTCGTCTCTTGTAGGAAAGCTATGTCGATGTTCAGTCTATCAAGTTCCATGTCGATCACTGCTGTCTTGCACATGTTATCAACAAGCTGCGAGTCGCCTGTCTATCCCTAGCACATGGGATGGTTCCAGCTTGCCAATCAAAAGAGTTGGTATTTCTGGTGTTTCGTTTGTTTGCCTGATGCATAGGATTCTGTCCACTTGTTGAGTGGAGACAATAAGCTCCAAGCACCCATTGAAGTAAGTGGACCGTGGCAGGTCAGCACCTTACTAATCGGGGACTGCCCAACTTGTGGTGGGTGGTGGCTGATCAATGGAACATGATCCCTCCCACTGTCAGAGACAGTCCATAGCACTCGTACCTCTATGCCAACTGACTTGGGTTTATCACTCTGCCTCCCCTGTTGTGTTAATGCTCTGCAGCGAAACTGGGATATCCTCTCCAGAATGCAAGCCTGGGCAAAATGTTTGGAGACCCTTGGCTGCCCAAACATCAGGGTCCTCCTCTCGGCCACCGCAGCTGAGTCCAAAGGAATGCAAAGCACTATGTTTGTTATTAGCTTGATTGCAGGAGTTGCCAGAAGGATGACATATTTGGATATCAGTCTGTATTCAGGCTCCATTCCAGATGTTTTTTGTCAGGGTTTACTCCTTTAGCCTTTCACCTCTCTCGAGATATCTGCAAGCCAATGGAGTTATTCACCCATAGCTGGGAGTTTGGTTCATGAGTGCCAGGGTGTATCCACATGCCGATGGGCCTGCACACTGCATGTCTGGGGGCCAAACCTCCTTCAAGTTTCTCTGAAGCTTTAGCATGAGGCTGCGAGGGACCCAGTTTCCATGTGTCACCACAAGGAGGCACAGCTGAAGACTTGCCGACACAGGCTGTGTACTGATGGGGAGAGACTTTCACGTTTGGCTCTCGTTTTTGCATTGCTGTTAACCCGCAGTGTAGGCTGAAAATGAGAAGCAAAATAGCATACAAAAGGAGTAAGTATGCTAGCTGTCTTCACCCACACCCAAGACACACCACATCAACCTGTGGATACATATGAGTGGCTCAGTTGGTAGCACTCCTGTCTCTGAGTCAAAAGGCCTCAGATTCAAATCCTACTCCTGGCCTTGTTGAACATGGTAGTACTGCGCACGTGAATAGAATTTGTTCTAAAATAGGTCAGTAAAATCATACATTTATCTAAGAAATTATATTTCCTGAAATAGTGCAACAACTCTAAAGCAAAATCAAACAGTTAAGGAGAGCAAAACTAATTGCAGTTATATATGTGACAATATTATCTAGCTGTTGTTACTACACAACACATGTTGAATTCAATTAGAAAAAATATTTCCTTAGAATTGTGATATTGAAATTAATCTGCACTGGAGGCCTAATTATCAAAGGAAAACAAAAAAGATATACTGTTCTATTATTAACTGTTCAAAATAGCTCCCCACACATTGACATGCATGTTTAATTTTCATGAGTAGCAGTTACACCTATTGTTGCAGTTTGTAAAGAGAGATTAACAGATAGTATGTATCAACATACTCTTGTAAGTGTTAATTACAGAGGTGATAAAAAAACTGTAGTCTCTTTAATGTTGTTATAACTAGTAGGATGTCCATACAAATTAACCTCACCAGTTTTGTCAATTGAATGGACATGGTGCCTGTAACAGCTCTGAATAAATGGAGATTGCTGTTTTCTTTGAAACCCCTTGAATTTTATTTCTTTGATGGTTAAAGCTGAATGTTTAAGTGCCACAAACTAAATATGATTTGGGAAGCTTGAGAGGAGAGGTTGTAAATGTTGTGCAAAGCCATGCGCACCTGAAAGATTCCTGCCTATGCTGAATTAGCTCATTCAGAAAATTTGTAATTCACTTCTCAACAATTGTTGGGGTAGGGGAGAGGGAGAGAATCAGCCTGGGTTCCCACTTCTGATCTTGATTCAATGCTTGCTGCAGAAAAGGGATTGGACTAGACTGTTGAAGCCTTCTGAAGTTGCATAGCCTATTGATAGTCACTATGTACACGAATGGCCAATTGGCCAAGGTAATAGATATATTTGTAACTGGGTAACTGTACCAACCACATGACTCAGTGGCTTCAGGAAGGTGAAAATTTGGTCCCAAAGAATAGGAAATTGTGCACGTCAGACAGTGTTGCCCCATCTTATTGATAAAGCTCACCATAATGCTCTCAAATCCCACCTCCCTCCCCCTCCAACTATTCCTTTCCCTGTCACCCAATTGCCCTTCTGCAGCCTATTCCCTGACGCTGCCCTAACATCCTTCCAAATCATGTATCATTTGTCTCTCCATTCTCTGTAGCCTGCTCTATCCTGAATGTTACCATCCATAACACTACAGCATACTTTATTACTTGCACCAAGTTTTGCTCTCTTATTAAACTGCCAGGTTCCACTGAATGGACCTAAGATCCTCTTTTGTGCTTTCAAATCCCCCCCATCTTGCTCAAAGATCTTCTCCAGCATAAGGGCTTGCACACACCCATTGCTGATTGGTGCTGACAAACTCCTTGTTTTTTCACCCCCCCCCCCCACACCCTCTGCTTAACAGTTAGTGGCTGTTCTTTCTTGTCCTCTGGAACCAATTCTGTCAACCTCTTCTCTTTTTACCCTCACTGCTCTCAAAGAACCCTAAAAACTACTTCAATTGTGCCTTCGCCCCCATCTCAATATCCCTCCCTTTTTCCTTCATGCTTGATATCCACAGTGCAACCCTATAAAACGTTAACTTTTAAGATTAAATGTGTGGGTAAATATAAGACCATAAGGCATAGGAGCAGAAATTAGGCCATTCGGCCCATCGAGTCTGCTCCGCCATTCAATCATGGCTGATAAGTTTCTCAACCCCATTCTCCCGCCTTCTCCCCGTAACCTTTGATCCCCTTACCAATCAAGAACCTATCTATCTCGGTCTTAAATACACTCAAAGACCTGGCCTCCACAGCCTTCTGTGGCAATGAATTCCATAGATTCACCACTCTCTGGCTAAAGAAGTTTCTCCTCACCTCTGTTCTAAAAGTTCTTCCCTTTACTCTGAGACTGTGCCCTCGGGTCCTAGTCTCTCCTACTAATGGAAACATCTCCCCCACGTCCACTCTATCCAGGCCTTTCAGTATTCTGTAAGTTTCAATCAGATCCCCCCTCATCCTTCTAAACTCCATCAAGTATAGACACAGAGTCCTCAAACGTTCCTCATATGTTAAGCCTTTTATTCCTGGGATCATTCTCGTGAACCTCCTGTGGACCCTCTCCAGGGCCAGCACATCCTTCCTTAAATACGGGGCCCAAAATTGCTCACCATATTCTAAATGTGGTCTGACCAGAGCCTTATAAAGCCTCAGTAGCACATCCCTGCTTTTATATTCTAGTCCTCTCGAAATAAATGCCAACATTGCATTTGCCTTCCTAACTACCGACTCAACCTGCAAGTTAATCTTAAGAGAATCCTGGACTAGGACTCCCAAGTCCCTTTGCACTCCAGATTTCTGAATTCTCTCCCCATTTAGAAACTAGTCTATGCCTCTATTCTTCCTACCAAAGTGCATGACCTCACACTTCCCCACGTTGTATTCCATCTGCCACTTCTTTGCCCATTCTCCTAACCTGTCCAAATCCTTCTGCAGCCTCCTCAATACTACCTGTCCCTCCACCTATCTTTGTATCATCTGCAAACTTAGCCAGGATGCCCTCAGTTCCTTCATCTAGATCATTAATGTATAAAGTGAAAAGTTGTGGTCCCAACACTGACCCCTGCGGAACTCCACTAGTCACCGGCCGCCATCCCAAGAAGGACCCCCTTATCCCCACTCTCTGCCTCCTGCCAGACAGCCAATCTTCTATCCATGCTAGTACCTTGCCTCTAACACCATGGGCTCTTATCTTACTGAGCAGCCTCCTGTGCGGCACCTTGTCAAAGGCCTTCTGGAAGTCCAAATAGATAACATCCATATATCCATATTTGGCATATGGAGTATAATGTGGGAAAATGTGAGGTTATCCACTTTGATAGGAAGATTAGAAAAGCAAAATATTACTTAAATGGAGAGAGACTGCTGAGTTCTGCAGTACAGAGGAATCTTGATGATCTCATACATGAAACCAAAAAGTTAGCATCTCATTAAGAAGGCAAATGGACTGTTGGCCTTTATTACTGTGCTGTATGGCACATACAGGATGGCATATAAAAACAAGGAAGTCTAGTGAGAACTATAACTTTACAAGGGTTGGTGAGACCACACCTGGAACAGTGTGTGCAATTTTGGTCTCACAGAAGGAGAGAGTTCTTGGAAGGAAGAGGGTTGTCTTATAAGGAAAGGTTAAGCATGTTGGGCATATTCTCACTGGAATTTAGAAGAATGAGAGGTGATCTTTATTAATACATATATCTTGAGGTGGCTTTACAGATAGATGCTGAGAGGATGTTTTCCCTTGTGGGAGAATCTCGAACTGGGGGGGCGAGAGGTGGGGGGTGGCATAGTTTCAGAGCAAAGGGTCGCCTATTTAAGATGGATGAGGAGGAACTTCTTCTCTGAGTCATGAATCTTTGGAATTCTCTATCCCAGAGCTGTGGAGTCTGAGTCATTGAACATATTCAAGGCTGAGTTAGAAAGATTTTTGAACAATAGGGGAGTTGAGGGTTACTGGGAACAGTCAGGAAAGTGGTGTTGAGGCTATAGCAGAACAGCCCTGGTTTTATTGAACGGTGGAACATATTCAAGGGGCCGAATGACCTACTCCTGCTCCTCTTCCTTATGCTGTTATGCATTTTTTATACGAGCCTTGTAGAAATATAAGTTGTCACTATCTGTGACTGTACAGCATATCTCCTCTACTCTGACACCTGAGTAGAGAGAAATGAATAGAACTTGTCAAGATGTTATATAATAGAATACTGTGAGTCTGTGATAACTGCATTGTTTTCATTTTTCTTTATCACATTGCCCTGAGTTAGTTTCATTGTGTATCATTTTTCAGCAGGTGCTTTTTCCAAAATATCACGCTGTAGGTGTTTGAGTGCAAATCCAAAGATAATTCAGTGCAAACTGACAAAAGTAACTACTGTCTTCCATAATTGCCATAAACAACTGGTCTTTTTAATGGTTCCAGTGCAGAGGAAATTAAATATCCAAGTGAATGTGAAATTATCCTCATTAGTGTCTTTTCTCAATAGCTAGATTAGCACCATTTTTGCTTACATTGAAATCCATTCAGAAAAACATGCTAACTGAATGACGGTACAGGCTTGGGCACTGAATGGCCTACCACTGTTCTTATGAAATGTATAAATTCTTTGAAATGGTTTTGAAAGGACAAGAGAGATTGTGTCAGTGGCACTGCTCCTGCTATACTCATTTTACCGGTCAAACGATCTCAAAACACCATTGATGGGGGAGCAGTTTTGTTTTACCCCACGGGTTGGAGCTTTATGTCCTTCAGTGAAAAATAATGGATAGGGTGGGTGCGATGGGGAAGAGGAATGCTCTTTTTCTGATCATCTATTGCAGCTTATAGTTGAATGATGTGATATGTTAGTGAATGAGACTTGGGTTCAGACCCCTTGGCTGCGGACTTTTTTAGTCTAACTCCATGAGGCATATTTCCACTTTCAGATTATCATTAGATTTCTCTTTTTTTAAAAAAACATTTTGGCATCCTATACATGAGTTTCAGATATGACAATGTGGTAAGAGGAGGAAAATGATGATTTTGAATCTGTGGCGCCCAAGACCCTTCACCACCATGTAACTTCTTCTGGCCCGTTGTTGACAAATCGATAAGAGCTCGATTGCCCTGATTAGTCACAATCTCCGCCATCGTTGTATCAAGCAACAAGCCGCATGGTAGAAGGCAAACTTTGGTCTTTTTTCATCCAGCAATCCCAATGTTCCTGAACTTTGCAAAGGTAGGGTGTTCATTCAGCAGAAGGAAGGGAAAGTAATGAGAGGTCAAAATTTCCTTTCTACATTTGAGCTGTAGGACAGCATTGCAGAGACCATGGATAAGTTAGCTGCTGCAGTTTCATCTTTTGCGACTAATTTGAAGGAAGAATATGCAGAAGTAATTATTTTCATGTAGGAGAAAGGTAAAAAAAATGGTATGTGGCTGTTCAGTTGTAATATGTAGTTCACTCATGGCACTTTTATATTCACTGGAACAATATGGGACACTTGCAGAAAAATAGTGTGAACTTTTAGTAATCCATTTATTATAAAATTTGTGTAAATTAGAGTCTCTTTGCTTTTAACAAATTCTGCTGTAAGAGCATGATGCTCCTTGTTATTATCCTTTCAATGTTCTTGTGACAGAGCTTGATGATTACAGAAATGAGCAGATCAATAAGTCAAATGGCCAATTGAGTCTATTTGGAAAGTCTGCTGCAAAATCCAGTAAATTGGTTGACATTCATTGTGAAAACCTGTCAAATATAAAAGCTGTTTGTCCCTTAATTTGCTGTCTTCACCCACCCACCCCCCCCCGCCCCCTTTTCTCTTTCTTCCCTCCACCCACGCTTTCTGGGAGGGGGATGAGAGCTGATGTTTTCCTTTGCAATAATATTTCTATCTTATCAGCCCTGATGCTGTGTTTGGAAGGTGTTTAGTTTTTTTCAATATTTAGCTTTATTTCTTTCATTCAATATCATATTTTCTGACTGCTTAGTCTTTTTTTTTTGCGCAGCTGGGGCCAAACTCTGACTTCTATTTGGAAATGCAATATGCTAGAACTGAATTCCTTGATGAACTCCAGGGGACCTCATCAGAAATGTGTGAAGTAGTTAAAATATGGAAGCTGATTTTCTTATCAATTTCAAAACAGAGATGAATTTCCAGGGTTCCACTGTAACTTCTGTGGAAGCTGTGTTAACTTCATTTCTCAACCGTTTCCATCTGAAGTCTGCTGGAGTTTCAGCAGGCAATCAGAACAACGTGCAGAAATCCCAGGCAAAATTGTCTATGGGGCCAATATATATTGATATATGAATTGGGTAAGGGACAGTGTATGTTTTAGATCCTAATTAAATTATATATTACCATAATATTAGGAATGTGTGAGATATGGATGATGTGTAAGTGGCCACACATTAGGATGATATGCAGTGCCCTCTAGTACTGTGTCATTAATCAGGAATAGCTAACAAACCTGACTTCAGAGACTTTTCTGAGGTCCTGAACTTGAGTAGATAAGGAATTTGCATCGCACCATGAAGTCTACAAAAGACAGTTTCATCCAAAAAACATTCCTGTTAGACTGCCATGTATGATCCAGAAGCTGAACAGGTTCCTTTTTTTAAAAATAGTGCACCTTCAGTATTGTGCTGCATTCTTTTGTGTATTATTTAACGTGTAGGTAAATTTTTGCCAGTACAGTTGATCTTAGAATAAAATTATGCATCTTTTGAAGGAACCAAGAGACTCTGGTGGTGATCTCCAATACTGCACAATATAAACTGCAGTTAGGGAGTAATTGCTAATCCTGGAAATGCTACTCATACATAATGAATAAGGGGACAGATTTTCAATCATAGGAGACTTAGCCTTATGAACACAAAAGTGTTGGAAGAAAGCCTGAAATTTAACAATTAGCATTTGAATATTATGTAGTTGAAGAAAACTTTATCCCATTCATGCTTTTCACTGTTTTTCCTCAATTTACAGGGATGGCTTGTTTGTGAAGAGCAAACTTGCCAGAATCGCATTCGTCACCTTCCGCTGAATTTCTCACGAAATGGTCCAATCTGCCAAGCTTGTACAAAGGCTACACTTAAGCAAGAGGTAACAATTTTTTCATTGATACATTGATCAGTTTTTTTTCCTTGAGATGCCAATAATGATGAGATATTGGCCAATGAGTAATTTAAATGCTCTGGCTGGCAATATTAACATCCTATCTTCCTAAAATTTTTGTATTAGATGGTTGGAATGTAGAATATTACAGTATCCAAAGAGGAAATTTGTGCAATGTTAGCCAAGCCAGCTCTAAATTAGCCATCCATTTAATCTATTCCCTGGCCCTTTCTCTATAACCTATTTATATATTTATAAGTATTCCCCTTTCAGAAACTATTATTGATACTTCTATTAATATTAATACTGGAAAAGTATTCCATGTCCTGACAAATTTAGGAACATAGGAGTAGGCTGTTCGGCCTGTCAAGCCTTCTCCGCCATTCAGTTAGATCACGGCTGATCATCTACTTCAATCTCCCACGCTATCCCCATATCTCTTGATGTCATTAGTGTCCAGAAATCTATCAATTTCTGTTTTGAACATGCTCAGTCTTTGAGCTTCCACAGCCCACTGGGGTAGAGAATTCCAAAGATTCACCACTCTATGAGTGAAGAAATTCCTCCTCATCCCAGCCTTAAATGGCTTGACCCTTAATCTGAGACACTGTCCCCTGGTTCTACACTCTTAAACCAGGGTAACCTATCCACCTATCCTATCCACATGTACCCTGTCACATCCTGTAAGAATTTTGGAAGTTTCAATGAGATCACCTCTCCTCCTTTGGAACTTCAGAGAATACAGTCCCAATTTCCTCAATCTCTCCTCATAAAACAGTGACACCATCCCAGGGATTAGTCTACTGAACCTCCGTTGCACTCCCTCTATGGCAAGTATATCCTTCCTTAAATAAGGAGACCAAAACTACACGATGCTCCAGGTGCAGTCTCACCAAGGCTCTATACAGCAAGACATCTTTACTCCTGTACTCAAACACCCTCGCGATGAAGACCAACATGCCATTTGCCTTCCTAATTGCCTGCTGCACCTGCAAGCTAGCTTTTAGTAACTCATGAACAAAGACACCCAGGTCCCTTTGGACATCAACACCTCCCAACCTCTCGCCATTTAAGAAATATTCTGCCTTTCTGTTTTTTCTACCAAAGTGGATAATTTCATATTTATTCACAATATATTCCATCTGTCATGTTCTTGTCCATTCACTTAGCCTGTCCAAGTTCCCTTGAAGCGTCCTGGCATCCTCCCCACAACTCACATTCCCAACTAGTTTTGTGTCATCAGCAAATTTGGGAATATTACATTTGGTCCCCACATCCAAATCATTTATGCAGATTGTGAACAGCTGTAGCTCTAGCATTGATCCTTGCGAACACCACTAGTGACAGTCTGCCATCCTGAGAATGACCCATTTATTCCTACTATCTGTTTTCTGTCTGTAAAAAAAAAAAAAATTCTCAATTCATACCAATATATTACACCAATCCTATGTGTTCTAATTTTGTTTACTAACCTCTTGTGTGGGACCTTATCAAAAGCCTCTGAAAATCCAAATATATCACATCCGCTGGTTCTCCTTTATCTACGCTACTAGTAATATCCTCAGAAAACTCCAACAGGTTTGTCAAACATGATTTCCTTTTCATGAATCCATGTTGACTCTGCTCAATCATATCATTATTTTCCAAGTGTCTAGTTATCACATGCTTTAAAATAGATCCTACATTTCCCCTACTACTGATGTCAAGCTAACAGATCTGTAGTCCTGTTTTTTTCTCTCCTTCCCTTCCTAAATAATGGGGTTACATTTACTACTTTCCAGTCTGCAGGAACTTTTCCAGAATCTACAGAATTTTGAAAGATAATCAGCAATGCATATACTATCTCTATAGTCACCTCCTTCAACACTCTGGGATGTAGCTAATCAGGTCCAGGGGATTTATCAACCTTCAACCCAATTAATTTTTCCGCGTACTTCCTCCTTATTAATACTAATTTCTTTAAGTCCCTCATTTTCACAAGCCCCTTGATTCCCTAGTATTCTGGAAGATTTTCTGTGTCTTTGCCTATGAAGACAGACACAAAGTAGTTATTTAGTTTCTCCACCATTTCCCTATTCTCCATTATAAATTCTCCAGTCCCCGCCTGTAATGGGCCCACATTTGTCCTATAGCTGATCTTTTCCTTTTCACATACCTAAAGAAGTTTTTACAGTCTGTCTTTATGTCACTCGCTAGCTTGCATTCATTTTTTTCCATTTCTTTATCAGCTTCTTGATCATCCTTTGCTGGATTCTAAATTGCTCCCAATCCTCGGATTTACCACTTTTTCTGGCTGCCTTATAAGCCACTTCCTTTGATCTAATGCAATCTTTAACTTCTTTTGTTAGCCACGGTTGATTCACCTTTCCTGTTGGGTTTTTGTGTCTTAGAGGAATGTATATTTGTTGCAGACCAAGTAATACTACTTTAAATACTAGCCATTGCCTGTTTACCATCATTTTTTTGTGTATTTTCCCATTCCACCATGGCCAACTTGCACCTCATACCTTCATAGCTTCCTTTGTTCAGATTTAAGACCCTAGTTTCAGAATGAACTATATCACTTTAAACTTGATGTAAAGTTCTATCAACTTATGGTCACGGTCACTATTTCCTAGTGGCTCCATACAACAAGATTATTAATTAGCTTTTTCCCACTACATAATACTAAATCTAAAGTAGCCCAATCACCAGTTGGTTCTTCAACATACTGCTTCAGAAACCCATCTCTCACAAACTCCAGGAATTCATCCTCATAGCATTAGGTTTACCCAGTCTATATGTAAATTGAGGTTATCCATTATTACTGTATTTCTCATGTTACATGCAGCTCTAATTTGCTGATTTATACAGTGCCCAACGTTACTACTACAGTTTGGGAGACTTTAAACAACTCCCACCAATGTTTGCTGCCCCTTGCTGTCTCTTAGCTCCAGTCAAACTGATACTACATCTTAATCCTTTGATCTAAGATCCTGTCCCACTAATGTACTGATCTTGTCCCATTATTAACAGTGCTACCCTACCTCCTTTTCTTTTTTGCCTATCCTTCCTAAATGATGAATATCCACAAATATTCAGTTTGCAGTCTTGGTCATCCTTTAATCATGACTCCATAATGGCAGTTAAATCATGTCCATTTACCTCTGTTTGTGCCTTCAAATCATCTACCTTATTGTGAATGCTTCATGCATTCAGATGGAGTGCCCTTAACTTTTCTTTTTAACATTCTGCATTCTGATTATACTTGATACATGACTGCGCTTCATCTGCCTTCTAATTTTGCTTAATTCTACTTCCTGTTACCAGTTTTGTTTCCCTCCAATCTGAGCTCATTTTCAGGTTCCCATCCCTCTGCCAATCTAATTTAAACTCTCCCCAACGGCACAAGCAAATCTCCCTGTGAGTATGTTAGTCCTGGTCCTGCTATGGTACAACCCGTCCATTTTGTACAGGTCCCATCTGCCCCAGAACCAGTTCTGATGCCTCAGAAATCTGATGCCCTCCCTCCAACACCAATTCTCCAGCCATGTATTCAATCATCAATCCTCCTATTCTATGCTCACTATCACGTGGCACTGGAAATAATCCTGAGATTACTGCTTTTGAGGCCTTTTTAATATACTTTCTAACTCCCTAAAATCTGCTCTTAGGACTTCATCCCTCTTCCTACCTATGTCGTTGGTACCAATGTGGGCCATGACCTCTGGCTGTTTATCCTCCCCCCAGAAGAATGTCCTGCAGCCAATCTGTGACATCCTTGAACCTGGCACCAGGGAAGCAACATACATTCCTGGAGTCATGTCTGTGGCTGCAGAAATGCCTATCTGTTCCCCCAACTAATGAATCCTCTATCATTATTGCTCTTCCACTCTTCTTTCTTCCCTCCTGTGCAGCTGAGCCACCCATGGTGCCACAGACTTGGCTCTTGCTGCACTTCTGAGGAACCATTGCCCTCACCAGTTTCCAAAATGGAAAACCGATTAGCAAGCAAGATCAGCTCAGGGGGCTCCTGCACTACCTGCTGGCTCCCTTAGCCTGGCGGTTACCCAGTCCTTCTCTGCTTGCATGCTCCTAACCTGCGGTGTGACCATCCCCCTCTCTTTAAATAAATGAAATTCAATGTGTTCTCTTCATTCTTTTGGTGATTATAAATTTACTGACTTGCTGGCCAATAGAAAGTTTTTCCCTATTTACCTTTTAAACCCTTCATAATTAGAACACCCTATCCAATCCCTTACACATTGTTCTAATGAAAAGACGCACAGACTTGAGTCTCTTCTCTTGTCTAAAGCACTTGAGCATTGATAGTGTACTAATTAACCAGTCAGTGCAGAACATAATAGGTTAGGTATATGCTTGTGTCATGGCAGCCCCTTAAAATAAATGCTGGGCTCATTAAAATATTAAAATAGGGGCCCTGTGCTTGTACTGGAACCTTCTTAGGAAATTGATGCCTGGTAGCATTTGAATTTGCTCAACCTTGCCCCTCTTCCCACAAAAGCATGGTGTGAACACTCAGGATGGGATACTGCCTCCATTAAGGCTGGTTTTCAGAAAAGTCATTTGTTTTGGCTGAGTTAGCCAATGGATTGAATTTGCAATTGGAGTGCTGACTATTGGCTGCAGCTGAAGGGATACTGAAAAAAATGGGAATGCTGGAGTTACTGTTGAGGCTGCAGCAGCAGCAACAAGCATGGCAGCACAGATCGTTGCAGGCCCAAAGAAAGCCTGCCTTCCAGCATCCCAGTGTTTTGCAATGGAAAATCTTACCAGGACATGACTGAGGAACAGTGTATGAAGAGGCTGCACTTCATTAGGCAGATAGGGGCCTGTTGTAGCAGGAATTGGAATCAAACACCAGGGCGCGCACAATGCTTATGGCTGTGAAGGTTACAGTGATCCTCAATTTCTATTCGGCAGGCTCATAGCAGGCTGCAACATGTGACATCAGCAACACCATTCAGTTGGCTTTCATGATGGCCATAGAGCAGGTGATGGAGACCCTGTTTGCCCAAAGGGAACAATGTATTACTTTCTGAATGCAGGTTATTATTTAGGAGGAGAGATTTGCCATTGAAATGAGCATTATTGAAACCTGAGACATTATTTCAATATGTTACCATTTCTTTCTGTTAATTATGTTTGTATTAAATATTTAAATCATTTTGGTTTCTACCATTCTGCTGATATTTCTGATGGTAAAGCCAAAACATGCACTGTTATTTGAACAGAAAAATTAGTTCTGTAAATCTGAATTTTTGGTCTCCATTTTTTTTCTTCAAATACCCACACAGCTCTCCCTTTAGATGCTGTCACTGTCTTCAAGGTTTTGGGCTAGATATTGTCTTTGAGTTCAGTGTCAGCGGACACTGCTGTAAGTGTTCTTTACATCTCTATCCTTTACCAAGGAAGAAGATGCTACCCAGGCCATGGTGAAAAATGAGGCAATTCAGACACTAGAGGGTTCAAATTTGATCAGGAGGAGATACTAGATAGCTGTTCATACTTAAAGTGGATAAAACAGCAGGACCAGATGAGATGCATCCAAGGATATTGACAGAAGTGAGTGTGGAAATTGCGGAAGCACAGGCCATTGTTTTTCAGTCTTCCTTAAACTCAGGGATGGTACCAGAGGAGAATTGCAAACTTTACAGCCTTGTTCAAAAAGGATTTAAAGATAAGCTACTACAGGCCAGACAGTTTAACTTCGCTGGTGGAAACTCCGAGAAACAATAATTTGGGACAAAGTTAATAGGCACACGGACAAATGTAAGTCGATTAAAGAAAGCCAGCTTGGATCTCTTAGGGGAAACTTGTGTTTAACAAACTTGCTGGAGTTTTTTTTGAAGAGGTAACAGAGGGTTGATGAGGGAAATGCTGTTAATGTGGTGTACACAGACTTCCAGAATACAGTACCGCACAACAGACTTGTGAGCAGACTTATGGCTCATGGAATTAAAGGGACAGTAGCAACATGGATTCAGAATTGGTTGAGTGACAGGAAACTGAGAGCGGTGGTTAATGGATATTTTTCAGGCTGGAGGAAGGTTTGTAGTGGAGATCCCCAGGGGTCAGTGTTGGGGCCCTTGCTTTTTCTGATGTATATTAATGACCTAGACCTTGGTGTACAGGGCACAGTTTCAAAGTTTGCAGGTGATACGGAGCTTGGAAGCATTAAGAACTATGAGGTGGATAGTGTAGAACTTCAAAAGGACATCGCCAAGTTGGTGGAATGGATGGACAAATAGCAGATGAAGTTCAATGTGAAGTGATTTATTTTGGTAGGAAGTACGTGAAGAGCCAATATAAAATAAAGGATACGATTCTGAAGGGAGTGCAGGAGCAGAGGGGCCTGGGTGTATATGAGCATAAGCCATTGAAGGTGGCAGGACAGGTGGAACGAGTGGTTATTAAAGCATACAGTAATCTAGACTTTATTAATAGGGACATAGAGCACAGGAGCAAGGAGGTTATGTTGAATTTGTATAAGACACTAATTCGACCTCAGCTGGAATATTGCGTCCAAGTTCTGGGCGCTGCACTTTAGGAAGGATGTGAAGGCATTGGAGAGAGTGCAGAAAAGATTCACGAGAATGGTTCCAGGGGTGAGGAACTTCAGTTATGAAGATAGATTGGAGAAGTTAGGACTGTTTTCCTTGGAGAAAAGAAGGCTGAGAAGAGATTTAATAGAGGTATTCAAAATCATGAGGGGTCTGGTCAGAGTAGAAGATAGGGTGAAACTATTCCCACTTAAGAAAGGATCGAGAATGAGAGGACACAGATTTAAAGTATATGGTCAAAGAAGCAAAAGTGATCTGAGGAAAAGCTTTTTCACGCAGTAAGTGGTTAAGTTCTGGAATGCACTGCTTGATGGTGTGATGGAGGCAGGTTCAATCTAAGTATTTAAAAGGGAATTAGACTGTTATCTGAAAAGGAAGAAAGTGCATGGGGGATGGCAGACACGATGGTACTAATGGCCTCTTTCTGTACTATAACAATTCTGTGATTCTGCGAACTGGAGGGGCATGTTTATCTGTCCAAGTTAAATGATGGTATGATCCATATATGTTGCTCCATTACACTGATGTATCATATTTGCTGTCACATTCATTTTACACCCTTTACAGAAAGAAATAACTCTAATCTCTGTAGGGCTTTTACATCCTCAGAACATCCCAAAGTGCTTCATGCCAATGAATTACTTTTAAAATGTAGTCACTCGTGTTAAGTAGTTGTAGCAGCACGGCAAGATTTTGGTGGCGTTGGTTGAGGGATAGATGTTGGCTAGGGCACTAGAAAAATATTCCTGCTTCACTGTTCTTCTTAAAATACTAGCATGGGATCTTTAATGTCCACTTAAAATGGCAGTTGCGGCTTCAGCTTAATGTCTCATCTGAAAGATGGCATCTCTGGCACCCTTCAGTACTGCACCAAAGTGCCAGCCTAGGTTATGGTTTCAAGCTTTGGGATAGCTCAGGCCAACATACTACCACTGAGACAAGCTGACACTTACGCGGAGACTGAAAAACTCTCCATCAAGCTGAGACATAACTTCAGACCAACAACTGTTTGTTTGACATAAAATACATGAATAAACACAACAGTTTTCACGGTGAGAACAATCAGTTTCCTGCAGATCTTGGTTATAGGCAATAATAAAGCCGCTGGTTATAGGCAATAATAAAGCCGCATTTGCTGAATCTATAAACCTAGCTCACTTCTCAATTCAAATATAGCAGGTTCCAAACTATAGGCAACTTCTTGCTGATGTCTGCCAACCTATAGCTTACTCTGCATCTGAAGTAGAGAGAGAGACAAACTTCTCTGTCCCCTGCCCTAAGTCTTTAAGATGAACTTAGCTGTCATTCAAAATTACAACCTATTGATGTATGAGCATGAGGCTTCCTAACCTCTGGAATTCTCTTCCCCCAAAAGATTGTGGATGTGGCAACCATTGGAGCTTTCAAGAGTGAGATAGGTAGTTTTGTTAGGATATGGTGCAAAGTAAATGTTCCTCTGCCTCAGCTTAACTCCCAGCTTTGCGGATAGAATGGTGCCTACCTCCTTGGGTGTATCAATGGTGTTCCCACAATAGCCTGAGTGTTTGTGCACAAAAATACTTCCTGAATAGCAAACTAACACTGATAGTTGCTCTGGTTATTGTTGGGGGCTATTGTTGAAGAAAAAAAAATGAAACTTAATCTTGTTAAGTTTCATATCGGGCTATTATTAAAATTTGCTCCTTATAAACACACTGTGGACAGAATCTTCGGCTCGGCGGGCGGGGCCCGCTCGTCAAGGTGTAAAATGATGCGCGGTGACATCACCGCGCGTCATTCAGATTTTCAGTTCGGTGGGCGTGCACCCGAGTCAGCTATGTGCCCGCCAAACTGTCAAGGGCCTATTAAGGCCAGTTAACTATCAATTAAAACAATAAACCGAGCTGCCTGTCCTTAAGGTTGGCAGGCAGGCGAAGAACCCAGGCGGCCTTCGCATTTTTCATGGAACCTCATCCACAGGCGGGACTTGGTTCCATGAAGATTTTTAAAAGTTTGAAAAATTTTCAATAAAATTTCTAGACACGTCCCAGCTCATGTGATAGTTTCACATGAGGGGACGTGTCCTGAAATTTTTTTTTTTCCTTTATTGAAATTTTTCAAACTTAAACTAATCTCCCTGAGACAGCTCTGTGCCTCATGGAGATTTCTGCACTCTTTCGTGCACATGCGCAAAAGAGCGCAGGCCCGGACTCAGGCAACCACCCTTGTCCGCACAGGGAATGCTCAGCGCTTCCGGGCGTGAGTCACGCTGGGTGAACCTTAATTGGCCTGCCACGTAAAATGGCAGCTCCCAGCCGATCGCGAGCGGTGATCAGCTGCACGCACGCCCACGCCCGCTGCCACACCACCCCCCTCCCTCCCCAATGGGGAGGAAATTCTTCCCTATGGAAACACCTTTTTTGTAGTGTGAGAAGTATAAAGGTCTTGGACCTATACAGGCCAATCAGCCCACCAAAATTCACCCCTTGAGTACCTTTAACCTCCTAGCCTAGCAAACAATTGCCTATGTAGTACCTCTTAAATTCTGTCCCTATGATCTGACAGATTGTGCCAACTAGTTATCATTTCTCACATGAAGCTTGTGACAAACAATTTAAACTTATTTTAGCTTTTATTTGCTTTAGTGTATATAAAACTTTTTACATAAGCATATAGTGACTTCTGTCCAGGAATTTATTTCATTCAAAGAAAATCTGCGTAGGTTATCCCCAGGAAGGAGCCTGCCCCACAACCTCATGCTCAGCATTGGCATTTCAGTTATCATCGGTAAAACGAAAACATGTCACTAGTCAGATGTCACCGCTTATCCATTGCATCATCTATGTGTCCTGAATTTTTGGGATGCTAGCCTGGATGAAGAAAGGAGAAGCTAGTCGTGTCCAATCATAGGACGTTATCCTGGGGTATATTGGGTACACTGCTGGACCCTGAGCTGAATTGTAAATCCCACATTTTGTTAATCAAAGTACTCATCTTCACTGCAAGGCATCACCCATGTCCACTCCCATCTCATTTCCATTTTTGCTGAAGATCTCATGTACATCCTTTCATGTCACCTCGTTTTGAATACCTTCCTCACTGATCTCCCAAGATCCACCTTATATAAGCTCTGACGCTCCCCTCATATCACCTGAATTCTTTGGGTCCCCACCCCACCACACTAATTTTAAAATGTTCCGTTGGCCTGCTGTTTTGTACCTTGGTGACTATTCCAGCCCTAGTTATTGCAGACACTCTTTATGTTCCACCTCTTGGTGTTTTGTGTTTTTATTACTCCACCTTAGCCCTTGGCATCAGTGAGACCGTTCAACCATTTTGCCCTCTCAGGCTAGAGTTCCTTTCCTAAATTTCTTCCCCTTAATACACCTCCCGCCTTTGATAAACCTCTTTTTAAAAATTAGTTGCATATAGCATTTTGATCACTACCAAATTTTGGAGTTCATTTCTAGAGGGATAGAATTGAAAAGCAGAGAAATTATGTTAAACTTATATAGAACTTTGGTTAAACCACACTTGGAATACTGTGAGCATTTCTGTGCTCCTATTATAAAGAACGATAGAGAGGCACAGGAGCAGATGCAAAATAAATTTAGCAGAATTATACCAGAATTTGGAGGCTATACATTGGTAAAGATTGAATGAGCTGGCACTCTTTTCTCTAGAAAAGAAAAGAACCAAGGGAACATAGGAAAGAAGAGCAGGAGTTGGCCATTCAGCTCCTCGAGCCTGCCCTCCCATTCACTTGTATCATGGCTGATCATCTCCCTCAACACTACCCCACATTGTCCCCATGCCCCTTGATCTCTTTAATATCTAGAAATCTATCAATCTCTGTCTTGACTATACTCAATGATTGAGCCCCCACAGCTCTCTGGGGTAGAGAATTCCAAAGATTCACCACCTCAGAGTGAAGAAATTCCTCCTCATCTAAGTTCTAAACAGCTTGCCTCTTATTCTGAGATGTGATCCTGACTCTAGACGCCCCTTTCAGCCAGGGGAATCATCCTTCCTGCATATATCCTGTCGAGCCCTGTAAGAATTTTGTATGTTTCAATGAAATTACCTCTTATTTTTTGATAAGAGAATACAGGCTCAGTCTCCTCATTGGACAATTTTTCTTTTTTTTTTCTTAATGCCATAAAGGCTGCAGTCACACATAAAGGATTGGGTAAACATGTTTATTTAGACATCAGCAGCAGAGCTGTGTGTGCTCTGCTCTGCTCAAAGGCCAAAGTGAAACTTAGGCTGGATCACAGGAAATACTTCCCTTCTAGTGATGTCATGCTGCTACCCCTAAAAGGCATATTACATCACCCACCTTTCTTTTAAAAGACACTTCCCCCTTTCCAAAGAAGTTTAACTACTTACAATATATGTTCATGTTTAGTTACCATTTCATAAGTGTATAGAACTGATAAATCTATGAGTCTCTAAAGCGTAAATATAACCTGCTAGTACGACCAGATCTTGTGATGGTAACGTTATCTGGAGGTTTCTTTAATGGTTCACAGTGATCTGTGAGATTGTGATTCTTGGATGTTGTCCTTGTTACATTGCGATCTTGTCCTCAATGTAATAGGACTGTACAGTGGTTGAGGAGCTGGAATTGATCTGATATGTCCTTGGGTACACCTCACCATTACACCTGTGTGTAATGACTTCATAGCACCTTGGTTCTGAACAAATCCTTGTCACCTCAGCTGGTTGCCACATATCTTCTGTGGGATCCTGGATACAAAAGTGTCCCAACTGTAAACTTGACAATTCTGTACCCGCGTTTTTATCGCACATATTGGTCATCTTCTCTTACAGTTTTAAAAGTTAATACCATAAGACTTAAGAGCAGAATGAGACCATTCAGCCCATCGAGTCTGCTCCACTATGCAATAAGATCATGGCTGATCTGGTAATCCTCAACTCCAATTTCCTGCCTTTTCTCCATAACCCTTGATTCCCTTACTGATTAAAAATTTGTCTATCTCAACCTTGAATATACTTAACGACCCAGCCTCTACAGCCCTCTGTGGTAAAGAATTCCACAGATTGACTACCCTCTGAGCGAAGAAATTACTCCTCGGGCAGAATTTTGCCCTCGGATGGCGTGCGGGCCCCACCGGCTCGGTGGTGGGCGGACAGCTGACACCCGCCACTGAAACGGGGCCCGTCGCCATTTTGAGTGGGCGGGCCAATTAAGGCCTGCCCAGCGGCCTGCCCAAAAGGAAGCGCGATGTGCTTCCTGTGCAGTGGGGGGGAGGGATTCCCCATCTATCAAAGTGCGCTCTTTCGCACATGCGCACGAAAGGGTGCACTGCTCCCTGAGGCAAAGTCCTGTCTCAGGGAGATTTGTGAGAGATAGGTAAAGTCTAAAAATAGATAAATATTAAAATTATTAACATGTCCCCATCATGTGACAATGTCACATGAGATGGGACATGTTAATAATAAACACACACAATTTATTACATTTTTAAAAAACGGACATGAAACTTCATCCCGCCAGTGGATGAAGTTTCATGAATAATCTGCAGCCTGCTGGAGCTCCTGGCCTGCCCACCAGCCTTAAACATGGAAGGGCAGGTCTTTAGTTATCTTAATTAGCCTGTCAATGGCCTCAATTAGCCATTGACAGGTCAGCGGGCGGACAGCTGATTTCGCTGTCTGCCCACCTTCCTAAAAATTTAAAGGGACCGGGATGACGTCGGGAATTCCTCCTGAAGTCATCCCGTGTCATTTTCCCCTCGGCGAGTGGGTCCCACCTACAAATCGTCAAGGGAAAAATCCTGGCCTTCGTCTCTGTCTTAAATGGGCGACCCCTTGCTCTCAGATGTAACATTGCAATGTGTGGATCTTGCTTGGTTTGTTCACATTTGAGAATTGAGGATTTCACCGTGTGAGTCATTCGTTCAGCTAGGCTGTTACATCTAGGGAAATGAGAAGGAATAGTGTGATCAATATTCCACTTCTCTCACATATCCTGAAATGGCTTACCAATAAATTGGAGACCCTTATCCATAATGATCTCTCTAGGCACATCAAATAATCTGAAAATAGCACTTAGAGCGTGTGTGACAATGATGATTAAATCAGTGCCATGGATATTAAAGAGGTTGGCTGCAAATTTGGACCAAGGATGGGTAGGAACTTCACGTGGAATCAGTGGTGCTTTGTACTGACTTAGCATATGCTTTTGACATGCCTCACACTTCTTAAAGATGACTTCAATGTCATTACTCATACCTGGCCAATAGACTGTCTTTCTTGCAAGTCTTCTCGTCCAATCTATGCCAATGTGTGAGTAATGAAGTTGTTGAAGAATGTCAGGTTGCAAAGATTCCGGGATGTTGAGCTGCCTGCGTTTAAATGTGACTCCCCAGGAGATGCCTAGCTCATCCTGATATGGCCAAAATGGTCTCACGTGCTTGTGGACATGCTGAATTGAATCAGGCTGCCCCGCAATGATAGTTTTCCACAGTTTCTGTAGTGTAGAATCTTTTGCTGTTTCTTGTCGCTGCTGGAATTTGTATTGAGCAAAATGTGCCAGATCAATTTGGAGAACCTGTTCAAAATCAATGAAGTTTACTATAGATCCAAGGATATATTTTGTGTTTTTGCAGCGTTAGGCAATCTGCTAAGTGTACCTGATGTGACCATCAAGTTACCTGTTTTATACCTAATCTCACAGTTGCAACCTTGAATCTTTATCGAGAGACGTTGCAATCTTGGCAGTGCACTGGTCAATGGTTTTCACCAAATTATCTCCAGTGGCTTGTGGTTGGTCTCTACCACAGATCTTGTGCCAAACAAATAGGTATGAAAACACATGAATCCAAACACTAAAGCTAATGTTTCCCGTTTGATGTTGGGAGTAGTTGGATTGCGTTAGAGAAGAGATTTTGAAGCAAATGCAATCAGTTTGCCTTTTTCTAGTATGCATGCTCCCAGACCTTTCTGTGAGGCATCTACCTCTAGGATAGTTATCTCCCTCGGATTGTAAAATTGCAATTTTGATGCTTCCAATAATGACTGTTTCAATGCTTTGGAGAGGCATTGGTGGTCTTCGTGCCACAGGAAAGGCACATCCTTTCTCAACAATTCCCTTAGTGCTGAAGATTTTTGAGCGAAATTGGGAATGCATGGTGATGAGAAATGAAACAGACCGAGATATCTTCGAAGATTGTCCTTATCCTGAGGAGTTGACATGGCTTTAATATCCTTGGATTGGGATATATCCCAGCACTGGAATAAATAAAACGGAAGAAGTTGGTCTGCTGCACGTTGAAGGCTCATTTCAGACAGTTGAACAGCGAGCCTTCATTATGTGCCACTTAATCATAATCTGCACTTATTAATGTATGTTCCTGCTCTGTTCTTCCCAGAACAGCAATGTCATCAGTGAACTGATACAGTGTATGTAATGTGGTCAATGTGAGCTTGGAAGAGACCCTGGCTAACAGCCCGAAAGGACGTTGAAAACCGTTTCATCCAAATGGGGTGAAAAATGTGGTAAGCTCTTGGGACTTCTCTGAGAGATGTACTGACCAGTAACCATGCTTGGCATCAAGCTTCGAGAAACATTTTGCACCTGCAAATCTTATTTAATTCCTCTCGTGGGTACTTTATAAGAACAACATTTCAGAGCTGTGTTTATGATCTCTCAATGATCTGACCTTCACAGAATCTTAACAGTACAGAAGGAGGCCATTCGGCCCATCATGTCTGCGCCGACTCTCCAAATGAGCATTATGACCTAGTGCCATTGCCCTGCCTTTATCCCCATGCCCTTACACATTGTTTCTATTCAAATAATCATCTAATGTCCTCTTGAATGCCTCGATTGAACCTGCCTCCACCACACTTCCAGGCAGTGCATGCCAGACCCAAACCACTCGCTGTGTGAAAAAGTTTTTTCTCATGTCACACTTTCTTCTTTTGCAAATCACTTTAAATCTGTGCGCTCTCATTCTTGATCCTTTTATGAGTGGGAACAGCTTCTCCCTATCTGTCCAGCCCCCTCATGATTTTGAACATTTCTATCAAACATCCTCTGAACCGCCTTCTCTCCAAGGACACAGTCCCAACCTTTCCAATCTATCCTCATAGCTGAAGTTTCTCATCCCTGGAACCATTCTTGTAAACTTCTTCTGCACTCTCTCCAATGTGTTCACATTCTTCCTATGATACAGTGCCCAGAACTGAAGTCTTAACGAGTGTCTTACATAAATTCAGCGTAACCTCCCTGCTCTTATACTCCATGCTCCTATTAGTAAAGCCCAGGATACTATATGCCTTATTATCTGCCCTCTCCACCTGTCCTGCCGCCTTCAATGATCTATGCACATATACACCCAAGTCTTTCTGCTCCTGCACCCCCTTCAAAATTTTGCCCCGTATTTTATATTGTCCCTCCATGTTCTTCCTACCAAAATGTATCACCTCACACTTCTCCGCATTGAACTTCGTCTGCCACCTATCTGCCCACTCCACCACTTGTCTATGTCCTCTTGAAGTTCCACACCGTCGTCCTCGCAGTTCACAACACTCACAAGCTTCATATCATCCACAAACTTTGAAATTATCCCCTGCACACCAAAATCTAGATCATTAATATATATCAGGAAAAGCAAGGGTCCCAATACCGACCCCTGGGGAACTCCACTAACCTTCCTCCAGCGCAAAAAATATCCATTGACCGTTACTCCCTGCTTCTTATTTTTCAGCCAATTTTGTATCGTGTTGCTACTGTCCCTTTTATTCCATGAGCAATAACTTTTCTCACAAGTCGGGTGTCGCTGTATCAAATGCTTTTTCACAGTCCATGTACACCATATCCACAGCATTACCCTCATCGACCTTTTCTGTTACCTCTTCAAAAAACTCCAGCAAGTTAGTTAAACACTGCTTCCCCTTCAGAAGTCCATGCTGGCTCTTCCTTATCAACCCATATTTTTGCATGCGACTACTAATTCTATCCCAAATAATTGTTTCTAGAATCTTGCCCGCCACTGAAGTTAAACTGACTGGTCTGTAATTGCTGGGCTTATCCTTTGGCCAGTGCCCCTGCAAATTCTACTTTAGTTTCCTTCAATATCCTTGGATGCATCTCGCCTGGTCCCGATGCCTTGTCAACTTTAAGTACCGACAGTCTATTCAATACTTCCTCCTTATCAATTTTGGACCCTTCTAGTGACAGAGTTTCCTTGTCCGTCACCATAGCCTGGGTAGCGTCTACCTCCTTGGTAAAGATGGATGCAAGGTATTCATTTAATATGTCGGCCATGACCCCTTTGCCCATGTGTAAATTCCCTTTTAGGTCCCTAATCAGCCCTATTTCTCCTTTTGCCACCCTTTTACTATTTATATGACTATAGAAGACTTTGGGATTCCCTTTTATATTGGCTACCAGTCTTTTTTCATAATATGTCTTCGCTTCTCTAATATGCTTTTTCACCTTCCCTCTGAACTTTCTGTATTCCTCTTGGTTCTCAATTGCGTTTTCTACCGGACACCTGTCATAAGCGCATTTTTTCTTCTTTATCTTAATTTGAATCTCCTTTTTCATCCAGGGAGCTCTGGATTTGTTTGCCCTACCTTTCCCTTTCGATGGAATATACCTTGACTGTGCCTGAACCAATTCTTTTTTGAAGGTGGCGCATTGTTCGGCTGCAGTTTCTCCTGCCAATCTTTCGTTCCAGTCTATCTGGCTCAGCTCCGTTCTTGCCCCATCGAAGTCGGCTCTTGTCCAGTTGATTATCTTTACTCTGGATTGCCCATCGTCCTTTTCTATCATCATCCTAAAAGGTACAATACAATGATCACTGTCTCCTAAATGTACCCCCACTGACACTTGGAAATAAGGCGGGCCTAGTAGAGCAAGAACCAGGTCCAACAGTGCGTCTTTTCTTGTTGGATTGGACACACATTGCAGAAAAGTCTCCTGAACACAATCTAGGAACTTTTGCCTCTCTCCACCCTTTACACTACCACTGTCCCAGTCAACATTCTTCTTTATGACACATGATTGAGCTGCACCAGCCTGTGCTCTTTTACTCTTCTGATGATTCTGTCTTTCTCCATTTTGTCTAGTTCTAACTTTAATTTGTCTTGTCAGTAGATGCTGCACTTGCATGGTGGACTTGCATTCTCCTGCAAGTATAATGTTGCAGTTTCCTTGAAACTACCAATTTTGTCAAAACATTCTAGACGTTTCATTAAGTCGTGAACTGAGGTGATGGGAGTAGTTTCTGATGTTGATCTGCCATGTGAGGCCTGACTTGATTCTGTGAATTGTTACTTGTGTGAGATCACGACATGCTGGTAGACCTACAATCGCTGGGCCTTTAGTTTCCACAACGTAGAACATCTGTGACAACAAGGAGGATTGATTGTACTTATACTCCAGCACTATGGATCTTGCACGTGGAACTAGTGAACTGTTGTATGCTGAAAGTTCTGAAGTAGTAGGTTTCACCATGGCCTTCCATGCCTGTGGATGTATTTTTTTCAGAAGTCACAGGGGTAGTATGTTGGCACTTGCCCTGTGTCAATATTGGCCAATAACGAATGATTACCAACTTTCTTAGGACAGATAATTTGAACCTTGGCAAACACTTTGGATGGTGTGATGGCATCTGTATTTTCCACGAGGTTGACAGTGTGAAACACATATTCAGTGCTCTTCGCCTCATCGTGCACATCATCGTCATGTTTTGCTTTCAGTTGCCTCATGTATATGTATTCTGACAAGATACTGGATGGTCATTCTTATTGCTTGCAGGCACCTGTTGTGTATGGTCTGTTTGGATCAGTACATGGCTCCTTGTAGCTGCATCAGCCTTTGCTCTAGTGCACCACTGCTACCAGTGGCCCTTTCTGCCACGTATTGCTGGGTTTGTGTGTTCTAGTAAGTGCGTTAACATCTGATGTTGTACTTGGGACTTGTAAGCTTCGTTGGCCTGCGAGGATCGCTTCGTACTTGCGTCCATCCTTGAGTAGCTCTTCAATTCTATACGTTTTGGGCTTGTCTAGCAGGTCTTGCTGGAATGCTTCCATGGGAGTGGATGTGATCATCCAACAATCCTGTCTGCTAGCTCTGCGTTTGAAAGATCACAGTACGTTCTCTTTTCTCTGCATCTGCTGATGAAATGGTCAATGGATTCTGTAGGCTGTTGTCGAAATGACATGAATTCCAGTTGATGAATACTGAAGTTTAACCTGATTCTGAATTGATCTTCCAATCTTTTAGGGATCCTTTAGCTCTTCTTCTGTTAATCCTGACATGTTCAGCCTGTGTAGACCTTCCCAATTGCTAGGTGAATTTTTATGGCTTGCTTGTCCAGTTCAGGCACACCTGAATCCAGAAACCATAGCTCTGTACGCTGTTTGAACATTTTGAATGTGGATGGTAGGTCGGATACATCCCAATTCAAATTGGGAATTTTGTGGATGTTTTGACAGCATCCCTTTGACCTTCCTTCTCCTATAGTACCTGGGATGAGTGTCACTTCGTGTGCTTTTCTGAAGCTCTGCCTGTTATAATCACATCCTTCTCTGGCCCTATTTTTATGACTTTTTGTTGTTTTTCTTTTGTATGGCTCTCTCTCGCTTGCTATCAATCCAGCCCACACCCTGGTTACTCGCCTTTCCCAACGGAGTTGACCCGGTGCTGGTCCTCTCAACGTGCTGTCCTGCTAACCGAACTGCCGCACCATGCACTGCGATCTCACCACGAGGGATCCGTCTGCTTAGCAGCTCTTTATTTGTGCCATATCCTGGCACTGTGACTTCAAAACTTTTCTGTAAAGTCACCACATTGCAATTTCAACACTGTCCAACACTGCGACTCCGTTGTGATCTGAAAAGAACATTGAGGGTCGTCTCATGCCGTGTAGCACAATCTAAGGCTGTTCACCATGTCGTACCTGTACTTAAGGTTGCTGCCAGGCTGTTTAACCACCGCTGAGCACCATGTCATGTTGTTATGATGACATAAAGACAGCTATCACTCATAAGGGTCGGGTGAATATGTTGTGGGTTCATTTATTTAAACTAGACACATGAGAACAGATATACATGGATATAAAGCTTGAAGACATCAGCAACAGAGCTGTGCGTGTGTGCTCTCTTCAAAGATAAAATTAAAACTATGACTGGATTGCATGGTATACTTCCCTTCTAGTGATTTCATGCTGCGACCCCTTAAAGGATCGCCAAAGATCAGTCTGGTGAACCTTTGTTGTACTCCCTCTATGGCAAGTATATCCTTAATGGGTGACCTGATGGAGATTTTCAAGCTTATGAAGATTTGATATGGTAGACGTAGAGATGATATTTCTACATGAAGGGGAGACCAGAGCTAGGGGCCATAGATATGATACAGTCGCTAGTAAATTCAATATGGAATTCAGAAGAAACTTCTTTAGGCATTGAATGGTTAGAATTTGGAACTCGCTGCTGCAAGGAGTAGTTGAGGCGAATAGCACAGATGTGTTTAAGGGGAAGCTAGATAACCACATGGCAGAATAGGAATAGAGAAATATGTTGATGGGGTTTGATGAAGAAGCACTTAAAAGGCATGTATAGAGCTTAAACATCAGCATGGACCTGTTGGACTATGAGGCCTGTTTCTGTGCTGTCAATACTATGTGATACCTGTGATTTTGCCCTTGCCCTGGTAACTGGTCAAGTTTTATGTCCAACTCAGATGCCAGTTTGAATCTTTTGCCACGTTATAAGTGCTTTATTAAAACAAGTTGTTGTTAGTTATGTCAGTTAATGGTCGAGTGGTGAATTTTGAATCTCTTGATAATTCAGTTGTAGACATGCAAAGAGATTTCTGTGTTTGTTTAAGGAAGAAAGATTTGCATTGTATGAGCCTTTCACGACCTCAGGGTGTCTAAAACACCTTTGAAGTGCTGTCACTGTTTTAATGTAGAGAAAACACAGCAGCCAATTTGCTCACAGCAAGCTCCCACAAACAGCAAAGTGATATTAACCAATCTGTGATGTTGATTGAGGAATAAATCTTGGCCAAGATACCAAAGTCACTCCCCTTCTCTTGTTTGAAATAGTGCGTTGGAATCTCTTACATTCACCTGAGAAGTCAGGTGGAACCTTTTGTAAAAATTATTCAATTGTAAACCATAGTCTGTGAAATGTTGGCTCCAATGTCTTGAGAAAAGCCTGTAAAGGGCCTTCAGTTTAAGGCATGTTGCAAGAACTGTGAAACCAACATGAAATACTTAACTTCCCAGGCTGTTCAAAATCTGAAAAACCTGCTCGATAATCTGACTTTATGGGATTGAGGTAAACCCATTTCAAAAAGAACTGGTGGACTACAAAAAAACAATTTCCGCACTCGTTCCTAGATGTTATACCTCCAGTGGGCTCTAGACCTAGCAAAGTGGGAATTTTTTTTAAGAGTAGCAAGGGATGCGGCCTTCAGAGTTAGGAGCTGGAACTCAAATCAGTGTGCCCTTTAGTTTCAAGTTTTCCTGGGCCATGGCTTGCTGAAACTTCAGCTGTCCTGTTAACAGCAAATTCACCATGTAAATGAGCATGTTAGTTTGTAACATTTATGTAGGTTTGAAATTGGCTTGTATGTTTGTAAGATCTGCCTCAAGCTTGGAATCATTCTGTGCTTGCTAGGTTTATTGCAGGTTTGGAGGTTACTAGGACAGGAAGTAAGTGATAAGGACTAAGGGAAAGTTGGACAGGCAGGGAGCTAGGTGATGTGCTGTATTAACATGATGAAAATTGGTACATTATCCAGCTGTGGCAAACCACAATGGCTGTAATAACACAAGAGCAGGAATAGACCAAACGGTCCCTGAAGCCTACACTGCCATTTGTTAAGATAGCTGATCTCCTACCTTAGCTTCACTTTCCTGCGCTAACCCCATATCCCTTGATTCCCTTAAAAGGTTTATACTCTGAAACTATGAAAGTCATGTGACTGGGTAATTATAAAAAGAAAAACTTGCATTCATATAGCACCTTTCATGTCTACGTCCCAAAATGCTTTACAACCAATGAAGTACTTTCTGAAGTCTAGTCACTGTTGTAATGCAGGGAGCATTGCAGCTAATTAACACAGCAAGCTTTTTCAAACAGCGATGTGATAATGATCAGATCATTTTTAAAAAAAAATTGATGTTGGCTGAGGGATAAATATTAGCCAGGAGACCAGGGAGAGCTCCCCATTCTTCAAATAGTGCAATGGGATCATTTACATCTACCCGAGAGGGCAAATGCAGCCTTGGTTTCATCCAAAAGAGAGCACCTCCAACAATGCCACGCATTCTCTCAGTATGGCACTAGAGTCTCAGCCTGGATCGTTGTGCTCAAATCTCTGGAGTAGGAATTGAATCCATGACCTCTTGACTCAGGTGAGAGTGCTACCAACTAAGATGCGACTGACACGCTGAAATTTCTGTTCCCATACCTAGATAAAACTGCTGCCCAAAGAAGTTTTTAGTTCTAATTTCCCTATTGGCTGTAGCAGTATATTGTTCTCTTAAAAGGAAACAGTCTGGGGGGGGGGAAAAGAAATCTGTTATAGAATTTATCCACTCCAGCTTGTGAAATTTTAATGTTCTTATTTTGTCTTAGTTGAAGAAATTTTTAGACATTCTCGTGAGACTTTATATTTTTGATCAGTATTGATCAAAATTAAAAATTCGGGTACATGCTCATTTTAAAATTTGCATGCCTTCTTCTGTGATTTTTTTTTCCTTCCTCCTTGACCTAATGATGAGGCAGGGCAGGAACTCTTCAGGAACCATTCCTCCATATGGTATCTGCAATTCAAATCTATATTTAAAAAAATCTCAGTCACTCCATTTCTGGAAATGCTTCTGTTGCAGAACAATTATGTATTTGCTCTGGGAGCAGTCCATATCAAGGGCAATGCACATGATGTGTTTCATATGATTGAGGAGCAAGCTTGCTCTGTTAAGGACCTTGTACCTTTACCAGTGTCCACAATCTTCAATCCAGGAAATGTTCTACTTTAAAGACATTATGACAAACGGAAAGATTATTTTGCATGTCAGAATGTCGCTTTACAACCTTTACAAACAATTTTTCTCAGCTTTTCACACTCCTGACGTCCCAGCATCACTCCATGTGACATCAAGAAACAATTGAAGGCACTGGATGCAGCAAAGGCTATTGGCCACAACAACATCCCAGTTGTAATACTGAAGGCCTGTGCTCCAGAACTAGCCATTCCCCTAGCCAAACTGTTCTAGTAGAGCTGCAACATTGACATCTACGTAACAATGTGGAAAATTCTCCAGATAACCTGTCCACAAGGAGTGCAAATCCAATCTGGCCAATTACTTCCCATCAGTCCACTCATAATCATCATCAAAGTGATGCAAGGTGTCATTGATAGTGCTACAAAGTGGCACTTACACTGTAATAGCCTCACTGATACTCAGTTTGAGCTTTACTAAGGCCATTCAGCTCGACCTTATTACAGCCTTGGTTCAAACATAGACCAAAGAGCTGAATTCAAGAGGTGAGTTGGAGGGGACTGCCCTTGACATCCATGCAGCCTTTGACTGAGTGTGGCATCAAGGAACCCAAGCAAAATTGAAGTCAATGGGAAACGGGAAAAATTATCCACTGGTCAAGCCATACCTAGCACAAAGGAAGGTGGTTGTGGTTGATTGATGTCAATCATTTCGGTCCCAGAACATCACTGCAAGAGTTCCTCAGGACAGTGTCCTAGGCCCAACTATCTTCAACTGCTTCATCAGTGACCTTCCCTCCATCATAAAATCAGAATTGCACAATCATCAGTGAACATGCCCAATGTTCAGCACCATTCGCAATTCCCCAGATACTGAAGCAGTCCATGTCTGCAAGCAGTAACCCTGGACAACATTCAGGCTTGGGCTGTGATGAGTGGCAAGGAACATTTGCAGCACACAAGTGTCAAGCATCAAAAATCTCCAACAAGAGAGAATCTAACCAACTCCACTTGAAATTCAACAGCATTATCATCACTGGAACCCCACCATCAGCATGCTGGTGGTTACCGTTGACCAGAAACTGAACTGGACAAGCCATAAATACTATGATTACAGTGTAGCTCAGAGACTGGGAATTCTGCGGCAAGTAACCCATCACCTGATTCCACAAAGCCTGTCCATCATCTACAAGGCACAAGTCAGGAATGTGATGGGATACTGTCCACTTGCCTGGTTGAGTACAGCTCCAACAGCACTCAAGAAGCTTGACGTCGTCCAGGACAAAGCAATCTGCTTGATCAGCACCCCATCCACCACCTTACTGAACCTTTATAAACCTCTGATTAGACGACAACCAGAGTATTCCGTCCAGATCTGGTCACCACACTTTAGGAAGGATGTGAAGGCCCTTGAGAGGGCGCAAAGGAGATTTACCAGAATGGTTCCAGGGCTGAGGAAATTTAGCTACAATGTTAGGTTGGAGAAGGTGTAGTTGTTCTCCTTTGAGTAAAGGAGATTGAATGGAGATTTGATAGAGGTGTAAAGATTATGGCAGGTTTGGATAGATAGTTGCTTCAATTAGTTTATACTACAAGAACTAGGGGACACAGATTTATAGTTTTGGGTAAGACATACAGGGAGGATGTGAGGAAGAGCTTTTTTATGCAGCAAGTGGTAAAGGCCTGGAACACTCTGCCTTCAAGGATAGCTAAAGTGGAAATGATCAGTGATTTCAAAAGGAAATTTGATGGGCACCTGAGCAAAATAGACTTGCAAGGCTACAGTGATAGAGTGGTGAAATGGGACCTACTGGATTGCTCTACAGAGAGCCAGCATGGACTTGATAGCCAAATGGCCTCATTCTGTGCTGTTAAACTACCCCTCCTTACCCCTCTTGACCTGTCTGCAGTTTTTGACACAGTTCATCACACCATTCTCCTCCAACAATTCTCCACCAATGTCCAGCTGGGTAGGACTGCACTCACCTGTTTCCACTCTTACATATCTAATCAGAACCAGAGAATCGCCTGCAGTGGTTTCTCTTCCTGTTCGCATACTGTTGCCTCTGCTGCTCCCCCCCCAGGAATCTATCCTTGGGGCCCCTTCTATTTCTCCCCGACATGCTGCCCCTGCCCAACACCATCTGAATGCCCAGTGTTAGTTTTCACATGTACACTGATGGCACCAGCTCTACCTCATTGTCACCCCTCTTGACCCCTCCACCATCTCTGAATTGTCAGACAGCTTGCCTGATATCCCGTACTGAATGAGCATCACCTTCTGCCCTCACCCCAAAATCCATTCCCTAGCCACCAACTCCATTCCACTCCATGGCGGCTGCCTGAGGCTGAACCAGACTGTATGCAACCTTGGTGTCATATCTGACTCTGGGATGAGCTTTCGACCACCCATTTGAGCCACCACTAAGACCCAGCTAATTCCACCTCCATGCCTCAGCTCATCTGCTGAAACAGCAATGCCCCGATTTTAAAATTCTCATCTTGTTTTCAAACCCCTTCATGGCCTTACCACGCCCTATGCCTGTAATCTCCACAAGCCCCAGCCCTACAACCCTCCAAGATATCTGCACTCCTCTAATTCTGGCCTCTTGAATATCCCTGATTTTAATTGCTCCACTATGGGTGCCCATGCCTTTAGCTGTCTGAAATTACCCCCCTAAACACCTCCACCTCCAACTCTCTTTCTTCCTTTAGGGCACTCCTTAAAACCTGTCTTTTTGGCCAAGCTTTTGGAGATCTGCCCTAATAGGTAGCTTGGTGACAAAATCTGCTTTATAACACTCCTGTGAAGTGCTTTGGAAGGTTTTATTACATTAAAGCTGCTATATAAATGCAAATTGTTGTAGTTAAAGCCTGTTGTGAGACCTCTATACAGTGGGACCACCAATTTAGATCTGGCTGGAAAGAAAGATTTGTATTTTAGTAGAATTACATTGGCCTCCTTTAATCCTACGTTGGTAGTTTCTCAATTTCGTAGGGTATTATGTTGCAAAAATTACCCACGAGGATAATGAATTGAGTAAAAATTCTTAGTTGGTGGCATTTGTTCTTCACTTTCTTAGTTTATCTTCTTTGTCATAAGCTGTCATGTTCTCTTCCTCTCTCCTCAGTGATGTTTGGTCTGTTGAATTGGGTTCCCAGGATTGGAAGTTTGTGTCTAAATAGAGCTGCCATATATGGATTTCTGTTGGATTATGTCCTTGGAATATATTATTGAGGAAAATGCACTAAACTTGTGTACATGTTATTTAGCATTAATAACGAAAAGAGTAATACAACTGGATTTAGCAGCATGACGTAGTGTCTTGTATTCCAAAGACACTGATGGTGAGCAGGTGAGGGTAGCATGTACGTTGTGCCTGTGTTAAGTGTGCCGCCCTGATGTATGTGTACATGTACCTCATGGCTATTGATGAAAACCTTCAAAATGGGCAGTGCTACTTTGGTATTTATTTTCTCCATTATTTTACTCAACTTTCACAGGAGGAGAATAACCAGATTTTTAAAAAAATAAACATTATGACATCTCAATATGACTGGTCTTTTTGTTTGCTTATATCGGTTATTTTTTGGGGGGGTTGGGTGGTAAGTGGGAGTGCAGTTTTATGCTTTGCCCCTTGTTTCCTCATCCACCATGGACAAGTGAAGTCAGTCGGACAGTTGCCATCATCAGTGCTTGCTAATGTGTCTTTCTGAAGTGGCACCTTAAACTGTATGCTGAATAAAACATTAACTTCCTCACCCAGCCCTTGTCCTGACTCAATTCAAGCTTCACAGTTTTATTGACAGAAAATGGTTGCCAACCCACTTTTATCGTGAGGCGAAAGATTGACTATTATTGTGTCCAGATTAGATGAGAGAGTAATGTTACCCCTGCTTGATTGTATTGTAATTGGTCAGAGTTATGTACAGGTGCATTTCGTAATATTTTCAGTAAATTAAATTTTTTTTCTCTTTGCCTTTTATTGACGTACGTTTAAATGCCCATTAGGGCTTCCTTTTTTCCTGTGGAAATTGCAGCATGTTAATTTTCACACAAATTACAGCAATAGCAGGTATCTCTATTTGATATATTGTAACAGGAGCAATCAAAGATAATTGAGTGCCTTTCAGATGGAAACTGGTGCATTCACTTCAATTCAAAGCGAGTCCATTTATCGCCTAATCGGTCTTTAAACAGTAAATTTCTGGAACAAAAATTCTTGTCATAATTTTGCTTAAGTGTATTTGGAAATCACAGTCCTTTGAGCAAGGATAATTGAAATCAAATCCCTTTCAATGGAGATGACATTTCTACATTTTCCCAGTTGAAATTAATTTCAAAAATTGAGCATGAATATCGTCAAATGGCAGGCAATTATAGCTTTCAATGGGAAGAAATTATGCGCACAAAAAAGTGGAGACATCAAATACTGCATCAGCTAAATGTCTTTGTTTCCAACTGTGTTTGCCTTGTAAAGATTTACATATTTTCTGCAGATATTGACTCATCACGCAACCCTGAGATGCAGATAGCCTCCCTTCTTTATTTGAGCCCATTAACAGTAACT